>NC_135993.1:2837467-3202467 GCF_053455715.1 Rhinoraja longicauda
AGCCGCAGATTATAATTCCCAATTATTTTCCTGACGACAGAGATCACAAACCACAACTTTCCCCACATCATAAAGCACAAAACACACACACACACACACACACACACACACACACATGGACACACACACACACACACACACATAGACACACACACACACACACACACACACACACACACATACACACACACACACACACACAGAGACACACACACACACACACACACACACACACACACACACACATAGACACACACACACACACACACACACACACACACACACACACACACACATACACACACACACACACACACACACACACATAGAGACCAGGCAACAAACGCGATTAAATAACAGCGCTGGCACCCAACGCACTTTCGAAACATTAACATTTGTCAAAAACAAAAACACGATCGAACTCAACGCGACATTAATTTCGAGCCAATCTTCTCACCTTGGGTCCAAAACAACATCCAGGCTACGAAACCTTTGAGAATCATCTTGGGTTGTTTTCTCCCGGTGGTATGTATGTGTGTGTGTGTGTGTATGTATGTGTATATGTGTGTGGAGTTAAGTAGACGAGGTGAGGGATATATCTACATGGGTTATGTAATGAAAATGAGACAACATAAGAAGGCGATGGAGATGGAGGTAGCTGCCAGTCCCAGTGGCAGAGGGATGAATCAGTCCTGGATCTATAAGGGATTTTGTTTTTAAATAGTCAAGACCAGAGGAAGTGATGTCAGTTCATACAGTACACGTTCCTTCAAGGTGCCATTCAATCTCCATTTACTGCCCCCCCGGCAGAGAATAGAATATTCTGCCAAACGACCTCTACCAGGGTGATTGCAATCTCAAAACGTGGACGAGCCTCAGGTAGAACATGTGGGATTAAGCTCCAAACACTTGCTCAGATCATGAGAAGGGTCTGAAGAATTGTCTGTGGAATTCTCTGCCACAGAAGGTAGTTGAGGCCAGATCATTGGCTATATTTAAGAGGGAGTTAGATGTGGCCCTTGTGGCTAAAGGGATCAGGGGGTATGGAGAGAAGGCAGGTACAGGATACTGAGTTGGATGATCAGCCATGATCATATTGAATGGTGGTGCGTACAGGCTCGAAGGGCCGAATGGCCTACTCCTCCACCTATTTTCTATGTTTCTATGTTTCTATGAAGAAGGGTCTCGACCCGAAACGTCACCCATTCCTTCTCTCCCGAGATGCTACCTGACCCGCTGAGTTACTCCAGCATTTTGGGAATGCTCAGATCATGAGATCAGAAGTGATAGGAGAAGAATTAGGCCACTTGAGTTTGTGGGAGCTTGCAGTGTGTGTGTGTGTGTGTAAATTGGTTACCACTTTCCTATGTTTTGTAAAAACATAGAAAATAGGTGGAGGAGTAGGCCATTCGGCCCTTCGAGCCAGCACCGCCATTCAATGTGATCATGTAAGAAAATAACTGCAGATGCTGGTACAAATCGAAGGTATTTATTCACAAAATGCTGGAGTAACTCAGCGGGACAGGCAGCATCTCTGGAGAGAAGGAATGGGTGAAGTTTCAGGCCAAGACCCTTCTTCAGACTGTCCCTGATGCTCAATAGGTCAGGCAGCATCTGATCTGAGCGTTTGTCAGCACTGGGCCTGTACTCGCTGGAGTTTTGAAAGGATGAGGGGGGACCTCATTGAAACTTACCGAACAGTGAATGGCCTGGATAGAGTGGATGTGGAGAGGATGTTTCCACTAGTGGGAGAGTCTAGGACCAGAGGCCACAGCCTCAGAATTAAAAGACATAGAAACATAGAAAATAGGTGCAGGAGTAGGCCATTCGGCCCTTCGAGCCTGCACCGCCATTCAATATGATCATGGCTGATCATCCAACTCAGTATCCTGTACCTGCCTTCTCTCCATACCCCCTGATCCCTTTAGCCACAAGGGCCACATCTAACTCCCTCTTAAATATAGCCAATGAACTGGCCTCAACTACCTTCTGTGGCAGAGAATTCCATAGATTCACCACTCTCTGTGTGAAGAAATGTTTTCTCATCTCGGTCCTAAAAGACTTCCCCCTTATCCTTAAGCTGTGGCCCCTGGTTCTGGACTTCCCCAAAATCGGGAACAATCTTCCCGCATCCAGCCTCTTCAACCCCTTAAGAATTTTATATGTTTCTATAAGATCCCCCCTCAGTCTTCTAAATTCCAGCGAGTACAAGCCGAGTCTATCAGGTCTATCCTTCATATGAAAGCCCTGCCATCCCAGGGATCAATCTGTCTTTTGAAAGGAGATGAGGAGGGAATTCTTTAGTCAGAGGGTGGTGAATCTGTGGAATTCATTGCCACAGAAGGCTGTGGGGGGCCACGTAAATGGATATTTGTAAGATGGACATTGATAGGTATTTGATTAGTACGGGTGTCAGGGTTATGGGGCAAAGGGAGTAGAATGTCTTTGGGGAGGAGAGATAGATCAGCCATGATTGAACGGCGGAGTAGTCTGGATGGGCAGAATGGTCTTATTCTGCTCCTGTAACATAAGTTCTTCAGAACCTATGAGGAGAGAGAACAGACTTCTTTAGATTAACATTTCAGATCGGTGATTTCTCATCAGAATTGGCCTTTGATATGAAATATTAAATCTATTTCTGGTTCCTCCTGTTTTTAAAACAGCCCTCCTGTTTTAAAAAAATGTCACAATTGATATCCTGTATCTGCAGAAATTAATAGTTAGCTGAGGGGTGATCTGATTGAGGGATGCTAGATCATGAGGGGTAAGGACAATGTGAATGCCTGCAGTCTTGTTCCCTGGGTAGAGGGTTCTAAAACCAGAGGGCATAGACATAAGGCGAGAGGGGAGATACTTTAAGAGGGACCCCAGGGGTAACTTGTTCACTCAGAGGGTAGAAACATAGAAAATAGGTGCAGGAGTAGGCCATTCGGCCCTTCGAGCCTGCACCGCCATTCAATGTGATCATGGCTGATCATCCAACTCAGTATCCCGTACCTGCCTTCTCTCCATACCCCCTGATCCCTTTAGCCACAAGGGCCACATCTAACTCCCTCTTAAATATAGCCAATGAACTGGCCTCAACTACCTTCTGTGGCAGAGAATTGCACAGATTCACCACTCTCTGTGTGAAAAAAAACGTTCTCATCTCGGTCCTAAAAGACTTCCCCCTTATCCTTAAACTGTGTGACCCCTTGTTCTGGACTTCCCCAACATCGGGAACAATCTTCCTGCATCTAGCCTGTCCAACCCCTTAAGAATTTTGTAAGTTTCTATAAGATCCCCCCTCAGTCTTCTAAATTCCAGCGAGTACAAGCCGAGTCGTCCATATCTGGAATGAGCCGTCAGAAAATGCGATAGAAGTGGACACATTTATGATTTTTAAAAGACATTTGGATGGATATATGGATAGGAAGAGTTTCAGTGGGATAACGACCAAGTTCAGGTGAATAGGACCAGGCCAATACTTTAGTATTAAAGTAGGACCCTTCTTCAGACTGAAGGTAATGGGGGCAGGAGCAGTAACACCATATGAGAGCCATCCAGGCAGGTACATGAAATGAGCAGGGCACAGTGGAATTAATGCAAACATTTGGGATTGGCATAGGCACAAAATGCTGGAGTAACTCAGCGGGTCAGGCAGCATCTCTGGAGAGAAGGAATGGGCGAAGTTTCAGGTCGAGACCCAATAGACAATAGGTGCAGGAGGAGGCCATTCGGCCCTTCGAGCCAGTATCGCCATTCAATGTGTTCATGGCTGATCATTCTCAGTCAGTACCCCGTTCCTGCCTTCTCCCCATACCCCCTGACTCCGCTATCCTTAAGAGCTCTATCTAGCTCTCTCTTGAATGCATTCAGAGAATTGGCCTCCATTGCCTTCTGAGGCAGAGAATTCCACAGATTCACAACTCTCTGACTGAAAAAGTTTTTCCTCCTCTCCGTTCTAAATGGCCAACCCCTTATTCTTAAACTGTGGCCCCTTGTTCTGGACTCCCTCAACATTGGGAACATGTTTCCTGCCTCTAACGTGTCCAACCCCTTAATAATCTTATACGTTTCGATAAGATCCCCTCCCAGTGTATTCGATAAGATCCCCTCCTTCTAAATTCCAGTGTATTCCACAGATTCACAACTCTGACTGAAAAAGTTTTTCCTCATCTCAGTTCTAATGACTGATCAGAATGAAGAAGGGTCTCGATCCGAAACGTCACCCATTCCTTCTCTCCATAGATGCTGCCCGGCCCGCTGAGTTACTCCAGCATTTTGTGTCTATCTCTGGTGTAAACCAGCATCTGCAGTTCCATGCTACAACATTAGGATTGGTATAAATAGGCAAGGTGGTCTATTTAAGGACACAGTGGGCCAAAGGACCTGTTTCCATGCCCTGCATCTCCCCTCCATTAAAAATTCGATGAGTAACTCTAGCATAGCAAGTGGAAGTATTGACTGAAAATACATTAATGTGAATGTATGCATGAGGCATCAATTTTTAATTTAGTACAAATTTCTGTTTGAAATATATTTTCCACTGATCTAGAATCATGCCTTGCTAATCTCATCACCATACTTATTTGAATGAATATTCTTGGTTATCCACATCATTAAATGTTTTGCATTTTTTAATGAGCGCCCCACTTTACAACTAACCAGATACAAATTAGTTTTGTCTTACATGCCTGATCTTCAAAGCTCAGGGTTTAGAGTAATTGATCATTAGCGAAATTCTCCACAATGAATCAATTTCTCAAGGATAATCACGTTCGCTGGGATTATTGTACAGTACTTCTACGCCACAGAAATGATATGCTGTTCAGTCCTAAGGCTGATAGAACATCAATGGTCTATAAGAAAATAACTGCAGATGCTGGTACAAATCGATTTATTCACAAAATGCTGGAGTAACTCAGCAGGTCAGGCAGCATCTCGGGAGAGAAGGAATGGGTGACGTTTCGGGTCGAGACCCTTCTTCAGACTGAAGAAGGGTCTCGACCCGAAACGTCACCCATTCCTTCTCTCCCGAGATGCTGCCTGACCTGCTGAGTTACTCCAGCATTTTGTGAATAGAACATCAATGGTCTTCTGATCTGTGTAGCCAAGTGGTAGAAACAAGGAACTGCATCAGTTCATAAGGGATAGGAGCAGAATTAGGCCATTCAGCCCATCAAGTCTACTCCGCCATTCAATCATGACTGATCTATCTTTCCCTCCTAACCCCATTCCACTGCCTTCTCCCCATAAACTCTGACACTCGAACTAATCAAGTACTAACGTACTAATGCCCGTACTAACCCGAGCTAACTGCAGATGCTACTTTACAAAAAAAAAGACACAAAGTGCTGGAGTAACTCAGCAGGTCACTCAGCATCCCTGGAGAACATTGATAGGTGACATTTTGGGTTAGATCCCTTCTTCAGACAGATTGTGTGTGGGGGGGGGGGGGGTGGGGGCAGGGGGGAACCTGGGAGAGAGGAAGGGCAGGAGAAAGCATTGGAAGGTAATAGGTGGACACAGGTGAGCGGAGGTTTTGATAGGCCAAAGGTTGGACAAAGGCCAGAGATGGAAAAACAGAAGGTGTGAGACAAAAGGATTGAAGAGGAGCAAATTGTGAAGCCCGAGGAAGGATCGTAGGTGGAGGGGGGTGGAACAAATAGGAGTGCGTCCAGGTGGGGCTTGGGGGAGGGGGGGGCGGAGAGGAAGAAAGGGTAGTGTAGGGGAGAAAGGGGATAGTGGGGGAGGAGGTTAGTTTAGAGATACAGTGTGGAAACAGGCCCTTCGGCCCACCGACTCCACGCCGACCAGCGATCATCGGTACGCTAGTCCTAAATTCCCAATTCTATCCTATTAACTAGGAAGCCAATTGACCTACAGCCTCGCACGTCTTTGGAGTGTGAGAGGGGACCAGAGCACCTGGAGAAAACCCACGCAGGTCCCAAGGGGGAATGTACAACTCCTTACAGACAGCACCCGTAGTCGGGATCGAACCCGGGTCTCTGGCGCTGAGAGGCAGCAGCTTTACCCGCTGCGTCGCCCGAGAGGTTACCTAAAATTGGAGAATTCACGGTTTACATGTTTGAGACATGTTTGAGCCAAAAAAGACACCTTAATTTTAGATTAAGTGGTTTTCACTTGCCTTTGTGAATGTGAGAGTGCTTTACAATGGGGGAAAAAAGTACTTTTCTGGGTGTAGCCTTCTTAGGAAATGTGGAAGGCAATGTTGTCCCAGATTTTATTTAGAACATAACACGCATGTGGGTGGACACATTTACCGCTGATTGTGGGAGGGAACATAAGACGTTGAGAGGCATTAGACCCTGGGCCATTGTTAGGTGCTAATGGTCTTTCACTCCCACTACAAAGAAACAAGGATAAAATATGGAGAAGAGCAGCTGGGGATTGCTCTCAATAATTCAGATGCTGCCTGAAATTGGAAAGACATTCATTCTTGACAGAAGGTGTTCTGAAGCCAATCTAACCCAGACACCCCAGTGTTTATAAAGTAAGATGTCATTGGTGTGACTTTGCTTTGTGGATTGAATGAACAGCAGGGAAACCAGCTTGTTGAGATATTGAACTTGGATTGTCTTCACTGGAACGTCAGAAGCTGAGGGGAGACATGATAGAGGCTTGTGAAATCATGAGAGGAGTAGACAGGGTCGGCGGTCAGAACCTTTCTCCCAGCGTGGAAATGTCAAAGACTAGATGTTGTAGCTTTCAGGTGTATACCATGATCTCATGATCTATACCATGAGAGGAATAGATCGGGTAGATGCACAAAGTCTCGTGCATAGAGTAGGTGAATCGAGGACCAGAGGACATAGGTTCAAGGTGAAGGGGAAAAGATTTAATAGGCATCTGAGGGGTAGCTTTTTCACACAAAGGGTGGTGAGCTGCCGGAGGAGGTAGTTGAGGCTGGGACTGTCCCAACATTTAAGAAACAGTTAGACAGGTACATGGATAGGACAGGTTTGGAGGGATATGGACCAAACGCGGGCAGGTGGGACTAGTGTAGCTGGGGCATGTTGGCCGGTGTGGGCAAGATGGGCCGAAGGGCCTGTTTCCACGCTGCATCACTCTATGACTCTAGGTGAGGGGGGAAAAATTTAAACGAGATACTTGGGGCCTGTTTCTTTTTACACTGAGAGTGGTGGGTGCCTGGGGTGGTTGTGGAAACAGATACGATAGAGGCATTTGGCTTTGGATACGCAGAGAATGGAGGGATATGGTTCACGTGAGGCAGAGGAGATTAGTTTATCTTGGCAACATATTTGGCCCAAGCATTTACTTTAAAGCTGTACTTTTTGACGTTTTAGGTTATATTCAAACACACAAAATTGCTGGAGTAAATGGGTGGGTCAGGCAGCATCTCTGGAGGACATAGATAGGTGATGTTTTGGGACGGGACCCTTTTTCAACTATGTATCTACCCATGTTGGTATGGTATGCAGTATTCTGTGCAGTTTTGGTCTCCTAATCTGAGGAAAGACGTTCTTGCCTTAGAGGGAGTACAGAGAAGGTTCACTAGATTGATCCCTGGGATGGCGGGACTTTCATATGAAGAAAGACTGGATAGACTCGGCTTGTACTCGCTGGAATTTAGAAGACTGAGGGGGGATCTTATAGAAACATATAAAATTCTTAAGGGGTTGGAGAGGCTAGATGCGGCTCGAGGCTAGATGCGGGAAGATTGTTCCCGATGTTGGGGGAGTCCAGAACCAGGGGTCACAGCTTAAGGATAAGGGGGAAGTCTTTTAGGACCGAGATGAGAAAACATTTCTTCACACAGAGAGTGGTGAGTCTGTGGAATTCTCTGCCACAGAAGGTAGTTGAGGCCAGTTCATTGGCTATATTTAAGAGGGAGTTAGATGTGGCCCTTTTTGCTAAAGGGATCAGGGGGTATGGAGAGAAGGCAGGTACAGGTTACTGAGCTGGATGATCAGCCATGATCATATTGAATGGCGGTGCAGGCTTGAAGGGCCGAATGGCCTCCTCCTGCTCCTAGTTTCTATGTTTCTATGTATATGTACCAGCGAGTCCACACCAACCAGCGAGCACCCTATTTCTATCCTACACACCAGGGATAATATACAGAGGTCAATTAACCTACAAATCTTTGGGATGTGGGAAGAAACCGGTGCGCCCGATGGACCGGAGTCCAGAACCAGGGGCCACAGTTTAAGAATAAGGGGTCGGCCATTTTTTTTTTTTTTTTTTTTTTTTTTTTTTTTTTTTTTTTTTTTTTTTTTTTTTTTTTTATTAAAAGTACGGTAAATTACAATAATACAACAGGTATATCTTAATACATTTTTTATACCGCTTCCTTTTTTTGAGCTTTAAGAAAAAGATAGAAGTAAAGAAGTAAAGAAAGAAAGTGCGCAAGAGTCGTGAAGTGCAAGAGAGTGTTGGGAAAAGAAAGCCCCTTGGAAAAGAAGTTAGAGAAGGAAGTAAAGTAAGAAAGTAGACCCTAGAAAAGAAAGAAAAAAAAAAAAAAAAAAAAGTAGAAACAATCGCTCTATTATAACATTAAACTCCGCAGGAAGGGGACTACCAACCAAGTCTGTTTTGTTGTTTTACCTCCCATTACCAGGTCCTGATACCATTTATTTATTTATTTCTTTGTAAAATTACTATTGCACCTCATGCTTGTAATAGGTCCAGAAACGTAGACCACGTCTTTTGGAATTGGTCTGCTTTACCTGCTAAGAGGAATCTCATCTCTTCCAAATGTAGTGTTTCAAACATATTTGATATCCACATTTTTATTGTTGGTGTGGGCGCATTTTTCCAGAATTTCAGTATGAGCTTTTTTCCCATTATTAGCCCGTAATTAAATAAATTCTTCTGAAACACGTTTAATTCAGGGTTACCTTCCGATATTCCAAAAATGATCCATTCTGGTTTTGGTACCAGTTTTATTTTGATTAATTTTGAAAAAATATCAAATATTTCATACCAGAATTTTTGGATTTTTGTACAAAAAACAAAAGAATGCGCTATAGTAGCTTCTTGACACAGACATTTATCACAAATTGGTGAAACATTCGGGAAGATTTTATTTAATTTAGTTTTTGAATAATATAATCTATGTAATGTTTTGAATTGGATGAGCGTATGTCGTACGTTGATCGAACATTTATGCACCTGTAGTAAATGATTATCCCAACTCTCTTTTGAAATTTTTATAGCTAATTCTTGTTCCCAGTCTCTTCTAATTCCATCTGTTGTGGGTATTGCTATGTTTAAAATGATATTATATAAATACGATATTAGATTAGCTGATTCCGCCTTTGTCTTCATTGCTTCATCCAGTAAGTCGGAAGGCATATTATAATAATCTTTTGTATATTTTTTCAGATAATCACGAATTTGAAGATATTTAAAATATTGGTTATTTTTCAAATTATATTTCAGTTGTATTTGTTGAAATGATAGTAATTTTCCCAATTCATACAAATCTTCGAGCGATTTGATTCCCATTCTTTCCCATTGTATAAATGATTTGTCTATAATTGATGGTTTAAACGATGGATTATTGACTATTGGTATTAAAAGAGATAAGTTTCTTAATTTTAGATTCTGTTTTATTTGTTTCCATGTTCTAATTGTGCTATGTATAATTGGATTTTTATTATAATTTTTATTATTCAGATTTATTGGTGAGAGGATAGTCGCTCCTATATTACTCGGGGAGCAGTCCCCTTTTTCCATTAAGATCCAGGCCGCCTGATGGGCAGAATTGTCCAGCAGGTGAATCATATTTTTAATATTTACTGCCCAATTATAATACATAAAGTTAGGGAGCGCTAGACCCCCCAACTCTTTTCGTTTATTAAGGTGTGCTATTTGTATTCTATGGGATTTATAATCCCATATAAAATTTGTAATATCTGAGTCCAATTTTTTGAAAAACCTTTTAGGAAGATATATAGGTATTGATTGAAATAGGTATAGGATTTGTGGTAAGAAAATCATTTTTATAGCATTTATTCTGCCTATTAAGGACATCGGAAGTGTTTTCCAGAATTTAATCAAATTATTTAATTTCTTAAGTAGGGGATTATAATTGGCTTTAAACATATCCTGGTAATTTCTAGTAATTTCAATTCCCAAATATTTGAATTTTTCTGTAGCTATTTTAAAAGGGAATTTCCGGAGGTGTGTTGAGTCTTTTGGATTTATCGACATAATTTCACTTTTGTTCCAATTTATTCTATATCCTGAAAAGGATCCAAAGTCCTCAATTAAATTTAATATGTTTGGTATACTAATTTGTGGTTTTGTGATGTACAGTAGTACATCATCGGCATATAGGGATATTTTGTTATTCGAATATTTTGTGTTATAACCATAAATATCCGGGTGTGTTCTTATTTTTTCAGCAAGGGGTTCAATTACCAAAGCGAATAACAACGGTGATAATGAACATCCTTGTCTATTGCCCCTTGATAGTTCAAATTTCGAGGATAATATATTGTTAGTTAATATTCTAGCCGTAGGTTTGTTATATAATAATTTTATCCATGCGATAAAGTTCTCTCCCATTTGAAATTTTTGCAATACTTTAATCATATAATCCCATTCTACTTGATCAAACGCTTTTTCTGCATCCAGTGAGATGATAGATAACTCTTGGTCATGAGGTTTATGTGAGTGCATTATGTTAAGCAAACGTCTCAAATTATTGAATGAGTGTCTCTTAGATATAAATCCTGTTTGATCCTCATTTATTAGTCTACTAACGTACCTGCTTAGTCTAATGGCTAGTGTTTTCGCTATTATTTTTTGATCCGTATTTAACAAAGCAATAGCTCTATATGATCCTGGTTCTTCTATATTTTTATCTTTTTTAAGTATTAATATAATCGTTGATTCTGCTAGTGTTTCAGGTAAGCTTTGCTCTTTAAAAGCATATGTATACATTTTCTGTAATCGTGGAATAACTATGTCGTAAAATGCTTTATAAAATTCATTGCTGAATCCGTCTGGTCCTGGTGTTTTTCCATTCTTTAGTGTTTTTATTGTGTCTTCTATCTCCTTCGAAGTAATTTGTGCTCCCAGTTCCTCTTGTTCCCTCAGTGCTAATTGTGGTAGGTTACAATTATCTAGGAATTCTGAAATTTTATTATTATTGTCTATTAACGTTTTAGATGTGTATAAATTCTGGTAAAATTGAGCAAATCTTTTATTAATATCCTTGGGTAATGTTAATAATTCCCCTCTATCTGATTTAATCTTTAATATTGCATTTTCTTTTTCCCGTTTTTTCAATTGGCGTGCTAGAAGTTTGTGGGGTTTGTCCCCAAATTCGAAGTGTTCTTGTTTTGTAATTTGAAATAGTGTTATAACTTTCTCTGACAATAATTTATTTAGCTTGAATTTCAATAATAGGATTTTATTATGTTTATCCATAGTTGGATCTTTAGCATTATCTGTATCTAATTGTTTTATTTGTTCTTCTAAATGTCTTTGATCATTCTTATTCTTTTTATTTTGATAAGCTTGAAATGAAATAATGACTCCTCTAATAAATGCTTTGAAGGATTCCCATAATAACGTGGGGGATATATCTGGTGTATCATTTATCTCAAAAAATAGGTCCATCTGTTTTTTTAGATATATACTCCCTTGTGGGTCTTTTAAAATTTGCGAGTTAAACCTCCAAAATGATTTATTCATAGACATTCCTTCTAGTTTTAAAACAAAAGTTAACGGAGAGTGGTCTGAGATCGCATTTATGTGGTATTTAGGGTTCATAGAATGCGGAATTAATTTTGTATCCACAAGAAAATAGTCTATCCGTGAGTATGTTTTATGCACCGTTGAATAAAACGAATAATCCCTTCCCGTCGGATTTGCAATCCTCCACACATCTGCTATATTTGTGTTTTCCATATATGTGTGTAAGAGTTCACTGGTTTTAGATTTCAGATTACCTTTTTTTTTTTGCATCGATTTATCTAGATAAGGGTCTAAAACACAGTTAAAATCTCCTCCAATTATAACATTTTGATAATTAAATTCTGCAATTATATTCAGAATTTTATTAAAGAACTGAGGGTTATCAAAATTAGGCGCATATATGTTTACCAGCGTAATTGGCGTATTATTGATCTCTCCTGCTACTATAAGGTATCTCCCTTCCTTATCTGATATAGTATTCTTTGATTTAAATGGAATTCCTTTACGAATAATGATTGCAGTGCCTCTAGATTTGGAAGTAAATGAAGAGTGAAATGTTTGGCCTATCCAATTCGCCCTCAGTCTCGACTGATCTTGATGTCTAAGATGCGTTTCCTGTAAAAACGAAATGTCCGTGTTGTATGATTTCAACTGAGCTAGTATCTTGCCCCTTTTAATAGGTTCATTAATACCCCTTATATTCCAACTACATAGTCTGATTCCTCCCATTTTCTTTTGATTGTCGTCATACATTTTTACCAATTTTAATGACCTTATTTATTATGGTGCATCCATATCTCAGGACATTTATAGTTTTGGGGGCATTTATATTATAGACTTCCTTGGTAGTTCCCCTCCGCGATTGTCCTTGAAAGAAAAACACATAGATGTGACATAGTGTGATAAAAAAAAAAAGTATATCAAATAAATTTACGGTGTCTAAGTTTAGGACACCGTAGTGGGTGGACCACTCGTCTGTGGTGTACGACATCAATATCGCTTCCGGCGTAGATGTTGTGAGGTTAGCCCCTCTGCCTTTATTACCTAAAACCTAGGGGGTCGGTACCGTTTCCAAATCAGTTCTATTTCACCCAATTGCAGTATATATATATGTTTCATTCCGACTTATCAAATCTAATCATGTATTCAGTTACATATATTCCTCACTCTTTATCTCTTAACTATTTATAATTGATTTTAGTATTGTTAAAAGTGAGCTGTACGCTGAAAGGGTTAACCGGATTCAGGCTCCTGGAATTGTGCCAGGTGCCTGAGTCTCCTCCCCTCTCGAGCTGCGGAACTTTTGTGATTACTGTTGATTACTGTTGTCTGCGTTATGAGGCAGGCAACACATTTTTATCAGTTCCGATTGCTATTTCTATATTAATATTGTTAATTATTAATTGTTATTAATTCTCTATATTTTGTAAAACTATATAAACCATATAATGTTTTTCACTCTCAGCTCAGCTCAGCAAAACGACCTTCCCATGTTATCAGTCTTTCCTCGTTTGAGCACAGAGTCCTTGAATTAGATTCCACAATGTTCCAGGGGAGATAATAATGTCTAGACACGTCTCATGAAAAATCTGTTGCGTGTATTAATTTTTAAAGAATGGAGTTGTTCGCTTATTTCACTTTGCTTGTGATATTCTTGTTGGGGAAATAAGCAAATTAATTCTTCCTCTCCCATCCCGGCGAGAGTTTTGTGGCTCACCTCTGGGCCGGGTACAGGAGGAGAACGAGACGCTCTTCTGATGAAAGAGTTAGAGGTTAAGCACTTCCACACCCAGCTATCGGAGGGAGAGAGACCAGAGGTTGTCCAATGAGTCCAATGCACTCCCATGGCTGCAGTTTCAATGAATCACAATCAGTAGATTGAAGGGATCCTCAGATGCATCTGGTCCTCATTGCGTCTTGTGCAGATTCCTCTGGTACTGGTTGGGTCCAATATAACGGAGAGGGCTGTGTCTGGGATGGCTGATCACTTCCTGTCCGAGGAACGGTTGCAAGACCGTAGGGACACGAACGCTGCCATCCTGGAGAATAAAAGTGCATGACCACAATTACATCTCAGTTTAAACCTCTCATCCATCACTTCATCAATCCCCCCTCCACCCAAACCATCCATCTTGTCCTTTGACACCAACCAAAATGCGCCAAGCTCACTGAAGCCTAACGCTACCGGTGACGTCAACACAAGAACCCCTTGTTGAAAGGGTGGCACAGTGGCACAGATGGTCGAGCCACTGCCTCCTGGCGCTGGAGACCCAGGTTCGATCCTGACCTCGGCCGCTGGCTGCACGGAGTTTGTACTTCCCTACGGGGATGAATAAAGTTCTATCGTGTTCCCAATGTTGGGGGAGTCCAGAACCAGGGGCCACAGGTTAAGAATAAGGGGTCGGCCATTTAGAATGGAGATGAGGAAAAACTTTTTCAGTCAGAGAGTTGTGAATCTGTGGAATTCTCTGCCTCAGAAGGCAGTGGAGGCCAATTCTCTGAATGCATTCAAGAGAGAGTTAGATAGAGCTCTTAAGGATAGCGGAGTCAGGGGGTATGGGGAGAAGGTAGGAACGGGGTACTGATTGAAAATGATCAGCCATGATCACATTGAATGGCGGTGCTAGCTCGAAGGGCCGAATGGTCTCCTCCTGCACCTATTGTCTATTGTCTAAAACGCACATGGGTCACAGGGAGAACGTACAAACTCCGTACAGACAGCACCAGTGGTTAGGATTGAACCCGGGTCTCTTGGGAGGGTGAGTTATGGGTGACCAATATTAAACAGGAACCTTATCATCATATCATATCATATATATACAGCCGGAAACAGGCCTTTTCGGCCCTCCAAGTCCGTGCCGCCCAGTGATCCCCGTACATTAACACTATCCTACACCCACTAGGGACAATTTTTACATTTTACCCAGCCAATTAACCTACATACCTGCACGTCTTTGGACCTTCTGTTGCAATCACATTTCAAAATGTCACGGTAGGCGTGACTGACTGAAAGACCTGTCTCTTTACCGGCTGTAACGAATGGCAAAGCAGAACTGGAGTCCTTGAAAGAGCAGCCTGCCTTTCCTTGTCAAGGTCATCAATTGGAATGGTTCTGTATCTGAATGCAGCGCACGGCACTCAGAGAGCAATGCAGAAGGAAGCTGCTGACAACCCAGTGATATGAATGTTGATTCCTCTCACTTGGTAACCCTTGCATTCCCCCTCTCTCTCTCTCCCTCCGTCCCTCCCCCACCCAAGCCCTACCAGCTTCACAGTCATCTTGTTGAGCCTCATGGCCTGTACTCGTTCTCACCGAGCCAACAGCTAACAAACGTGTAGGAAGGAACTGCAGATGCTGGTTTAAACCGTGGACAGAAAATGCTGGATTTTGTGTAACTCAGCGGGTCAGGCAGCATCTCTGGAGAATAAAGAAGGTCCCAACCCCGAAATACAGTCCATTCCTTTTCTCCAGAGATCCTGCCTGATCCGCTGAGTTACTCCAGCATTTTGTATCTATCTTTAGTTTAGTAGGAAAATAACTGCAGATGCTGGTACAGGTCGAAGGTATCACAAAATGCTGGAGTAACTCAGCAGGTCAGGCAGCATCTCTGGAGAGAAGGAATGAATGGGTGACGTTTCAGGTCGAGTTCCTTCTTCAGACTGATCAGTCTGAAGAAGGGTCTCGACCTGAAACGTCACCCATTCCTTCTCTCCAGAGATGCTGCCTGTCCCGCTGAGTTACTCCAGCATTTTGTATCTATCTTCGGTTTAAACCAGCATCTGCAGTTCCTTCCTACACAGGCAAATTATTAGGCATCCTAGAGCCTCAAAGGACATCCAGGCAGCTAGCTGTTCCTCCCTGTAATTGTGCTTATAAATCCAGTTGCATAATGCAGTCTCTCTTGTGTTCTTCTACTGAAAAATAGATTTTTATTTTCTGGATTGAAGCCAAGATAATTTTATATATTTAACATGTCACAAAGTGCTGGAGTAACTCAGCGGGTCAGGCAGCATCTGTGGAGAACATGGATAGGTGACGTTTCACAGAGTGCTGGGGTAACTCAGTGGGTCAGGCAGCATCTGTGGAGAACATGGATAGGTGACGTTTCACAGAGTGCTGGAGTAACTTAGCGGGTCAGGCAGCATCTCTGGAGGACATGGATTGTTGGGCCACAATCCAAAATGTCACCTGTTCCTTCTCTCCAGAGATGCTGCCTGACCCGCTGAGTTACTGCAGTTCTTTATGTCATTCCTCTCGCTTCACAATGCTGTTGCTTCAGTATTGGATGCTGACTGACACGTTAAAAGTACCGATAATGATCCTGTAATCAAAGGCCTTTAGCAAAATAACTGTTCTCCATCAGTTGCTATGGCGACCAACCCGGTTTAATAAAGCCTTGGCCCTTGAACATAAGATTGGAATCATTATTGATGCTAAAAATCTCCTGAGAATATGAATCAGGGTGTTCCATTGAATTCTCAGGAGAGGTGAGACTCAAACTCCATCCGACCTAGTTTTGTACGTTATCTGTGGAGTGCCACCTTCTATGCCACTTCCTCCTCCAGCTTCGTCTACTGTATCCGCTGTTCCAGGTGTGGATTCCTGTACATAGAAAATAGGTGCAGGAGTAGGCCATTCGGCCCTTCGAGCCTGCACCGCCATTCAATATGATCATGGCTGAACATCCAACTCAGTATCCCGTACCTGCCTTCTCTCCATACCCCCTGATCCCTTTAGCCACAAGGGCCACATCTAACTCCCTCTTAAATATAGCCAATGAACTGGCCTCAACTACCTTCTGTGGCAGAGAATTCCACAGATTCACCACTCTCTGTGTGAAAAAAAACTTTCTCATCTCGGTCCTAAAAGACTTCCCCCTTATCCTTAAACTGTGTGGCCCCTTGTTTTGGACTTCCCCAACATCGGGAACAATCTTCCTGCATCTAGCCTGTCCAACCCCTTAAGAATTTTGTAAGTTTCTATAAGATCCCCCCTCAATCTTCTAAATTCCAGCGAGTACAAGCCGAGTCTATCCAGTCTTTCTTCATATGAAAGTCCTGCCATCCCAGGGATCAATCTGGTGAACCTTCTCTGTACTCCCTATATGGCAAGAATGTCTTTCCTCAGATTAGGAGACCAAAACTGTACGCAATACTCCAGGTGTGGTCTCACCAATGCCCTGTACAACTGCAGCAGAACCTCCCTGCTCCTATACTCAAATCCCCTCGCTATGAATGCCAACATACCATTCGCTTTCTTCGCTGCCTGCTGCACCTGCATGCCTACTTTCAATGACATAGGTGAGACCAAGTGCAGGCTCGGCGATCGTTTCGCCGAACACCTCCTCTCATTCCGCCTAAACCTACCTGATCTCCCGGTGGCTCAGCACTTCAACTCCCCCTCCCACACTGACCTTTCTGTCCTGGGCCTCCTCCATTGTCAGAGTGAAGCCCAGTGCAAATTTGAGGAACAGCACCTCATATTTCGCTTGGGCAGCTTACACCCCAGTGGTATGAACATTGACTTCTCTAACTTTAAGTAACCCTTGCTTTCCATCTCTTTCCCATCCCAGTTCTTCGACCAATCTCTGATTACATTTTATCTGTTTACTTTGTTACCTTCTCAACAATGAGCTCTCCCACATTTTCCTTGGTCTCCACCCTTTGATGTCTCGTTCTCACACCTTACACTTCCTTATCTCTGCATCTCCCTCTCCCCTGACCTAAGTCTGAAGAAGGGTCTCCACCCGAAACATCGCCCATTCCTTCTCTCCAGAGATGCTGCCTGACCCGCTGAGTCACGCCCAGCATTCTGCATCTATCTTCGGTTGAAATCAGCATCTGTGGTTCCTTCATATACCATTCCTTTCAAACCTTTACATCAAATGATGGGGCAGGAATCACAGGCAGATTTAGTTCAATTTAGTTCAGAGATACAGCAGGGAAACAGGCCCTTCAGCGCCCACCCCCCCAAGTCCACGTAGACCATCGATCACCCCTTCACACTAGTTCCATGTTATCCCACTTTCTCATCCACTTGTTACGTACCAAGGGGCAATTTACAGAATCTAATTAGCCCTCAAATACGTGCATCTTTTGGGATGTGGGAGGAAACCGGGGCAAACGAACATGGTCACAGGGAGAACGTACAAACTCCACGCTGACAGTACCCGAGGTTAGGATCGAACCAGGTTCTGTGGTGTTGTGAGGCAGTAACTCAACCGTACCGGGTGATCGCTGGTCGGCGCGGACTCGGTGGGCCACAGGGCCTGTTTCTGCGCTGTATCTCTAAAATCTAAAGGCTCAATAGAACGTTGACTGGATAGGACATGTTTCGAGGGATATGGACCAAACGCGGGCAGGTGGGACTAGCATCGCTGGGACATGTTGGCAAGTTAGGCCGAGGGGCCTGTTTCCACACAGTATCACTCTGTGACTCTGTGTGTGGGGTCTAGTAAGGCTTGATAACAGGAGATAGACACAAAAAGCTGGAGTAACTCAGCAGGACAGGCAGCATCTCTGGAGAGAAGTTTCACAGAAAATAGGTGCAGGAGTAGGCCATTTGGCCCTTCGAGCCTGCACCGCCATTCAATATGATCATGGCTAATCATCCAACTCAGTATCCCGTACCTGCCTTCTCTCCATACCCCCTGATCCCTTTAGCCACAAGGGCCACATCTAACTCCCTCTTAAATATAGCCATGAACTGGCCTCAACTACCTTCTGTGGCAGAGAATTCCACAGATTCACAACTCTCTGTGTGAAAAAAAACGTTCTCATCTCGGTCCTAAAAGACTTCCCCTTTATCCTTAAACTGTGACCCCTTGTTCTGGAGTCGAGTCGAGACCCTTCTTAAGGCAAGCTCCTCTATGCACAAGGAACTTTATGTTGTAAAAAACCTATGGATAAAAAACATTGGAGTCATTTGAGAATCAGGAATGATTGTCTGCATAGATGATTTAAGATTATCTTAAACGAGTTTTTCTCACTTGCGAAACCTTGTCATCAGTTGAAACATGATGCATATTTATTTTGAATTCCATTTGGGTATTAAAACAGTTTTGATTGCCAATTATGTAATACATTTCACATCCACTGTTCGTCCCAAAGCACTTTACAGCTTTGCAATTGAGTGAAATTGAGCTGCAAGGCAGCTAATTTGCAAAGGCATTTCGCAGTGGGTTTGTGATAATGTTTTTGTGATGCTTGAAGGTCGAGTGTTGGCCACAGGACACTGCAAACGAGATCTCATCCATCCACCTGAGGGCAAATAAGGAATTAGCTGAGGGTGGAAATAAAAACTCCTAAATGTACAGATAAGACAAGTGTACGGATAGGTTAACTGTGGGCTCAACCACATCTTTCCCAATCGTGCCATCCAGTCAAGCTATCGTTGAAAGGCTGGAGCGACTAGGCTTGTATACACTGGAATTGAGAAGGATGAGAGGGGATCTTATCGAAACGTATAAAATTATTAAGGGGTTGGACACGTTAGAGGCAGGAAACATGTTCCCAATGTTGGGGGAGTCCAGAACCAGGGGCCACAGTTTAAGAATAAGGGGTAGGCCATTTAGAACAGAGATGAGGAAAAACTTTTTTAGTCAGAGAGTTGTGAATCTGTGGAATTCTCTGCCTCAGAGGGCAGTGGAGGCCAATTCTCTGAATACATTCAAGAGAGAGCTAGATAGAGCTCTTAAGGATAGCGGAGTCAGGGGGTATGGGGAGAAAGCAGGAACGGGGTACTGATTGAGAATGATCAGCCATGATCACATTGAATGGCGGTGCTGGCTCGAAGGGCCAAATGGCCTCCTCCTGCACCTATTGTCTATTGTCCATCTCAATATTTTTATAATAAACAAGAATTCAGCGTGTGGCAAGGAACTGCAGATGCTGGTTTAAACCGTAGACACAAAATGCTGGAGTAACTCAGCGGGACAGGCAGCATCCCTGGAGAGAAGGAATGGGTGACATTTCAGGTCGAGACCCTTCTTCAGACTGCAGACGCTGGCTTATACCAAAGATCGACACAAAGTGCTAGAGTAACTCAGCGGGTCAGGCAGTAGCATCTCTGGAGAGCATGGATAGGTGACGTTTCAGGTCGGGACTCTTCTTCAAATCTCTTCAGTGGTCTGAGGAAGGGTCTCAACTTGAAACGTCACCCATCCTTTTTCTCCAGAGATGTTATCTGACCCGCTGTGTTACTCCAGCGCCTGAGGGCATGGTTCTCCAGCTTAGTGTCCTAGTGTAAGAGCAGCCTAGATCTTGCAGTCCTGTCATTAGAGTGGGATTCAGAACCAGTCTTCCAACTCAGAGGCAAGAAGGTAGAGTGGCACACCTGGTGGAGCTCCTCACAGCACCAGAGAGCCGGGTTTGACCCGGCCTTAGGTGTTGTCTGTGTGTGGAGTTTGCACGTTCTCCCGGTAATCTTGTGGGTTTCCTGCTGGCTCTGCGCCTTCCTCCCATATCCCACAGACGAGCGGGTTTGTCGGTTAATTCCCCCTCTGCAAATTGCCCCTTAGTGTTTCGGGAGTGGATGAAAAAGTGGGATAACATAGAACCTGGTGTGAGCAGGTGATTGATGATGGGCATGGACTCGATGGGCCAAAGGGCCTGTTCCAATGCTTTATCCCTGAGAGAGGCAGTAGATACATAGATACACCACCATCTGCATGTTCCCTTCCCTGCTGCACATCATTGTGGCTCATAGTTTGCTTGGGCAGCTCACAACCCAGTGGTATGACATTGATTTCTCTAACTTTAAGTAACCCCTACATTCCCTCTCTCCATCCCTCACCTAAGTCCAACCAGCTTCAAAGTCGTCTTGTTGAGTCTCATTGTAACTTGTTCTCACCTAACAAACAGCTAACAATGGCCTGTTTCCTTTATCATCGTTTGTATATCTTCCATTAATTTGTTCTATATCTCTCTACATCGCCACAGAAGGCAGTGGAGGCCAATTCACTGGATGAATTTAAAGGAGAGTTACCGTAGATGGAACACTAGGAGCTAGTGGAATCAAGGGATATGGGGAGAAGGCAGGCACGGGTCACTGATTGTGGATGATTGCTATTGAGGGCGTGCAGCGTAGGTTTACTAGGTTAATTCCCGGAATGGTGGGACTTTCATATGTTGAAAGACTGGAGCGACTAGGCTTGTATACACTGGAATTTAGAAGGATGAGAGGAGATCTTATCGAAACGTATAAGATTATTAAGGGTTTGGACACGTTAGAGGCAGGAAACATGTTCCCAATGTTGGGGGAGTCCAGAACAAGGGGCCACAGTTTAAGAATAAGGGGTAGGACATTTAGAACTGAGATGAGGAAAAACTTTTTCAGTCAGAGAGTTGTGAATCTGTGGAATTCTCCGCCTCAGAAGGCAGTGGAGGCCAATTCTCTGAATGCATTCAAGAGAGAGCTGGATAGAGCTCTTAAGGATAGCGGAGTCAGGGGGTATGGGGAGAAGGCTGGAACGGGGTAGTGATTGAGAATGATCAGCCATGATCACATTGAATGGCGGTGCTGGCTCAAAGGGCCGAATGGCCTCCTCCTGCACCTATTGTCTATTAGCCATGATCACAATGAATGGCGGTGCTGGCTCGAAGGGCCAAATGGCCTCCTCCTGCACCTATTTTCTATGTTTTTCTACATCCCTCATTTCCTTTCCCTTGACTCTCAGTCTGAAGAAGGGTCTCAACCCGACACATCACCTATTCCTTTTCTCCAGAGATGCTGCCCGACCCGCTGAGTTACTCCAATATTTTGAGTCTACCTTCAGTTTAAACCAGCATCTACAGTTCCTTCCTAAGTTCGCTTCAATCAAAACCCATCCACAGGCTGCAGAGGCAGTTCGGATTGGCGGCAAAGTTAACGTAGGGTGGGTTGCTGTTTGTTTCCCGAGCAAAGCAGGGGGGAACAATGGTAGAAACCTGCTTCAAACTCACGGGTCATTGCCTGTGTGACTGCAATAAGATTGCCTGGAATTCTCAGTGCAACGTGCAAATTAAAATTGCAAAAAAAAACCCCAACTTAATTTTATTCTCCTTCTGCAAAGAATTCCACCACCAGTGATTCACACCCAGGTCCTTTTGTGTCGTGTGTACTGGATCTCTGCCGAGTTTCATGATTGCGTGCAGTAAAATTAAAATTCCACCATCTGCTCCAAAGCTTTTCTGCAACTGCTCCCTGGAGCACTGTTGCACTGATGATTGAGCAACGTCTACAGACCATAAAGTCAACGTCTGAGAGAAAGGAAACAGCGGAGAGTTGAAGGAGTCGCAGGCAAGGCATCCCCTTGGCTCAGTGTTCCAGGCCCTCACCATCCATCATTTAATTTATGGTTTTGTTTAGAGATACAGCGCGGAAACAGGCCCTTCGGCCCACCAAGTCCGCGCCGACCAGCGTTCCCCGCGCATTAACACTATCCTACACCCACTAGGGACAATTTTTACATTTATACCAAGCCAATTAACCTACAAACCTGCACGTCTTTGGAGTGTGGGAGGAAATCGAAGATCTCGGAGAAAACCCACGCAGGTCACGGGGAGAACGTACTGACGGCGCCCGTAGGCAGGATCGAACCCGGGTCTCTGGTGCTAGGAGACAGCAGATCTACCGCTGTGCCACCGTGCCACACAAGGATGCCTGTTAGGGGATAAGTGTAAATCAGGAGGCCAGTGCTTCACTTCCACTAAAGAACTCTGGACCTCCATCTCCAATCCCAACCCCATCATCCGAAGAAGCCAAGTGGCTCAGGGTCTCGGGAATGCCAGCCTTGCCAACGTTAAAGCTGCCTCCTCACAGGCGCCAGGCAGCAGACTGGTGCACGCTGCCAACCAGCTTCTGCGGGTAAAACCTAAAAGGGCCACCACCTCGTTGAATCAGCTACAAAGAGTTGACCACCAAGACCTCGGGCAAAGGGTTTCGGAAGAGGTTAGGCCACCAAAGCTTGGCGGCTGGTTAGTCTTGGAGCATGCAATGCTGCCTAAACAAGGCGTGAAAGATTCCTCTTATCAAAGCCCAAAAAACATCAGATCCAACTAATCTTGACACACTGTGGATAAAGGAAGGATATCTGCTCTGGATTGCTGACTTATTGATCCCATTTTTGGTTCAGGAGAATGTTCAAGCTTCAATGAGTCCCCCTCCCAACAATTCTCGGCACCATTGCTGCTCCCCCACCACCATCTTTTCTCATGTCTTCTTCCTCTCCCATCCCGGCGAGAGTTTTGTGGCTCACCTCTGGGCCGGGTACAGGAGGAGAACGAGACGCTCTTCTGATGAAAGAGTTAGAGGTTAAGCACTTCCACACCCAGCTATCGGAGGGAGAGAGACCAGAGGTTGTCCAATGAGTCCAATGCACTCCCATGGCTGCAGTTTCAATGAATCACAATCAGTAGATTGAAGGGATCCTCAGATGCATCTGGTCCTCATTGCGTCTTGTGCAGATTCCTCTGGTACTGGTTGGGTCCAATATAACGGAGAGGGCTGTGTCTGGGATGGCTGATCACTTCCTGTCCGAGGAACGGTTGCAAGACCGTAGGGACACGAACGCTGCCATCCTGGAGAATAAAAGTGCATGACCACAATTACATCTCAGTTTAAACCTCTCATCCATCACTTCATCAATCCCCCCTCCACCCAAACCATCCATCTTGTCCTTTGACACCAACCAAAATGCGCCAAGCTCACTGAAGCCTAACGCTACCGGTGACGTCAAAACAAGAACCCCTTGTTGAAAGGGTGGCACAGTGGCACAGATGGTCGAGCCACTGCCTCCTGGCGCTGGAGACCCAGGTTCGATCCTGACCTCGGCCGCTGGCTGCACGGAGTTTGTACTTCCCTACGGGGATGAATAAAGTTCTATCGTGTTCCCAATGTTGGGGGAGTCCAGAACCAGGGGCCACAGGTTAAGAATAAGGGGTCGGCCATTTAGAACGGAGATGAGGAAAAACCTTTTCAGTCAGAGAGTTGTGAATCTGTGGAATTCTCTGCCTCAGAAGGCAGTGGAGGCCAAGTCTCTGAATGCATTCAAGAGAGAGCTGGATAGAGCTCTTAAGGATAGCGGAGTCAGGGGGTATGGGGAGAAGGCAGGAACGGGGTACTGATTGAGAATGATCAGCCATGATCACATTGAATGGCGGTGCTGGCTCGAAGGGCTGAATGGCCTCCTCCTGCACCTATTGTCTATTGTCTATCGTATCATGTCGTATTGAATGAATGAATGAATGAATAGGTTTATTGGCCAAGTATGTGCATGTACAAGGAATGTGCCTTGGTGCTCCGCTCACAAACGACAACACAAACATACAGTTAACAATTAAGAATAAAGCATAACCACATCAAAACAATAAGGATACAACATTACGGTCTAAACATGTGGGTGAAAATAAACCAGAGCAAAATAGAGACTACAGACTTTGGTTATTGAGTAGAACTGTCACTCATGGAAAAAAAGCTGTTTTTATGTCTGGCTGTGGCTGCTTTGACAGTCCGGAGTCGCCTTCCAGAGGGAAGTGCTTCAAAGAGTTTGTGGCCAGGGTGTATCGTATTATATCGTATATTCGCCCTGTGACTACGTGGGTTTCCTCTCACGTCCCAAAGACATTACGAGTCAGTAGTAGTAATTGGCCTCTGTAAATTGCCCCCAGTGTGTGGGTGAGGGTAGAATCTGAGGGAAGATGGTGACAATGTGGAACGAAAGTTCACTTTCTTGCCTGATGCCCAAATCCCTCGGGTCCAAAGGTCTATTGATCAACCTTGACCTTGACCCAGGCAGCCCGTCTTAACTTTTAGACTTTACTTTAGAGATACAACATCCCTATAAGAGAGTTGCCTGGAGATGCATAATCTATTACAGGCTCGTACACCGGGTGGCGCCAGCTATGGCTGTCTCACCAACAGTCCGTCTGTCCTTTCTTTCCTTTGTGTTTAATAGTATGTGTTAAATGTATGTTTTTTGGTGTTCTTCAGCTTGTTTTATGTGGGGGGTGGGTGAAACTTTTTCTAATCTATTACCTCGACGGAGTTGCGATTTTGTTCCGTATCGTATCTCCGTCCGCACTGCGGCCTAACATCGAGGAGTTGGCGGCCTTTGCTGGAGACCGACTTCGAGTAGCTCCACCGCGGGTGCCTAAGGACATTAACATCACGGAGCCCACGATCCCTTTGCATGGGGTCACTCCAACCCTGGGTGCTTGTGGACTTTAACATCACTGAGCCCGCGGTCTCTGGTCAGAGACCGACTTCGGGGACTCCAAGCTGCGGGAGTTTTGATCGCCCCGACGCGGGAGTTTCGATTGCCCCGACGCAGGAGTTTCGATCGCCCCGACGCGGGAGTTTCGATCGCCCCGACACGGGAGTTTCGATCGCCCCGACGCGGGAGTTTCGATCGCCCCGACGCGGGAGTTTCGATCGCCCCGACGCGGGAGTTTTGATCGCCCCGACATGGGGGCTTCGACCGCTGGCTGTGGGAGCTTCGATCACCCTGACGGATGGTTCGACTGCCCCGACCGCGGGACAATAAAGTGGAAGCAGATTGGACTTTTTTGCCTTCCATCACAGTGAGGAATCCACTGTGGTAGATGTACATGTTAACCTTTATGTAATTGTGTGTCTTGTTGCTTTTTTTTTCGTATGGCTGTATGGTAATTCGCATATCACTGTACCTTAATTGGTACATGTGACAAAAAAAGTCCTTTGAAACCTTTGGGATACACAAAGGACTCAGTGGCACAGCGGTAGAGTTGCTGCCTTCTAGCGGCATAGATCCGGGTTTGATCCTGACCTCGGACAAATGCTGTCTGTACGGAGTTTGTACGTTCTCCCCGTGACCGCGTGGGTTTTCTCCAGGCACTCCAGTTTCCTCCCACACTCTAAAGACACACAGATCGGTAGATTAATTGGCCTCTGTGAATAGTCGCTAAAGTGTAGGATGGTGCTTGTGTACGGGGTGATCGCTAGGCGGTGCGGGCTCGGTGGGCTGAAGGACCCGTTTCCGCTCTGTATCTCCAAAAGTCTAACATTCAGAACACTGCACAGATTGTCCACCTTGCTGCCCGTCACCATGGCAACGAGCGGCTGAGATCGGAGGGCTTACCTTCATCTGGTTACATTCCAAGAGGGCGATCAACAATCGGGGAACAGCACAAGCGGTCCCATTGACCTGTGTTGAAGCAGAGAGACAGAGTGAGAGAACGTAACTTCACTGCCTGTTAAACGATCCAACATAAAATAAGAAACATGCTCCTCCTGTAGTAGTGCAAATGGGACATGTTGGCCAGTGTGGGCAAGTGGGGCCGAAGGGCCTGTTTCCACACTGTATGGCTCTAAACTTCTCTGTGGACTGTCGCCTTGTCGTGGTGGGGAAGCTTGTGTGGTCCTGAGATCCTGAGAGCGATGCCGTCTGGAGCTACGCTCCTGGTAGGGTCACCCATGGCGGTAAGGTCGAGGGGGAGGTCCCGGACAAAGAGCGATCCAACCAAGACCTCAACGGTGGAACAGGCGGAGGATGACGGCTGACTTTAGCGGAGCGTCACAGCGGCTGGGAAGGCGGATGGATGAAGGCTGCAGCAGAAAAGGGTTCTCCGGTCGTCTTGGACTCCACGCCACTGGATCCTGACCCAGATCTGTCAAGGACCTGCCCCCTCCCCTGACATCAGTCTGAAGGGTCTCGACCCGAAACGTCACCCATTCCTTCACTCCCGGGATGCAGCCTGACCCGCTGAGTTACTCCAGCATTTTGTGTCTACCTCTGAGACGATGGTTCAGATAGACAATAGTCAATAGGTGCAGGAGGAGGCCATTCGGCCCTTCAAGCCAGCACCGCCATTCAATGTGATCATTCTCAATCAGTACCCCGTTCCTGCCTTCTCCCCATACCCCCCTGACTCCGCTATCCTTAAGAGCGCTATCCAGCTCTCTCTTGAATGCATTCAGAGAATTGGCCTCCACTACCTTCTGAGGCAGAGAATTCCACAGATTCACAACTCTCTGACTGAAAAAGTTTTTCCTCATCTCAGTTCTAACATCTCAGTTGCTTGATAACAGCCGGGAGGTAAACCGTCCCTGAATCTGGAGGTGTGCGTTTTCATACTTCTGTACCTCTTTTCTGATGGGAGGGTTGGCGGTGTTTGCTCGGTTACTTACAGTGTGAGCATACTTCAACAGAGGTGCCCCATCATAGTACATGATATTCAGCCTTCGGCTTTGGTAATCTGTGCAGTTAGAGGCACTGGAAATCTAGTAAAGATTAAAGGAAAAATTACTGTCACGATTTTGAAGGAGGAATAAAAGTAACGCTGGAGTAGAAATTAAGGTTTAATAGGAACCCGAGGGGCAACTTTTCACACAGAGGGAGGTGCATATTTGGAATAAGGACGTGGTTGAGGCAGGTGCAGTAACAATGTTTAAGATACATCAAATGCTGGAGTAACTCAGCAGGTCAGGCAGCATCTCAGGAGAGAAGGAAATGGGCGACGTTTCGGGTCGAGACCCTTCTTCACTCTGAAGAAGGGTCTCGACCTGAAACGTCGCCCATTCCTTCTCTCCTGAGATGCTGCCCGACCTGCTGAGTTACTCCAGCATTTTGTGAATAAATACCTTCGATTTGTACCAGCATCTGCAGTTATTTTCTTACACTACTTTAAAATACACCATGTACTGGAGTAACTCAGTCGGTCAGTCAGTAACTCTGGAACTCAAGGATAGGTGACGTGTCGGGTCTGGATCCTTCTTTAGAGTCAGGGGTTATGGGGAGAAGGCAGGAGAATGGGGTTGAGAGGGAGAGATAGATCAGCCATGATTGAATTGCAGAGTAGACTTGATGGGCCGAATGGCCTAATTCTACTCCTGGAAGTTATGAAGTTATGGTGTCTTTTTTGGCAAAGCAGCATCTGCAGTTTCTTGCATCAAGATTTAAAAAATTTGGACAGGTGCAGGATATGAAAGGTTGAGAGGGATGTGACTCAGATGTGGGCAAATGGGATTAGCTTAGATGGGGCATCTTTGTTGGCATTAACGAGTTGGGCCGAAGGGCCTTTCTCTGTGCTTAGCAACTATGTATTACACACGCACACACACACACACACGCACACACGCGCACACACGCGGGCACACACACACACAGACACACACACACACACAGAGCCTGGTTCAACAAGATGGGTTTTCAACGATGTGCCTCGTTTCACGCCCCGTTTCAAGGGTGAGGATCACTGTCCAATGTTCATTCCATCGACCCACCTCTCCGTAGTCCACCCTTCCGGGCATCCAGGCTTCGATGTCGAACTTGCGGTAAGCAGGCAGCCCGAGTTCCTGAGTTGGCATATCCAGAAGTCTGCCAAATAAAACAGCCAGATAGCAGCAGTTCTGACACCCACGGCCTCAAGTCCCACCCCACCAGGTTCAGGAACAGCTACCTGTCGACAACCATCAGGTTCTTAAACCGACCAGCACAACCCGTGCGGCACGGTGGCGCAGCAGTACAGCTGCTGCCTTAGAGCAAATGCAGCGCCGGAGGCCCGGTTCGATCCCGACTACGGGCGCCGTCTGTACGGAGTTTGTACGTTCTCCCCGTGACCTGCGTGGGTTTTCTCCGGGATCTTCGGTTTCCTCCCACACTTCAAAAACGTGCAGGTTTGTAGTTAATTGGCTTGGTAAATGTAAAAAAAATTGTCCCTAGTGGGCGTAGGATGGTGTTAGTGTGCGGGGATCGCTGGTCGGCGCGGACCCGGTGGGCCGAAAGGGCCTGTTTCCGCACTGTATCTCGAAACTAAACTAACCCCCAATCCTGCCTTGGAACACAATGGGCCACTTCTTGCATTACTGCGGACATTTTCTTTTCTCATTGTTTTTTTGAATTAATGTCTTGGTTTTTTTGCATACTCTACGTTTAGAATTGGGTAATTTGTGTATAAGTAATGGTCGGCATGGACAAGTTGGGCTGAAGGGCTCCACGACTATAAACAAGGCAACCATCAACCTCCCCAGAGGACTGGATTTCACCAGAGACATTCTTACTTGTAATGGAGTCCAAGATCAGAGAAGATCTCTTTCTGCAACAACACAAACTCATCCAGTAACTCCTTGCTCTCGGTTCCAGTCTCGGCGGCTGTCACTCCAAACATTTCCACCTTCAATGGAACACAAAACATGTTGACCAAACCAAAACATGTTGACCAAACCAAAACATGTTGACCAAACCAAAACATGTTGACCAAACCAATCCAGAATCATGGCATTTGGAGAAGAGTAGGCCCAAGAAGAGTGTCAGTCGATAGAAACATAGAAACATAGAAAATAGGTGCAGGAGTAGGCCATTCGGCCCTTCGAGCCTGCACCGCCATTCAATATGATCATGGCTAATCATCCAACTCAGTAGCCTGTACCTGCCTTCTCTCCATACCCCCTGATCCATTTAGCCACAAGGGCCACATCTAACACCCTCTTAAATATAGCCAATGAACTGGCCTCAACTACCCTCTGTGGCAGAGAATTCCACAGACTCACCACTCTCTGTGTGAAGAAATGTTTTCTCATCTCGGTCCTAAAAGACTTCCCCCTTATCCTTAAACTGTGACCCCTTGTTCTGGACTTCCCCAACATCGGGAACAATCTTCCTGCATCTAGCCTGTCCAACCCCTTAACGATTTTGTAAGTTTCTATAAGATCCCCCCTCAATCTTCTAAATTCCAGCGAGTACAAGCCGAGTCTATCCAGTCTTTCTTCATATGAAAGTCCTGCCATCCCAGGAATCAATCTGGTGAACCTTCTCTGTACTCCCTCTATGGCAAGAATGTCTTTCCTCAGATTAGGAGACCAAAACTGTACGCAATACTCCAGGTGTGGTCTCACCAATGCCCTGTACAACTGCAGCAGAACCTCCCTGCTCCTATACTCAAATCCCCTCGCTATGAATGCCAACATACCATTCGCTTTCTTCACTGCCTGCTGCACCTGCATGCCCACTTTCAATGACTGGTGTACCACGACACCCAGGTCTCGTTGCATCTCCCCTTTTCTTAATCGGCCACCATTCAGATAATACGATCTTTGCAGTCTGCTGGACAAGAAGGGACAGAGCCGACTGTACTTTATGAGAAGACTCCTTCATTGTCTGCAGTGAGATGCTTCAGATGTTCTACCAAGCCCTAGTTCTACCATCTTTTTCTTTTTTCCTTCACTTAAATTTTTATTGATTTTTCAGAGATATATACAAAACAGTACAACGCCATCAACATAAATAAAATATAATAAGAAAAAAAAACCCCAAAAAAGTAAATAAATAAAAAATAACAAAAATATTTCAAAGTAAATTAGAATAAGACTGTGTCTTAAATAACACTTACCAATTAAAAAAAAAAAGTAACAATGATTGGTTATCTGGAGATATTTCAATATTCGCACAAACATACCATCTAGTTCTATATAACACAATCTTCCAATATAGAAACATAGAAAATAGGTGCAGGAGTAGGCCATTCGGCCCTTCGAGCCTGCACCGCCATTCAATATGATCATGGCTGATCATCCAACTCAGTATCCCGTACCTGCCTTCTCTCCATACCCCCTGATCCCTTTAGCCACAAGGGCCACGTCTAACTCCCTCTTAAATATAGCCAATGAACTGGCCTCAACTACCTTCTGTGGCAGAGAATTCCACAGATTCACCACTCTCTGTGTGAAAAAAAACATTCTCATCTCGGTCCTAAAAGACTTCCCCTTTATCCTTAAACTGTGACCCCTTGTTCTGGACTTCCCCAACATCGGGAACAATCTTCCTGCATCTAGCCTTTCCAACCCCTTAAGAATTTTGTAAGTTTCTATAAGATCCCCCCTCAATCTTCTAAATTCCAGCGAGTACAAGCCGAGTCTATCCGGTCTTTCTTCATATATCTAGCTAGTCATTTATCTAGTTGGTGTCACGACTCAGAAAAATCTGACATTTTTCCCAGATCTTCTCAAATGAATTCTCCTTGACTCTCAAGAGATATGTCCAGTTTCTCCACGTTAGAGATGTCTCACACAATTCTGTTGTGGGGTAGACTGGCTCCTCTCTCCCCCCCCCCCCCCCCCCCCCACCCCCCACCCCCACCCCCCACCCCCCAAATCTTTGCACATCCCCAATCCTTTCCATTCGTCACTTTAATTTCATGGATCTTGTGTTTTATGAATGTTGGCAGATCAATTTCCCTCCTGGGATAAATAAAGTTCTCACGTATCGTAAATGGCAATCATAAAACGATAAAATGAGGTATTGATATTGACATTTTAGAGGCTTTTAGATAGGCAGATACGTAGTGATAGGGATCGCTCGAAGGAAGAAGGGATTCATTTAATTTGGCGTCATGTTCAGCAGAGACATCATGAATTCATATGTTATAGGAGCAGAATTAGGCCATTTGGCCCATCAAGTCTACTCCGCCATTCAATCATGCCTGATCTATCTCTCCCTCTCAATCCCATTCTCCAGTCTTCTCTCCATAACCCCTGGCACCCTAACTAATCAAGAACCTGTCAATCTAGTGCCTTAAAAATACCCAATAATGGCCTCCACAGCCTTCTGTCGCAATGGATTCCATAGATTCACCACCCTCTGACGAATGAAATTCCTCATCATCTCCCTTCTAAAGGTACGTCCTTTTATTCTGAGGCTGTGACCTCCGATCCTAGACTCTCCCACTTGTGGAAACATCCTCTGCACATCCACTCTATCCAGGCCTTTCACTATTTGGTACGTTTCACTGAGTTCCTCTTCATCCTTCTAAACTCCAGCGAGTACAGGCCCAGTGTCGTCAAACGCACATCATATGTTAACCCACTCATTCCTGGGATCATTCTCATAAACCTCCTCTGGACCCTCTCCAGAGCCAGCACATCCCTCCTCAGATATGGGGCCCAAAACTGCTCACAATACTCCAAATGCGGTCCGACCAGTGCCTGATAAAGCCTCAGCATCTTTAGTCAGAGGGCGGTGAATCTGTGGAATTCTTTGCCACAGAAGACTATGGAGGCCAAGTCAGTGGATATTTTTAAGGCAGAGATAGATTTTTGATTCGTATGGATGTCAAAGGTTATGGGGAGAAGGCAGGAGAATGGGGCGAGGAGGGAGAGATATATCAGCCATGATTGGATGGCGGAATAGACTCGATGGGCCGAATGGCCTAATTCTACTCCTATCACTTATGATCTTATGAGCGTTACATCCCTGTTTTTGTATTCGAGTCCTCTCGAAATAAATGCTAGCATTGCATTTGTCTTCCTTACGACCGGTGCAGTCATGGGACAAAGGGCACGTTGCTGATCTGTGTAAGTAAAAGAAGTGGTACCTTGGTGAAGTGGTGAACTCTGTAAAGACCCCAAGGCTCCCTCGCTGTGTCAGTTTCTGCACGGTAGCACGTACTGCTGCACACCATCCTGGAGAAAGGAAGACACCATTCACCTCAGACAGCATCTCTGATACTGACCTCCCTGTCCTGGGCCTCCTCTATCATCAGCGTGGGGCCAAATGTAAATTGGAGGAGCATCACCTCATATTTCGCTTGGGCAGCTTACAACCCAGCTGTATGAATATTGATTTCTCCAACTTCCAGTAACCCTTGCATCCCCTCTTTCTCTCTCTCTTATAGAAACATACAAAATTCTTAAGGGGTTGGACAGGCTAGATGCGGGAGGATTGTTCCCGATGTTGGGGAAGTCCAGAACAAGGGGTCACAGTTTAAGGATAAGGGGGAAGTCTTTTAGGACCGAGATGAGAAAGTTTTTTTTCACACAGAGAGTGGTGAATCTGTGGAATTCTTTGCCACAGAAGGTAGTTGAGGCCAGTTCATTGGCTATATTTAAGAGGGAGTTAGATATGGCCCTTGTGGCTAAAGGGATCAGGGGGTATGGAGAGAAGGCAGGTACAGGATACTGAGTTGAATGATCAGCCAAGATCGTATTGAATGGCGGTGCGTACAGGCTCGAAGGGCCGAATGGCCTACTCCTGCACATATTTTCTATGTTTCCATGTTTCTCTCTCTCTCTCGAAGATAGACACAGCAAGCTGGAGTAACTCAGCATCTCTGGAGATAGTCTTCAGTCAGAAGAAGGGTCTCGACCCGAAACGTCACTCTCGACCCGAAAACGTCACCCATTCCCTTCTCTCCAGAGGTGCTGCCTGTCCCGCTGAGTTACTCCAGCTTTATGTGTCTATCTTCAGTTTAAACCGGCATCTGCTGTTCCTTCCTGCACTTCCCCTCTCTCTCCGTCCCTCCCCCACCCTAGTCATCGTACCAGTTTCACCGTCGTCCTGTTGAGTTTCACTGTCTGCATTACTCGTTATCTTCTACCCCACAGCCAACAATGGACCATTGTGGGCTCCACCTTCCCTTGATCATCGTTGCCTGCTGCATATCTTCCATTAATTTGTCTTGAGTACCATCTATTTCTCTCGTTCCTCTTTCCCCCTGACTCTCAGTCTCAGGAAGGGTCTTGGTTATGGGGAGAAGGCAGGAGAATGGGGTTAGGAAGGAGAGACAGATCAGCCATGATTGAATGGCAGAGCAGACTTGATGGGCCGAATGGCCTAATTCCGCTCCTATCACTTATGACTCGAAACGTCACCTATTCCTTTACTCCAGTGATGCTCCCTGACCCGCTGAGTTACTCCAGCTTTGTTGTGTGTGTCTTTGGTTTAAACCAATTATCTGGAGTTCCTCCCCTACTCTATTCAGTTCAGTATCAGGACTACAAGCCCCACCATCTACAGAGTGTCTTCAGCGTTGTAAACTGACCTGTGGTACTTCATGGGAACATCGAGCCACTTTGACACTGAACCATGAGAGGAGATACGAGGAAAGTAACTTGGTCCAAATCTCTCCATCCACCTATAATGGCTCCATCTGGCTTTAGGTTTCACTCTTCATCTCACACCCTTCTTTTCATCTCAAGCCTTTGGCACTTCACCCATTTGCAAATCGCCCACCTCCCACCTGTATCCACCTATCACTTGCCAAGCTTGGTCGTATCCCCATCTCTTTTCCAGCTCTCTCCCCCACCCCCCCCCCCCCCAACTTCAATCTGTCCGAAGAAGGGTTCTGACCCGAGACATCACCTATCCATGTCCTCCAGAGATGCAGCTGCCTGACCCACTGTGTTAATCCAGCCTTTGGGGAAGCACAGTGGCGCAGCGGTAGAGTTGCTGCATTTTTTTTAGATTTTAGATTTAGAGATACACCGGGTCCACGCCGCCCAGCGATCCCCGCACATTAACACTATCCTACACACACTAGGGACAATTTTTACATTTGCCCAGCCAATTAACCTACAAACCTGTACGTCTTTGGAGTGTGGGAGGAAACCGAAGATCTCGGAGAAAACCCGCGCAGGTCACGGGGAGAACGTACAAACTCCGTACAGATGGCGCCCGTAGTCGGGATCGAACCTGAGTCTCCGGCGCTGCATTCGCTGTAAGGCGGCAACTCTACCGCTGCGCCAGAGACCCGGGTTCAATTCTGACTACGGGCGCTGTCTGTGCGGAGCATGCACATTCTCCGCGTGACCACGTGGGTTTTCTCTGGGAGCTCTGGGTTTCCTCCCACACTCCAAAGACGTGCAAGTTTGTAAGTGAATTGGCTTCGGTAAAAATTGTAAATTCTCCTTTGTGCGAAGGATAGAGCTAGTGTACGGGAAATCGCTCGCTCGATGGGCCGAAGGGCCTGTTTCCTTGCTGTATCTCTCAACTAAACTCGAGGTTTTTCTTCTGAGAAAGTAAATCCTGGTTGTTGGAGAGAGGGGGCGCACAGTTCAGGCAACTGTTAGCAGGAAGGCACGAACATCAAAGGCAAGATGAGGACAAAAAGCTAGATTTACTGGACTTTGGAGGCTAAGAAACAGACGTGAGAAACTGCAGATGCTGCAATCTAAACACCAAGTGCTGGAGGAACTCAGCAGGTCAGGCAGCATCTTAGAGGGGGTTTAATTTAGAGATATTGCATGGAAAGAGGCCCTTCGTCCCACCGACCAAACGATCACTAGTTCTATCCCAGAGTGGCATCCAAAATTCTAGGGACAATTCACTGAAGCGGATTAACCTACAAACCTGCATGTCTGGAATGCGGATGGAAACCAGAGCACCTGGAGGAAACCCACGTGGTCACAGGCAGAACATGCAAGCTCCATACAGACAGCAAACCCCCACCAACCCCCTCTGCCGTGATCAGGATTGAGCCCAGGTTTCTGCCGCTGTACGGCAGCAGCTCCACCACTGTAAACACAAAGTGCTGGAGTAACTCAGCGGGTCAGGCAGCATCTCAGGAGAGAAGGAATGGGTGACGTTTCGGGTCGAGACCCTTCTTCAGACGGATCTATTCACAGTGGAGCGGCAAGATTTGTAGGAAAAGAAAACTGTAGATGCTGGTTTAAATCGAAGGTAGACACAAAATGCTGGAGTAATTCTGTGACTATTCGACTTAAACCAGCATCTGCATTTTTTTTTCCCCTACACATTTTTCCACTGCACTGTGAATACAGAGATGCTGCCTGACCCGCTGCGTTACGCCAACATTTTGTGTCTACCTTCGATTTAAACCAGCATCTGCAGTCTTTACCACTGTGCTGCCCAATGAGACTATGACTCTATGAACTGCAGATGCTGGTTCATGCCAGAGAAAGACACAAAATGCTGGAGTAACTCAGCGGGTCAGGCAGCAACTCTGGAGAACATTGACAGGCGACATTTTTGCTGTCCATTGCCACTCAGCATGGACGGTAGATTTAGACGTCAACAGAAAGCAAATAATTAATGCAGAACTTTCCCCTAAGTTAAACCACGCTTCGATAATTCACCACGTTACCTCATGGGCAGATCCTGGATGTTAACAGCATGATCCATGAAGTACCCTGGAAAACAACAGCGTCTTTCAATGTGAGGAGAGCTTAGAAAGTAGTACAAAGGAGCTAGTGTGCAACTAAGTAACGACAGCACAGTAACCACTGTTTGGCTCAGGAAGACACAGAGTGCTGGAGTAACTCAGCGGGTCAGGCAGCATCTGTGGAGAACATGGATAGGTGACGTTTCACAGAGTGCTGGAGTAACTCAGCGGGTCAGGCAGCATCTCTGGGGAACATGGATCGGTGACGTTTCGTGACGGCACTCTTTTTCAGACTGGAGAAGTATCCCGATTCAGAGCGTTCTCCAGAGATGCATGCCTGACCTCGCTGAGTTACTCCAGCGCTTTGTGTCCTTTTGTGTAAACCAGCCTCTGCAGTTCCTTGTTTCTTCAGCCTTTCCGCTCCTGGTTTATCCGGCTTTCCCCTTCAAAGTACACGCTGTTCACCTCAACGACTGCCCATTGAAGCTCTAACCCATATTCAACTGGGGTACGGAAGCTTTCTCCGTCTACATTTATTGGTGACTATCTTGGTGTCATTACCTTGGTGTGTAGCTGTAGACTCATGTTACATCTAATTGTGAGGACCCAGTTGTCCTGTTTGGCCTGTCCAACAGTGCGGCACGGTGCTGCAGTGGTAGAGTTGCTGCCTTACAGCAAATGCAGCGTCGAAGACCCGGGTTCCATCCCGACTACGGGTGCTGTCTGTACGGAGTTTGTACATTCTCCGCTTGGGTTTTCTCCGAGATCTTCGGTTTCCTCCCACACTCCAAAGACGTACAGGTATGTAGGTTAATTGGCGTGGTAAATGTAAAAACATTGTCCCCAGTGGGTGTAGGATAGTGTTAGTGTGCGGGGATCGCTGGTCGGCGCGGACCCGGTGGGCCGAAAGGGCCTGTTTCCACGCTGTCTCTAAACTAAACTAAAGGGTCTCGCCCCTTAACGGGGTACTGATTGAGAATGATCAGCCATGATCACAGTGAATGGCGGTGCTGGCTCGAAGAGCCGAATGGCCTACTCCTGCATCTATTGTCTATTATCCAGTCACCCATTCCTTCTCTCCAGAGATGCTGCCTGTCCCGCTGAGTTAAAAGACTGTTGAAAGACTGGAGCGACTGGACTTGTATACACTGGAATTTAGAAGGATGAGAGGGGATCTTATCGAAACATATAAGATTATTAAGGGATTGGACACGCTAGAGGCAGGAAACATGTTCCCAATGTTGGGGGAGTCCAGAACCAGGGGCCACACACAGTTTAAGAATAAGGGGTAGGCCATTTAGAACTGAGATGAGGAAAAACTTTTTCACCCAGAGAGTTGGGAATCTGTGGAATTCTCTGCCTCAGAAGGCAGTGGAGGCCAATTCTCTGAATGCATTCAAGAGAGAGCTAGATAGAGCTCTTAAGGATAGCGGAGTCAGGGGGTATGGGGAGAAGGCGGGAACGGGGTACTGATTGAGAATGATCAGCCATGATCGCAGTGAATGGCGGTGCTGGCTCGAAGGGCCGAATGGCCTCCTCCTGCACCTATTGTCTATTATCTAGTCACCCATTCCTTCTCTCCAGAGATGCTGCCTGTCCCGCTGAGTTACTCCAGCATTTTGTGTGGATCCGAGCTCGTTCTGTTGCGCCTTTACCTGCGATGCCGACCTCTGCTGTCCCCGCTAGGCAGAGATCTTCAAAGCGAGTGGGATCGAGCTGGTAAACCTGGGAGGTCTTGGCATTGGGCCTCATCCCACAGCCCTCCTGCAAACACAGGAGATTCAGATATCAGTCGCGTCGCAATAGAAACTCATCCTCAGTTGCACAAGTATTTTGAGAAGCCAGCGTAGACCCGATGGGCTGAATTACAGACACCTCCGTCCGCAACGCAAGAAAATGCGAGAAATAGAATGAGCAACGGGAGATATCGAAACGGGTGATGTAGAGAGAGAGATACAGGGCGTTCTCCATCGCTGCTCCCACCCTCTGGAACTCACTACCCCAAACCGTCAGAGACTCCTCCTCACTCACCACATTCAAAACATCACTGAAGTCTCACCTGTTCAGCACTGCCTTCAACCACTGACCGTCACCTCACCTTCTGTCTCCTTTTTCTGTTCTTTTACTTATTTATCTATTTATTTTCTTCTCTATGTTCTAGTAATCCCTGTAAAGCGTCTTTGAGTGTTTGAAAAGCGCTATATAAATGTAATGCATTATTATTATTATTATTATTATTATAGAACAAATGGGAGAAGGCAGGAACGGGGTACTGATTGAGAATGATCAGCCATGATCACATTGAATGGCGGTGCGTACAGGCTCGAAGGGCCGAATGGCCTCCTCTTGCACCTATTGTCTATTGTTAACTTCTCGAGACAAGTGCAGAGTGAACGAGAGCTGCAGACTAATTCTGCACAGATAACCAATCTCCGTCAGCTCCAGCTGTGTGCTGATCAAGCTTGGAAAATGAGGAATTACCCATCCATCCCCACTCACCCTGGGAATAGCAATATTTCCATATTCAGTTTCTAAAAAATCAATGAATAAGCCAGAGGGAAATGAAGAGAAATTTCTAAGCACAGAGGCGATACAATCAGGAAGGCATTTGTTGATTTTTAAATTTTTTATTTGCCTTCTGATCGCAAAGTGATTACTTTAATAAAAAGCAATTGCATGAATTTAAGGAGGACTAGCCCGCAAGGTTGGGTAGTCTGGCTAGTTTGCACATCTTAATGAAAATCTGGCACGGAGGGCAGAAGGTTGGCATGCGCTGTGTCAAGAGGGAAATTGGTCAGCCAACAGTCATAAAACACAACAAGGTACATGAAAGATGAAATTAAAATGGCGCATGGAAAGTGGGTTGTGCAAAGATCGGGGAGGGGAGTCAGTCAGAAGGGGGAGTTGTACAAGAAAATAACTGCAGATGCTGGTACAAATCGATTTATTCACAAAATGCTGGAGTAACTCAGCAGGTCAGGCAGCATCTCGGGAGAGAAGGAATGGGTGACGTTTCAGGTCAGTCTGAAGAAGGGTCTCGACCCGAAACGTCACCCATTCCTTCTCTCCCGAGATGCTGCCTGACCTGCTGAGTTACTCCAGCATTTTGTGAATAAATCGGGGAGTTGTACAGTTTGATAGCCACAGGGAAGAAGGATCTCCTGAAAAAGGCGTTCTTCAGACTGAGAGTCAGGGGAGAGGGAAACGGGAGATATTGAAACGGGTGATGTAGAGAGAGAGAGATATAGAACAAATTAACGATAGGTGTGCAAAAAAAGTTACGATGATAAAGGAAACAGGCCATTGTTAGCTGTGGCCTAGGTGCGAATGAGTACAGACATAACTAAACTAACAAGAATAACTCAGCGGGTCAGGCAGCATTTCCGCAGAACATGGATAGGTGTCGTTTCGGGTCAATAGACAATAGGTGCAGGAGAAGGCCATTCGGCCCTTCGAGCCAGCACCGCCATTCAATGTGATCATGGCAATATGATCATTCTCAATCAGTACCCCGTTCCTGCCTTCTCCCCATACCCCCTGACTCCGCTATCCTTAAGAGCTCTATCTAGCAGGACCCTTCTACAGAGACAAGGCTTTAAAGGTGGGGGGGGTTGTGCAGATATATTTCAGAAGCGTCAGGGAGAAAGCAACATGCTGATATGCTTAGATGAGGATGAACCAAAGGGCCATCATACAGTGCATCTATATACTAAAACTCTAGTTTGTTATCTTGTTTGTGACTGAACTTCAGCCAAAACGGTGCACGATAGCGCAACAATTTTAGGCCCACCTTGCTCACCATCGTCACTTTAGTGATAATGCAAGTAGTTTTATTGAAATCGGTCTTATATTTTTAAAGTTATTCACATTTTAAAGTTTAAAAGGAGGGGAGGGGAGGAGGGAAGGAGGGAGTGGGGGAGAAGGGAGGGGGGGTTGAGGGGAGAGGGGAGGGAGGGGGAGAGGGTGCTGCACCAATGCAGGAGAGGTTTTGGCCCAACGGGTCCACTTGGTCTAGTAAATACTATTACTGAAAATACAGAGCCGAGGTGTTGGGCCGAATGGCCTGTGTCAGTGCTGTTAATCCCATGGAACTCCACGATTTTCTATACTCACAAACACAGCCCCTTTCAGCATATCCGGAACGGTTATTGCAACAAATCCCTGAAAAGAGGAAATAAATAATCATGCCAAAGTATTGAATCCATCTGTCAGTACAATTATCGTAGAATTGTACAGCATGGAAATAAGCCATTTGGCCCAACACATGCAAACAATGGGCACTCTGCTGCATTAACACCATCGCCCAGAGCTTGGTTCAGAGCCTTCAATGCATAAGCGATTCACGAGTGAGTGGTGGACACACCTGGAGTACTGTGTGCAGTTGTACAGGGCCCTAGTGAGACCGCACCTGGAGTACTGTGTGCAGTTGTACAGGGCCCTAGTGAGACCGCACCTGGAGTACTGTGTGCAGTTGTACAGGCGCCTAGTGAGACCGCACCTGGAGTACTGTGTGCAGTTTTGGTCTCCAAATTTGAGGAAGGATATTCTTGCTATTGAGGGTGTGCAGCGTAGGTTTACTAGGTTAATTCTCGGAATGGCGGGACTGTCATATGTTGAAAGACTGGAGCGACTAGGCTTGTATACACTGGAATTTAGAAGGATGAGAGGAGATCTTATTGAAACGTATAAGATTATTAAGGGGTTGGACACGTTAGAGGCAGGAAACATGTTCCCAATGTTGGGGGGAGTCCAGAACAAGGGGCCACAGTTTAAGAATAAGGGGCGGGCCATTTAGAACTGAGATGAGGAAAAACTTTTTCAGTCAGAGAGTTGTGAATCTGTGGAATTCTCTGCCTTAGAAGGCAGTGGAGACCAATTCTCTGAATGCATTCAAGAGAGAGCTAGATAGAGCTCTTAAGGATAGCGGAGTCAGGGGGTATGGGGAGAAGGCAGGAACGGGGTACTGATTGAGAATGATCAGCCATGATCACATTGAATGGCGGTGCTGGCTCAAAGGGCCGAAGGGCCGAATGGCCTCCTCCTGCACCTATTGTCTATTGCCTATTGTCTAATTTACAGAGGGCCAATTAGCCCACAAACTCGCACGTCTTCGGGATGTGGGAGGAAACCCACGCGGTCACAGGGAGAACATGCACCCGAGATCAGGGTCGAACCCGGGTCTCTGGCGCTGTGAGGCAGCCAGTGGCTCTATCAGCTGCACCACTGTGCCGCTCTTTGTGAGAGTCAAGTGAGCCAGGAGAGTCGGGTCTCAAGTGAGCTGGGTTTGGATCAAAGAGCCTCACCTTCTTGAGCAGCTTGTTCATTGTGAACTGGACCAAGGCCAGCTGTAGTTCACTGCCTGCTCCTCGGAGGTAGTAGGATCGATGACCAGACACATGCGAGAGTCGCCTAAGTTAGAAGCAAATACAATGTTTAACCTTTAAAACCCAAGACAACAGACAAGCAATTTTCTCTTTTGCCAAGCTCACAGCAGCTGCTTGGATAGACTGGAAGATGTGAAAATCTTAAAATTGCAGCTAGTTTGCTCCAGAAAAAAAAAAAACAGGAACTTCGACTTCTCATCCCAAAAACCCAGTGATTGTCGAGCCAATTAAAGATTTTTTTGGGTGGAGATTTAAGAGGATATGGATCCTCGATAGTGAATGGAGTCAAACTTCAACGCATAACTGAATGGAGAATTGGTTTAATATAGAAACATAGAAAATAGGTGCAGGAGTAGGCCATTCGGCCCTTCGAGCCTGCACCGCCATTCAATGTGATCATGGCTGATCATCCAGCTCAGTATCCCATACCTGCCTTCTCTCCATACCCCCTGATCCCTTTAGCCACAAGGGCCACATCTAACTCCCTCTTAAATATAGCCAATGAACTGGCCTCAACTACCTTCTGTGGCAGAGAATTCCACAGACTCACCACTCTCTGTGTGAAGAAATGGTTTCTCATCTCGGTCCTAAAAGACTTCCCCCTTATCCTTAAGCTGTGACCCCTGGTTCTGGACTTCCCCAACATCGGGAACAATCTTCCTGCATCTAGCCTGTCCAACCCCTTAAGAATTTTATATGTTTCTATAAGATCCCCCCTCAGTCTTATAACGTCCAGCGAGTATAAACCTAGTCTATCCAGTCTTTCTTCATATGAAAGTCCTGCCATCCCAGGGATCAATCTGGTGAACCTTCTCTGTACTCCCTCTAAGGCTAGAATGTTTGAGAGAAAGAATATTTTTTTCAACAACTTCCTTGTAACAAGTTTAGTTTCGAGATATAGCATGGAAACAGGCCCTTCGAGTCCACGCTGACCATCGATCACCCGTACACACTAATTTTATGTCATTTTGATCCCATTTTGACATCCACTTCCTAAGCATTAAGGGCATTTTTTTCGATACAGACAATATTTTATAGATATATACTATTTTATATTTTTTATAGATATACTAGACCAAGTGAATGGGCCCAAACCTCTTCTGCATTGGTGCAGCACCCTCTCCTCTCCCTCCCCTCTCCTTTAAAATGTGAATAATTAAAAAAATATAACACCGATTTCAATGAAACTTCTTCCATTAGCACCAAAGGGACGACGTTGAGTAAGGTGGGCCTAAAATTGTCGCGCTATCGTGTACCGTTTTGGCTGTAGTTCTGAACAAACAAACAAACGAGAGCTTTAGTGTATAGATTTTAGCATTAAAGTATTTCCTTTACTGATCATATCCAAAGTGTTTTAGCATTTGGTCTATGTGCTGTAATATGATGCATTGCTGTGAAGTGTGTCAGACCTCCTAGGGCCGATACAGACAGATACCAACCTAATAAAACAGACACAGACTCTCCTGACTTTTATCAAATATCCCAGTTCTGTACACACCTAGTAATGGAAAGACCAGAATGTAGAAATAAGGATCTGCAGATGCTGGTTTACACAAACGGACACAAAGAATTGGCCTAGCTCCCTCTTTTCAGGGATTTGTTGCAAAAAACCTTCCGGAGGTGCTGAAAGGGGCTGAGTTTGTGAGTATAGAAAATCAATAGACAATAGGTGCAGGAGGAGGCCATTCGGCCCTTCGAGCCAGCACCACCATTCAATGTGATCATGGCTGATCATTCTCAATCAGTACCCCATTCCTGCCTTCTCCCCATACCCCCTGACTCCGCTATCCTTAAGAGCTCTATCCAGCTCTCTCTTGAATGCATTCAGAGAATTGGCCTCCACTGCCTTCTGAGGCAGAGAATTCCACAGATTTACAACTCTCTGACTGGAAATGTCTTGGAAGTCCCTGGGATTAACAGCACAGACACAGGCCATTTGGCCCAACTCCTCGGTCCTGGATTTGCAGAAATAGTATTTATGTGATAACCCATTCATTAGGGAGCATCTCTGGCGAACATGAACAGGTGACGTTTTGGGATCAGGTCTTTTTTAGGGACTGGTTGTGAGGCGGGGTAAGGAAGCTGGGAGAGAGGAGAGGCAGGACAAGGAGAGGCAGGGGGCTGGAACAAAGGCCAGAGATTAAGGTAGAACGTGTGAGATAGAATGATTACAGAGTTGCAAATTGTGAAGCTAGAATAAGGAATGTAGGAGGAGGGGGAAGGGAGAAATGTCCATGAGGGGCACGGGTAGGGTTGCCAACTTCCTGACTCCCAAATACGGGCGGCCACCATTGGTGGAGCGGGAGCATGAGGCCGCTGGCTGGGTGAGGTCACGTGGGGCGGTGACGTCACCCTTTGTCCCTTATTTGGGAGTGAGGAAGTTGGCAACCCTACTAATACGGGACAAAGGCGGTCCCGTACGGGACAAACTAATTTAGCCCAAAATACGGGGTGTCCCGGCTAATACGGGACAGTTGGCAACCCGAGGCACAGGGGAAGGGGAGGGGTGGTTGTAAGAGGTTGCCTAAAATCGGAGAATTTAATGTTCATACTGTTGGGTTGACAGCTATCCAAGCAGAATATGAGGTGCTGCCTCTCCAGTTATCCGTTACAACCAGTATTCCCGATGTGGCCTCCTGCACATCGGCGAGACCAAGTGTAGACTCGGCAACCGTTTCGCCAAATACTTACGCTTGGTCTGCAAAGACCAACTGGATCTCCAGATTGCCTGCCATTTTAATTCCCCTTCCTAATCCCATCCTGTTCATACTGCTGGGTTATAAACCACCCAAGAAGAGTCAGTGATTTCAGGAACAAAATGAAAATACAGGTGGCACGGTGGCGCAGCGGTAGAGTTGCTGCCTCACAGCGCCAGAGACCCGGGTTCGATCCTGACAACGGGCGCTGTCTGTACGGAGTTTGTACGTTCCCCCCATGACCACCTGGGTTTTCTCCAAGATCTTCGGTTTTCCCCCATATCCAAAGACATACAGGTTTGTAGGTAAATTGGCTTGGTGTAAATGTAAATTGTCCCTAGTGTGTGTAAGGTAGTAATAGAGTCAAAGAGTCATAGAGTGATACAGTGTGGAAACAGGCCCTTCGGCCCAATTTGCCCACACCGGCCAACATTGTCCCAGCTACCCTAGTCCCACAACCCTCCAAACCATCCATGTACCTGTCTAACTGTTTCTTAAACAATGGGATAGTCCCAGCCTCAACTACCTCCTCTGGCAGCTCGTTCCATACACCCACCACCCTCTGTGTGGAAAAGTTACTGCTCGGATTCCTATTAAATCTTTTCCCCTTCACCTTAAACCTATGTCCTCTGGTCCTCGATTCCCCTACTCCAGGTAAAAGACTCTGTGCATCTACCCGATTTATTTTCAGGATTTTGTACACCTCTATAAGATCTCCCCTCATCCTCCAGCGCTCCATGGAATAGAGACCCAGCCTACTCAACCTCTCTTTGTAGCTCACACCCTCTAGTCCTGGCAACATCCTCGTAAATCTTTTTAAGATGTGCGGGGGATCGTTGGTTGGCGTGGACTCGGTGGGCCGAAGGGCCTGCTTCCGCGCTGTATCTCTAAACTAAACTAAACAAATGTACATTACATTCTGCTAGAGTAACTCAGCAGGTCAGGCAGCATCTCGGGAGAGAAGGAATGGGTGACATTTCGGGTCGAGACCCTTCTTCAGTCTGAGACCAAGTGTAGACTTGGCGACCAGTCTGAAGAAGGGTCTCGACCCGAAACGTCACCCATTCCTCTCTCCCGAGATGCTGCCTGACTTGCTGAGTTACTCCAGCATTTTGTGAATAAATCGATTTGTACCAGCATCTGCAGTTATTTTCTTATAATAAATGTACATAACAAGTAAGAGAGACTTGTGCCTGCCTTCTGTTAACACATCTACAAGTTCTGCAGAGGGATTTGTTATTACATTAGGAAACTGGCCAAAGGCTCCTCTTATTGTTCTCTGGAAAGCACTATCTGTAAAAGAAAATAACTGTGGAGTGTGACGAAAAAAAGAAAATCGACCCAATCTCTTAATAATCTGGCGTGTCAGCAGTTAAATTGTCTATCACTGCCCACCGCGAGAGAGATGGGGAGGCACAAAATGCTGGAGTAACTCAGCAGGTCGGGCAGCATCTCGGGAGAGAAGGAATGGGTGATGTTTCGGGTCGAGGCCCTTCTTCAGGGAGGGGGCGGGATCGAACCTGGGTCCCTGACGCTGTAAGGCAGCAGCTCCACCACTGCGCCATAAATGTTTTGCATCTATATGGGACATGGGTATCACTGTTAAGACCAGCGGTTATTGCTTAACTCTGAGCATTTGGAGATGTCAGTGGTGGCAACCAAGTCGTTTTCGAGGGGTTTCCAGGGTGTCGAATGACACTAAGACCAGGTGAAATAGTTTTGTTTTTGTCAAAGGACATTTTTAAAAAAACACTTATTTTTAAAGTCATACCCGCTGAGAACGAAAAGGGACCATTGGGACATTGAGCACTTTGTAACATTTGTCCACTCTTTGCAATACTTTGTGTATGGTACCCAAAACAAAGAATTTCACTGTGACATGGCACATGTGATAATAAATTATCATTCAGTGCAGCCTTTGATTGATTGAGGAAGGAGCTGTTTGAAGATCAAGGCTTCAAACCCAACACGAAGATCATGGCCATATGGGGAGCTGTGATCCCTGGCCTCCAGTATAAGAAAATAACTGCAGATGCTGGTACAAATCGAAGGTATTTATTCACAAAATGCTGGAGTAACTCAGCAGGTCTGGCAGCATCTCAGGAGAGAAGGAATGGGTGACGTTTCGGGTCGAGACCCTTCTTCAGACTGATGTCAAGGGAGCGGGACAAAGGAAGGATATAGGCGGGGACAGGAAGATAGAGGGAGATCTGGGAAGGGGGAGGGGAAGAGAGGGACAGAGCAACTATCTAAAGTTGGAGAAGTCGATGTTCATACCGCTGGGCTGCAAGCTGCCCAGGCGAAATATGAGGTGCTGTTCCTCCAATTTCCGGTGGGCCTCACTATGGCACTGGAGGAGGCCCGTGACAGAAAGGTCAGACTGGGAATGGGAGGGGGAGTTGAAGTGCTCGGCCACCGGGAGATCAGTTTGGCCAACGCGGACCGAGCGCAGGTGTTGAGCGAAGCGATCGCCGAGCCTGCGTTTGGTTTCGCCGATGTAAATAAGTTGACATCTGGAGCAGCGGATGCAATAGATGAGGTTGGAGGAGGTGCAGGTGAACCTCTGTCTCACCTGGCCTCCTGTATGCTGCTGAGTCACCGACCACCGACAGCAAGCGTCACAAAGTGCTGGAGAGACAACACTGCCATTGATCTGATGTGTGCACTTCAAACACTTGGCTGCTACATAATTAAGTTTATGGCCTGCTCGTGTGTGATTATTGGCTGTACCTCCAGGGGACCTAGCTGATGGGTGAATGACATGAATTTAAGTTGCATTAAACAGCTGGAGGCTAATTGCTTCATTTGTTTGGCAATGGCAGTGTGTTTCAAAAAATAATTATTATTCAGCCTTCAAAGACAGCATCCCTCGATGGACTCCACCAAAGAGAAAGACAACCTTACATGTGTTCCATTTAAAATCTGGGGCATAACATAATGAGGACATTTCAACTTAAAAACAAAAAAATGGTCTTCATTTGTCTGGTCTTTTGTCACTTTGTACATTACAGCTGAAGACAATGAATCATTGTCATAATGCAGAGCACATGTCGGCATACACAATGAGGCAGCCATCTTTAGCAAAATCCTCGCTCAAAGGAGACTAGTAACCACATCTAAGATAGACACAAAAAGCTGGAGAAGCTGACTGTCTCCGAAGACATTTCATCTCGGCTTCTCCCAGCTAACAATAATCTATTCTACATTTCCTTGATCTGCACCCCCTTTGATCCGTTTTCATATCTGACACTTCCTTATCTATGTATCTCCCCCTCCCCTGACTTCAGTCTGAAGAAGGGTCTCAACCCTTGTTTTGGGTCGAGACCCTTCTTCAGACTGATGTCAAGGGAAAGGGAGATACAGAGATAAGGAAGTGTCAGATATGAAAACAGATTCCTTCTCTCCAGAGATGCTGCCTGACCCGCTGAGTTACTCCAGCATTTTGTGTCTACCTTCAGTTGAAACCAGCATCTGCAGTTCCTTCCCACACATCAGGTGTTGATTATTGATTAAAAGACAGATGAAGCAATTGCTTCTGAGATGGGCTAATGGTTCGATCCTGACTACGGGTGCTGACTGTACGGAGTTTGTACGTTCTCCCCCTGACCGCGTGGGTTTTCTCCGAGATCTTTGGTTTCCTCCCACACTCACAAATTCGTGCAGGTTTTAGGCTAATTGGCTTGGAATTAACAAAAGTGTAAATTGTCTCTAGTGTGTGTGTGTGTGTAGGATAGTGTTAATGTACGGGGATCGCTGGTCGGTGCAAACTGGGTGGGCCGGCGGGCCTGTTTCTGCGTTGTATCTCCAAACTAAACTAAATTAATCTAAACTGAAACTGTACGTCTTTGGGATAGACAATAGATAATAGGAGCAGGAGGAGGCCATTGGGCCCTTCGAGCCAGCACCGCCATTCAATGTGATCATGGCTGATCATTCTCAATCAGTACCCCGTTCCTGCCTTCTCCCCATACCCCCTGACTCCGCTATCCTTAAGAGCTCTATCCAGCTCTCTCTTGAATGCATTCAGAGAATTAGCCTCCACTGCCTTCTGAGGCAGAGAATTCCACAGATTCACAACTCTCTGACTGAAAAAGTTTTTCCTCGTCTCAGTTCTAAATGGCCTACCCCTTATTCTTAAACTGTGGCCCCTTGTTCTGGACTCCCCCAACAGTGGGAACATGTTTCCTGCCTCTAACGTGTCCAACCCCTTAATAATCTTATACGTTTCGATAACGTACAAACTCCACACAGACAGCACCCGTAGTCACAATCGAACACGTGGTCTCTGGAGCTGTGTGGCAGCAGCTCTACTGTGCCTGCCCATTCAGTCCCACTGTGTAAATTGCCAGATGAACCCCCCCCCCTCATGTAAATTGATCACCGCCCAGCTATTAATGCTCAGTCAATCCAATGAAAGTTTTGCTTTAAAAAAAGAAGCTGTAAATCTAAACATCTTTGTGGGGGGAAAAATCCAGTGCAAACTCATTCCACTGCCCCAATAGCCTGAGATCAAGCTCTCACCACAAATATTGCTTACCTTTGTCTGATAATATCCAGCTCCTCGCCAATTTGCAAATGACCCTTGGGTTCAAAATCAAACACTAGAAAACAAAAGGAAATAGTCAGCACATTCTTGTGAGAAAAATTGATCTAATTTATGGTGTTGATGTATCTGTCAGATGTAGTGACTGCTTAAACTCTTGACTGCCTTGTCGCCTTAAGGATTTGATTTAATCTGTAATTGTAATTGTAATTGTTCTCTAGAGTTTACAAGTCAGTGGCATGGTTATAGCTTTTGGGCTCTAGATCAGAATTCCCAAAGAATAAAAAAAGACACAAGTGCTGGAGTAACTCAGTGGGTCAGGCAGCATCTGTGGAGAACATGGATAGGTGACGTTTCACAGAGTGCTGGAGTAACTCAGTGGGTCAGGCAGCATCTCTGAAGAACATGGATAGGTGACGTTTCACAGAGTGCTGGAGTAACTCAGCGGGTCAGGCAGCATCTGTGGAGAACATGGATAGGTGACGTTTCACAGAGTGCTGGAGTAACTCAGCAGGTCAGGCAGCATCATTGGAGAACATGGATAGGTGACGTTTCACAGAGTGCTGGAGTAACTCAGCGGGTGAGGCAGCATCTCTGGAGAACCTGGAGAGGTGACGTTTCGGGTTAGGACCCTTCTTCGGACTGTTTGCAGTGAAGGAAAAAGAAAGCTGGGAGGGACAGAACCAAGCGTGAGGGGGGAAAGATTCAATAAGAACCTGAGAGGCAATTCACACGAAGGGTGGTGGGTGTATGGAACGAGCTGGTGCAAGGATTTATTCACAAAATGCTGGAGTAACTCAGCAGGTCAGGCAGCATCTCGGGAGAGAAGGAATGGGTGACGTTTCGGGTCGAGACCCTTCTTCAGTCTGAAGAAGGGTCTCGACCCGACACGTCACCCATTCCTTCTCTCCCGAGATGCTGCCTGACCTGCTGAGTTACTCCAGCATTTTGTGAATAAATCGATTTGTACCAGCATCTGCAGTTATTTTCTTATAGAGCTGGTGGAAGGGGTAGTTGAGGCAGGTAGTATCGCAAAGTTAAAGAAACATTTACACAGGTACATGGATAGGACAGGTTTAGAGGGATATGGGCCAATCATAGGCAGGTGGGACTAGTGTAGATGGGACATGTTGTTCGATGTGGGAAAGTTAAGCTGAAGGGCCTGATTCCATGCTGCATGACTCTATCTCCTGATGTAGTCTGGCTCTTTGGTTACATTCCTAGTTGTGGTGTTTTGTTTTGTTTAATTTAATATCATCACGTGTACTGAGGTACAGTGAGAAGCTTGTTGTTGCGTGCTATACAGTCAGCAAAAAGACCATACATGATTACAAGTCATGATTACAGATACAGGATAAAGCGAATAACATTTTCTGCAAGATAAAGTCCACTAAAGTCCGATTAAAAGGGTGGCATGGTGGCGCAGCGGTCGAGCTGCTGCCTTCCAACGCCAGAGACTCAGGTTCAATCCTGACTACGGGCGCTGTCTGTACGGAGTTTGTACGTTCTCCCCGTGGGTTTTCTCCGAGATCTTCGGTTTCCTCCCACACTCCAAAGACGTACAGGTATGTAGCTTAATTGACTGGGCAAAATGTAAAAATTGTCCCTCGTGGGTGTAGGATAGTGTTAATGTGCGGGGATCACTGGGCAGCACGGACCCGGTGGGCCGAAGGACCTGTTTCTGCGCTGTATCTCTAAAATCTAAATTGTCCCTAGTATGTGTTGTATAGTGTTAGTGTGTGGGATCGTTGGTTGGTGTGGATGCGGTGGGCATGTATCTCTAAACTAGGCAGCACGGTGGCGCAGCTCTAGAGTTGCTGCCTTACAGCGAATGCAGCGCCGGAGACTCAGGTTCGATCCTGACTACGGGCGCCGTCTGTACGGAGTTTGTACGATCTCCCCGTGACCTGCGTGGGTTTTCTCCGAGATCTTCGGTTTCCTGCCACACTCCAAAGACGTACGGGTATGTAGGTTAATTGACTGGGTAAAAAGTAAAAATTGTCCCTAATGTGTGTAGGATAGTGTTAATGTGCGGGGATCGCTGGGCGGCACGGACTCGGTGGGCCGAAGGGCCTGTTTCCGCGCTGTATCTCTAAATCTAAAAAAAATAATAATCTAAAAACTAAACGAAAGATAGTTTGAAGGTCTCCAATGGGAGAAAGTTATGGTTGTTTGTTATAAATGATTTCAGTATTGTGGCCACCAATATCTATATAAACCCTTACCTGGTTTCTCACCAACCATTTCAAGCACGACAGCCTGACTTTCATCACCTATGGGCTTCCATGGAAAAAGAAAAAGGTTAGAATTAATATTGGGAGTAAATAAATCAACAGGAAGCAAGACCAAGCGACCGTTTGGCCAAATACTTGCTCGAAGGCGTGCTGGATCTCCTGGTTGCTCACCATTTTAACTCCTCTTCCCATTCTGATCTTTCTGTCCTGTGCCTCCATTGCCAGAGCGAGGCCATGCAGAAACTGGAGGAACAGCACCTCATATTCCACTTGGGTAGCTTACAACCCAAAGGTGTGACCATTGATTTCTCCAATTTTAGGTACTGCATAACCCTCCCCCTCTCACCTTCTCCCCCCATATGCCATCCCTATCTACTCCCCCTGGACTTGCCCCCACTCCTCCCCTCCCTCCTCCATCTACATTCCATCCTCTAGCTTCACAATTGGCAACTCTTCAATCCTTTTGTCTCACATCTTCAGCCTTTTCATTTCTGGCCTTTGTCCAATCACCCGCCTAACAAAAAACCCTCCTCCCCTGGATCAACCTGCCAGGCTTTCATAAGTGATAGGAGCAGAATTAGGCGGCCCGTCAAGTCTACTCCGCCATTCAATTGTGGCTGATCTATCTCTCCCTCCAAACCCCATTCTACTGCATTCTCCCTACAACCTCTGACACCTGCACTAATCAAGAATCTATCTATCTCTGCCTTAAATACATCCACTGACCTGGCCTTCTGTGGCAGAGAATCCCACAGATTCACCACCCTCTGACTAAGGAAATTCCTCCTCATCTCTTTCCTAAAAGAATGTCCTTTAATTCTGAGTCTAGTCCTAGACTCTCCCACTTTGGCTTTGTCCGGCCCCTCCTTTCTTCCTGTTTTCTTTCCACCCCTACAATACCCCTCTTAATGATAGCGGAGTCAGGGGGTACGGGGAGAAGGCAGGAACGGGGTACTGATTGTGGATGATCAGCCATGATCACATTGAATGGCCGAATGGCCTACTCATGCACCTAATGTCTATTGTCGGCTAATATGGTAGAAGATAGTCCACACAACACATACATATTCTGGTAAAGCTGCTGGCTCACAGCACCAGAGACCAAGTTTCAATCCTGAACTTGGCTGCTGAATGTGTGGAGTTTGCACGTGACCGCATGGGTTTCCTCCGGGCGCTCCGGTTTCCTCCCACATCCCAAAGACGTGCAGGTTTGTAGGTTAATTGTCCCCTCTGTAAATTGCCCTGAGTTGTGTGTAGGGAGTGGATGCGAAAGTTGGATAACATAAAACTAGTGCAAACGGGTGACCGATGGTCGGCGTGGACACGGTGGGCCGATGAGCACATTTCCGTGCTGTATCTCTCAACTAAATTTAATTCTCTTAAAAATGTCAGTGGTGGATCAGATGGTAAACACACAAATGCATGCACTTGGACACATGTATGCAAAGTGATTCAATTCAATGATACTTTGTTGTCACATGTACCTAGGTTCGGTGAAATGCTTTGTTTTGCATACAATGCAGACGCGCATGCACACACATAGGTGCAGATACACACAGACGAGCATGCACAAACAGACGAGCATGCACACAGACGCGCATGCACACACAGACGCGCAGGAACACAGACGAGCATGCACACACAGACGCGCATGCACACAGACGCGCATGCACACAGACGCGCATGCACACAGACGCGCAGGAACACACAGACGAGCATGCACAGACGAGCATGCACACACAGACGCGCATGCACACACAGACGCGCATGCACACAGACGCGCAGGTACACACAGACGGGCATGCACGCACAGACGCGCATGCACGCAGACGCGCATGCACGCAGACGCGCATGCACGCAGACGCGCATGCACACACGGACGCGCATGCTCACAGACGCGCATTCGCACACAGACGCACATGCACACACTGAATCGCATGCACACACAGACGCGCATGCATACAGACGCGCATGAACACACAGGCGCGCATGGACGCGCATGCACACAGACACGCATGCATACAGATGCGCATGCACACACAGACGCACATGCACAGAGAAACAGACACAACTTACCACACTAGGATGAGTCCAGTTGGGTAGTTTCAATGCTTTCAGGTAGAAGCCTTCATCAAGCTGATTCTCTTGATCATACAGTACATTTAATTCCAAGCGGATTTCCTTCCCACGTTTTCGTAGCCTTGAGAAATCAGGATGCTGTCCAATATTAACACACACATAGAATTTAGAACAATTCTTTCCATTCAAGCCAGATTCATCCTCACTTTACCATCTGAACAACATCAGTGATATTTACCCAGCCCATGGCAAAGATGCACAAAAAGACAATAAGCTGTTAAACACAAATACTAAATCTTTAACAGTTTTCCTTTAATTTTCACCGTCAGTGTTGCTGTACAATATCATAATGTTAAACCCACTTGCTGCATGCTGAACATCATGACATTCACTGCAGTTCAAGCTGTGACCCAGGACTGCACAACAGAGACTATCTTGTGTATTGGCAGCGAGGGAAAGGGAGGTGAGGTGAGTCATCATCACCACCAAACAGGTTCCTTCTCAGACCACCATCTACTGACCTGGATTCAAGGTGCCACACAGTCAGGGGGCACTGCTAAGGAGGTTCTCTTAATGCCTACTGCTGATGTCATTGCAACAACCCAAACTGTGTACAACACCCCTCTCCAAGCCTCGGCTCAGTTTTTCAACACCACGACCTGCACGGTGGCACAGCGGTAGAGCACCTGCCTGACAGCGCCAGAGACCCGGGTTCGATCCTGACTACCGGTGTGGTCTACACGGAGTTTGTACGTTCACCCTGAGACCGCTTGGGTTTTCTCCGAGCTCTCTGCTTTCCTCCCAAACTCCAAAGACGTGCAGGTTTGTAGGTTGATTGGCTTGGTATAAATGTAAATTGTCTCTCGTGTGTGTAGGATAGTGTTAATGTGCGGGGATCACTGGTGGTACTTACTGATTGAAGTGTTTCTTTGTTTTGCTTATCCTAAAAAGACAAAATGAACAAATCAAAGTTAACCATACTGAATATTTAGGTGTAGGAAAGAACTGCTGGTTTAAATCGCATGCAGGTGCAGCAGGCAGTGAAGAAAGCGAATGGTATGTTGGCATTCATAGCAAGAGGATTTGAGTTTAGGAGCAGGGAGGTTCTGCTGCAGTTGTACAGGGCCTTGGTGAGACCGCACCTGGAGTATTGTGTGCAGTTTTGGTCTCCTAACCTGAGGAAAGACGTTCTTGCCTTAGAGGGAGTACAGAGAAGGTTCACCAGATTAATCCCTGGGATGGCGGGACTTGCATATGAGGAAAGACTGGATAGACTGGGCTTGTACTCGCTGGAATTTAGAAGACTGAGGGGGGATCTTATAGAAACATATAAAATTCTTAAGGGGTTGGAGAGGCTAGATGCGGGAAGATTGTTCCCGATGTTGGGGGAGTCCAGAACCAGGGGTCACAGCTTAAGGATAAGGGGGAAGTCTTTTAGGACCGAGATGAGAAAACATTTCTTCACACAGAGAGTGGTGAGTCTGTGGAATTCTCTGCCACAGAAGGTAGTTGAGGCCAGTTCATTGGCTATATTTAAGAGGGAGTTAGATGTGGCCCTTTTTGCTAAAGGGATCAGGGGGTATGGAGAGCAGGCAGGTACAGGCTACTGAGCTGGATGATCAGCCATGATCATATTGAATGGCGGTGCAGGCTCGAAGGGCCGAATGGCCTACTCCTGCACCTATTTTCTATGTTTCTATGTTTCTATGTAGACACAAAATGCTGGAGTAACTCAGCGGGTCGGGAGAAGAGGAATGGGTGACGTTTCGCATCGAGACCCTTCTTCAGACTGATGTCAGGGGAGGGGGTGGGATAAAGATGTCCCTCCCCCTCCCCTGACATCAGTCTGAAGAAGGGTCTCGACCTGAAACATCACCCATTCCCTTCTCTCCCGAGATGCTGCCTGACCCGCTGAGTTACTCCAGCATTTTGTGTCTATACAGAGTATTTATACTGATAACATTTCCCCTTTTGTCCCCACCATTCGCACTCCCAATTCTCAATCCCATGCATCTTGACATTTTTTCTTCTTCCACTTGTAACCCAGCTTTTCTCCACCAATTGATTTTCCGACAACTGGTGTTCTGGCACCTCATTTCATCCGGACAAGATTAAGAGAGGGCACTTGGAACCACCCCCTGAAAATGTGATGCCCAGGGTGGCACGGTGTCGTAGTGGTAGAGCTACTGCCTTGCCACGCCAGAGACCCGGGTTTGATCCTGACTACGGGTGCAGTCTGCACGGAGTTTGTACGTTCACCCCGTGACCTGCGTGGGTTTTCTCCAAGATCTTCCTTTTCCTCCCGTACTCCAAAGACGTACAGCTTTGTAGGTTAATTGGCTTGTTAAAAAAGTGAAATTGTCCCTAGTGTGTGTGTAGGGTAGTGTTAATGTGTGGGGAATCGCTGGGCGGTGCGGACTCGGTGGGCCGAAGGGCCTGTTTCCGCGCTGCATCACTAAACTAAACTAAAAACTATGCCGGGTGAGGCAGCTGATCTCGACTTCATTGGGACTTCTGTGCTGATCAGCTGGTCGAATTTGCCCCACTACCGCCTGGCCAGAGCCAATAGACAATAGGTGCAGGAGTAGGTCATTCGGCCCTTCGAGCCAGCACCGCCATTCAATGTGATCATGGCTGATCATTCTCAATCAGTACCCCGTTCCTGCCTTCTCTCCATACCCCCTGACTCCACTATCCTTAAGAGCTCTATCGAGCTCTCTCTTGAATGCATTCAGAGAATTGGCCTCCACTGCCTTCTAAGGCAGAGAATTCCACAGATTCACAACTCTCTGACTGAAAAAGTTTTTCCACATCTCCGTTCTAAATGGCCTACCCCTTATTCTTAAACTGTGGCCCCTGGTTCTGGACTCCCCCAACATTGGGAACATGTTTCCTGCCTCTAACGTGTCCAACCCCTTAATAATCTTATACGTTTCGATAAGATCCCCTCTCATCCTTCTAAATTCCAGTGAATACAAGCCTAGTCGCTCCAATCTTTCAACATATCACAGTCCTGCCATTCTGGGAATTTCCGGGAAGCCAACAGATCCATTCCTATAGCCGACTTCCGCGGCTGATTTTGCGGGTCGGTATCTCGGCACCTTGGCTACCTGAACACCCTTCAGCTTCCTGCGCTCCGAGGAATAAGGTCCTAGCCTGCCCAACCTCTCCCTGTAGCTCAGGCTCCCAAGTCATGGCAACATCCTCGTAAATCGTCTTTGCACATCCCTCCTTTCCCTGCATATCCATGTGCCCATCTAAAACGACAATATCGAAACCACCTTAGACAGCTGAGGAAATTCAGAGTGTCTCTGAGGATCCTTCATTGCTTCTACTCTGGGGCTGTAGAGAGCATCCTGTCCGGCAACATCACAGTCTGGTTTGGGAACAGCTCTGCCCAGGACAGGATGGCCCTGCGGAGAGTAGTGCGTTCGGCTGAACGCACCATGGGAACTACACTCGCCCCCCTGCAGGACCTATACATCAGGAGGTGCAGATCCAGAGCAAGCAACATTATGGGGGACCCCTACCACCCCAGTAACGGACTGTTCCAGCTGCTACGGTCAGGCAAACGCCTCCGCTGTCATGCTGTGAAAATGGAGAGGATGAGACGGAGTTTCTTCCCACAGGCCATCAGGACTGTTGACTTTTATAACTCCAGGGACTAAATTTTGTCTTCTCTGTATTAACTTTAATATATATGCTGTAACTGTAATTCTTTTTTTTTGCACAATCCACAGGCATTGCCACTTTCATTTCACTGCACATCGTGTATGTGTATGTGACAAATAAACTTGACTTGACTTGCCTTCACCATCATCTCTGGCAACAAATTCCAGGCACTCACCACTCCGTGTAAAAAAAAGCTGCCCAGCACATTTCCTTTAAACTTTGCCCCTCTCAACTGAAAGCTATGCCCTCTAGTCTTTGACATTTCCACCCAGAGAGAATAGCATTCATTGTCATTTTTAAGGAAAAGTTTCAAGTTTCTATCATATTTTGAGGTGTATTTTGGCTTTGAAGTGCTTTTATAATTTCACTCCGAAAATCCCTGACTCTAACTTTTGAAGATTCTCCTAATGCTAGACTTTCCAAACAAAATAAATAATTTCTTCCCGCTCCTCCCTATCAGTTCCCCGTAATACTTGAACTCTTTAATTAAATTACTTGGGCAACTAACAATAACCACGGCTAAGCTTGGCCAGGCCGACCCTGCATCTTTGCCAGGACAAAAGATCTTCATGGTCAGTTCAAGATCCCTGTACTTACAACAATTGGGACTGGAAAGTGACAGCAAACTGTCTCCACCTATATCCTTCCTTTGTCTCGCCCTCCGACATCAGTCTGAAGAAGGGTCCCGACCCGAAACGTCACCCATTCCTTCTCTCCCGAGATGCTGCCTGACCTGCTGAGTTACTCCAGCATTTTGTGAAATAAATACCTTCGATTTGTACCAACATCTGCAGTTATTTTCTTACACTTCCTGTACACTGTCTCAGTGGAATTCTCTGCCTCAGAAGGCAGTGGAGGCCAATTCTCTGAATGCATTCAAGAGAGAGCTGGATAGAGCTCTTAAGGATAGCGGAGTCAGGGGGTATGGGGAGAAGGCAGGAACGGGGTACCGATTGAGAATGATCAGCCATGATCACATTGAATGGTGGTACTGGCTCGAAGGGCCGAATGGCCTCCTCCTGCACCTATTGTCTATTGTCACATACTGTATCTGAAATTAATGACTTAGATGAAGGGATTAAAAGTACCATTAGCAAATTTGCAGATGATACTAAGCTGGGGGGTAGTGTGAATTGTGAGGAAGATACAATAAGGCTGCAGGGTGACTTGGACAGGTTGTGGGAGTGGGCGGATACATGGCAGATGCAGTTTAATGTAGATAAGTGTGAGGTTATTCACTTTGGAAGTAAGAATAGAAAGGCAGATTATTATCTGAATGGTGTCAAGTTAGGAAGAGGGGATGTTCAACGAGATCTGGGTGTCCTAGTGCACCAGTCACTGAAAGGAAGCATGCAGGTACAGCAGGCAGTGAAGAAAGCCAATGGAATGTTGGCCTTCGTAACAAGAGGAGTTGAGTATAGGAGCAAAGAGGTCCTTCTACAGTTGTACCGGGCCCTGGTGAGACCGCACCTGGAGTACTGTGTGCAGTTTTGGTCTCCAAATTTGAGGAAGGATATTCTTGCTATTGAGGGCGTGCAGCGTAGGTTCACTAGGTTAATTCCCAGAATGGCGGGACTGTCGTATGTTGAAAGGCTGGAGCAATTAGGCTTGTATACACTGGAATTTAGAAGGATGAGGGGGGATCTTATTGAGACATATAAGATAATTAGGGGATTGGACACATTAGAGGCAGGAAACATGTTCCCAATGTTGGGGGAGTCCAGAACAAGGGGCCACAGTTTAAGAATAAGGGGTAGGCCATATAGAACGGAGATGAGGAAGAACATTTTCAGTCAGAGAGTGGTGAAGGTGTGGAATTCTCTGCCTCAGAAGGCAGTGGAGGCCAGTTCGTTGGATGCTTTCAAGAGAGAGCTGGATAGAGCTCTTAAGGATAGCGGAGTGAGGGGGTATGGGGAGAAGGCAGGAACGGGGTACTGATTGAGAGTGATCAGCCATGATCACATTGAATGGCGGTGCTGGCTCGAAGGGCTGAATGGCCTACTCCTGCACCTATTGTCTATTGTCTATTGAAATGCTTACCTAATATGTATCCAAGTGCTTATGTATAATGAACTGTATACAAAAATGAATTTCACTATACATCAGTACATGTAACAAAAAAAGTGCCTTTGTGTAATTTCTTGAGTAAAATCCAGGCATCATTCTTACCAGAAGAGCTTTAACTGAATCACTGATATCGCTTTTCTCGTTCTCCAACTTCTCAATTTCCTCCTTTACCTTTGTTAATTGTTGCCACGTAGACACCTGTTGGGCAGGAATAACAAGAAAGGGAATTGGAAAAGGGAAAGATAATTGTGTCTTCTTCCAAAGAACCCAAGACAAACTTTAAAAACTGATAAAGGGGGCTCCACAGTGGCACGACGGTAGAGTTGCTGCCTCACAGCTCCAGAGACCAAGGTTCGATCCAGAACACGGAATTTGTACGTTCTACCTGTGACCGTGTAGGTTTTCTCCGAACGCTCTGGTTTCCTCCCGCTTTTAATAGATGTACTGATTTGAGGATTAATTGGCCTCTGCAAATTATCCCCAGAGCGTGGGATAGAACTCATGGACAGGTGATTGTTGGTCGGCACAGACTCAGTGGGCCAAAGGGCCTGTTTCCACGCAGTACCTCTAAACTCAAATGAAACCAAGCTAATCTGAAATGCTGCAAAAAAAATCTGCACTTAAAATCGTTATTTTCAAGCAGGATTTGGATAGTTGCAGGAAAAGGTTATGGGAAGGACTGGATTGTTCTTCCAGAGAGCCAAGAGTGATGTACTCTCGCTGAGTCCATCTTGCCTACATGATCTCCCGGTTCCCAAACATTTCAACTCTCCTTCCCATTCCCATGCTGACATTTCTGTTCTGGGCCACCACCATTGTTAGAGTGAGGCCATGCGCAAATTGGAGGAACAGCACCTTATTTCGCTTGGACAGGTTACATCCCAGCAGTGTGAAAATTGATTTCAAATGCAAGCGTGCAATCCATGAAGCTATCACGTTCAGGTCAGGCATCACAGGTCAGTGGGGTTCGACCATGACTTCAGGAGATGTCTGTGTGGAGTTTGCACATTCTTCCTGTGACTGCATGGGGTTCTTCCGGGTGCTCGGGTTTCCTCCCACATCCCAAAGACGTGCAGGTTTGTAAGTTAATTGGTCCTCTGTAAATTCCCCCCGAGTGTGGAGGGAGTGGATGAGAAAGTGGGATAACACAGAACAGGTGGGCTGTCTGGACTCAGCAGGCCAATGGGTCTGTTTTCATGTTGACTATCGAAACTAAACCCCACAACACGCCAAGGGGTCTGACTCTGGCAAGGTCTGGTAAGACACTTGCTTCAAAGCTACTTTAAGAAGATCATTAAGTACCAGTGACCCGTAAACACTATGAAGCAGACGCCACTCCAGGGAGCAGTGGCACCATTCCCAGTGTCTAGGCAAGCACCAGATGAAGGATAGACACAAAAATGCTGGAGTAAATCAGCGGGTCAGGCAGCATCTCTGGAGAGAAGGATTAAGCGACGTTTCGGATCGAGACCCTTGTCTGAAGAAGGGTCTCGGCCTGAAACGTCACCCATTCCTTCTGCCCAGAGATACTGCCTGTCCCACTGAGTTACTTCAGCATTTTTGTGTCTATCTTAGGTGTAAAGATTAAGAAACAATTGGACAGGTACATGGATAGGACAGGTGTGGAGGGATGTGGACCAAGTGCAGGCAAGTGGGACTAGTGTAGCTGGGACATTGTTAACCGGTGTGGGCAAGTTGGGCAGTGTTGTTTCCACACTGTGCCAGGGATTTTCAATAAGTTTAAGTTTATAAATGAATAAGTTTATTGGCCAAGTATGTGCATATACAAGGAATGTGCCTTGGTGCTCCGCTCACAAATGACAACACAAACATACAGTTAACAATTAAGAAGCATAAACACATCAAAACAGTAAGGATACAACATTACGGTCTAAACATTTGGGTGAAAATAAAGAGCAAAAAGAGACTACAGACTTTTAGGAGTGAAATTATAAAAGCACTTCAACTGTCCAAGTCTCTTGATGGTGTCTACACCCGAATGCTCAGAAAAGTTCAAAATGTCAGTTGGAGGGACCACACCACCAACGCCCAGCTCAATGGGGAGATTCCACCTCTGACCGAGATGATCAGGTCGAGAAGGATGAGGCTCGCTGGTCATCGCCAGAAACACCAGCAAACAAGGTTGTGCTGTGGGAACCCACCCATGGAGCGGCACGGTAGCGCAGCGGTAGAGTTGCTGCTTTACAGCGAATGCAGCGCCGGAGACTCAGGTTCGATCCTGACTACGGGTGCTGCACTGTAAGGAGTTTGTACGTTCTCCCCGTGACCTGCGTGGGTTTTCTCCGAGATCTTCGGTTTCCTCCCACACTCCAAAGACGTACAGGTATGTAGGTTAATTGGCTGGGTAAATGTAAAAATTGTCCCTAGTGGGTGTAGGATAGTGTTAATGTACGGGGATCGCTGGGCGGCACGGACTTGGTGGGCCGAAAAGGCCTGTTTCCGGCTGTATATATATGATATGATATGATAAGACGCGACCCGGGACCACCAAACGAGACCATCCCGAAGACCATGCCGAAGACCATGCTGAAGATGTTGATGGAAGACGCGTATGTAGAGACAAAAGAGGAGCTGGCCAGCTGTATGGAGGACAGAGATGTGTGGTGCGTCCGTCACCGAGCCCGGCGTAAACCAGCACCACTGCGTCGCTAATGTTTTCAACGATTTCTATCAATCAATCAATTAGTCAACCAATCAATCAATCAATTAGCCAACCAATCAGTCAATCAATCAATCAGTCAACCAATCAATCGATCAATCAGTCAACCAATCAATCGATCAATTAGCCAATCAATCGACCAATTATTGAGTATAGGAGCAAAGAGGTCCTTCTACAGTTGTACCGGGCCCTGGTGAGACCGCACCTGGAGTACTGTGTGCAGTTTTGGTCTCCAAATTTGAGGAAGGATATTCTTGCTATTGAGGGCGTGCAGCGTAGGTTCACTAGGTTAATTCCCGGAATGGCGGGACTGTCGTATGTTGAAAGGCTGGAGCAATTAGGCTTGTATACACTGGAATTTAGAAGGATGAGGGGGGATCTTATTGAAACATATAAGATAATTAGGGGATTGGACACAGTAGAGGCAGGAAACATGTTCCCAATGTTGGGGGAGTCCAGAACAAGGGGCCACAGTTTAAGAATAAGGGGTAGGCCATTTAGAACGAAGATGAGGAAGAACTTTTTCAGTCAGAGAGTGGTGAATGTGTGGAATTCTCTGCCTCAGAAGGCAGTGGAGGCCAGTTCGTTGGATGCTTTCAAGAGAGAGCTGGATAGAGCTCTTAAGGATAGCGGAGTGAGGGGGTATGGGGAGAAGGCAACAACGGGGTACTGATTGAGAGTGATCAGCCATGATCGCATTGAATGGCGGTGCTGGCTCGAAGGGCTGAATGGCCTACTCCTGCACCTATTGTCTATTGTCTATTAGTCAATCAATCAATTAATTAGTCAATCAATCAATCGCTCAATAAGTCAATCAATCGATCAATTAGTAATTCAAACGACCAATTAGTCAATCAATCGACCAATTAGTTAATCAATCGACTAATTAGTCAACTAATCAATCTATTGAGACCCTGGTGAGACCCCACCTGTACCTGTGTGCAGTTTTGGTCTCCAAATTTAAGGAAGGATATTCTTGCTATTGAGGGTTTGCAGCGTAGGTTCACTAGGTTAATTCCCGGAATGGCGGGACTGTCGTATATTGAAAGACTGGAGCGACTAGGCTTGTATACACTGGAATTTAGAAGGATGAGAGAGGATCTTATCGAAACATACAAGATTATTAAGGGGTTGGACACGTTAGAGGCAGGAAACATGTTCCCAATGTTGGGGAAGTCCAGAACCAGGGGCCACAGTTCAAGAATAAGGGGTAGGGCATTTAGAACGGAGATGAAGAAAAACTTTTTCAGTCAGAGTTGTAAATCTGTGGAATTCACTGCCTCAGAAGACAGTGGAGGCCAAGTCTCTGAATGCATTCAAGAGAGAGTAAGATAAAGCTCTTAAGGATAGCGGAGTCAGGGGGTATGGGGAGAAGGCAGGAACGGGGTACTGATTGAGAATGATCAGCCATGATCACGAATGGTGGTGCTGGCTCGAAGGGCCGAATGGCCTCCTCCTGCACCTATTGTCTATTGGCTCCGGCCGGGCGGTAGCGGGGCAAATTCGACCAGCCGATCAGCGCAGAAGTCCCAATGAAGTCGAGATCAGCCGCCTCACCTGGCATAGTTTTTAGTTTAATTTAGTGATACAGCGCGGAAACAGGCCCTTCGGCCCACCGAGTCCGCACCGACCAGCGATTCCCCACACATTAACACTACCCTACACACACTAGGGACAATCTCACTTTTTTAACAAGCCAATTAACCTACAAAGCTGTACGTCTTTGGAGTACGGGAGGAAAAGGAAGATCTCGGAGAAAACCCACGCAAGTCATGGGGAGAACGTACAAACTCCATACAGACTGCACCTGTAGTCAGAATCAAACCCGGGTCTCTGGTATGGCAAGGTAGTAGCTCTACCTATGCGCCACCGTGCCACCCTGGGCATCACATTTTCGGGGGGTGGTTCCAAGTGCCCTCTCTTAATCTTGTCCGGGTGAAATGAGGTGCCAGAACACCAGTTGTCGGAAAATCAATTGGTGGAGAAAAGCTGGGTTACAAGTGGAAGAAGACAGTGGAGGCCAATGCTGGAGTAACTCAGCAGGTCAGGCAGCATCTCAGGAGGGGAAGGAGAGAAGAAGGAGAGGAGAAGGAGAGGAGAAGGAGAGAAGGAGACTCAGGTTCGATCCTGACTACAGGCGCCGCCGTCTGTACGGAGTTTGTACGTTCTCCCCGTGACCTGCGTGGGTTTTCTCCGAGATCTTCGGTTTCCTCCCACACTCCAAAGACGCACAGGTATGTAGGTTAATTGACTGGGTAAAGTAAAAATTGGCCCTAGTGTGTGTAGGATAGTGTTAATGTGCGGGGATCGCTGGGCGGCGCAGACTCGGTGGGCCGAAGGGCCTGTTTCCGCGCTGTATCTCTAAATCTAAATCAGAAGGAGAGGGAGGAGGAGAGAAGGAGGAGGGAGGAGGAGAGAGGAGGAGGAGGGAGGAGGAGAGGAGGAGGTGGAGAGGAGGAGAGGAGGAGAGGAGGAGGAGGAGGAGGAGGAGAGGAGGGGAGGAGGGGAAGAGGTGGAGAGGAGGAGAGGGGGGGGAGGATGAGGAGGAGGATGAGGATGAGGAGGATGAGGAGGATGAGGAGGAGGAGGAGAAGGAGAAGGAGAGGAGGAGGAGGAGAGGAGGAGATGAGGATGAGGAGGAGAGGAGGAGGAGGAGAGGAGGAGGAGGGGAGGAGGAGGAGGGGAGGAGGAGGAGAGGAGGAGGAGGAGAAGGAGAGGAGGAGAAGGAGAGGAGGAGAAGGAGAGGAGGAGAAGGAGAGGAGGAGGAGGAGAGGAGGAGGAGGAGGAGGAGAGGAGGAGAAGGAGAGGAGGAGAAGGAGAGGAGGAGAAGGAGAGGAGGAGAAGGAGAGGGAGAGGAGGAGCAGGAGAGAATTCCTTCACTCCTGAGATGCTGCCTGACCTGCTGAGTTACTCCAGCAATTTGTGAATAAATACCGTCTATTGTCTATCAATCAGTAAATCAATTAATTGATTAACTTCAAAGCCAAAGTACACCTCAGATAGAAACATGACTAGACCAGCATGTGCGGTTCCTCCCACATACACGAGATGAACCTACGATGTCGGGCACGTCTCTCCCGGTCAGCTCCCCCTTGCGATTCCGCACGTTGTCCAGCACGGCCTGGGTGTGAGCGCAGACGGAGCCCATGTCCAGGCACGGCCTGTCGGAGTAGCCATCCCTCACATGGTCGTACAGGCTGCTGCCGCTGCTGCTACTACCGCCGCTACCGCTGCTACTACTACTGCCCCTGCTCCAACTGGAGCAACAGCGGCGGCGGCGGCCGGCCTGAGAGCGCCAGCGGCCGGGGAGAAGCCGAGAGGAGAAGCCGCCGACTCGCAGCAACCTGGGGGCCGCCATCTTGCCGACCTTTCACCCCTGCCTTGCCCCGCCCCCACGTGACGCGACCAGCAAGTCCATTCATTAATTGACCAAGAAAACAGGCCATGTCTCTACCAGGGGCCCTTACATACATAGACAACAGGCCATGTCTCCACCAGGGGCCCTTACATACATAGACAACAGGCCGTGTCTCTACCAGGGGCCCTTACATACATAGACAACAGGCCATGTCTCTACCAGGGGCCCTTACATACATAGACAACAGGCCATGTCTCTACCAGGGGCCCTTACATACATAGACAACAGGCCATGTCTCTACCAGGGGCCCCTACATACATAGACAACAGGCCATGTCTCTACCAGGGGCCCTACATACATAGACAACAGGCCATGTCTCTACCAGGGGCCCCTACATACATAGACAACAGGCCATGTCTCTACCAGGGGCCCCTACATACATAGACAACAGGCCATGTCTCTACCAGGGGCCTTTACATACATAGACAACAGGCCATGTTTCTACCAGGGGCCCCTACATACATAGACAACAGGCCATGTCTCTACCAGGGGCCCTTACATACATAGAAAACAGGCCATGTCTCTACAAGGGCCCCTACATACATAGACAACAGGCCATGTAAGAAAATAACTGCAGATGCTGGTACAGATTGAAGGTATTCAGAAAATGCTGGAGTAACTCAGCATCTCTGACCTGACCAGCTGAGTTACCCCAGCATTTTGTGAAAGAAAACAGGCCATGTCTCTACCAGGGCCCTTACATACATAGACAACAGGCCATGTCTCTACAATGCCCCCCTTTTTGTGCCTATCTTTGGTTTGAACCAGCATCTACAGTTCCATGGCTCATTCCAACATTGTTTGTCTATTATAAGAAAATAACTGCAGATGCTGGTACAAATCGATTTATTCACAAAATGCTGGAGTAACTCAGCGGGACAGGCAGCATCTCGGGAGAGAAGGAATGGGTGATGTTTCGGGTCGAGACCCTTCTTCCAGTATTGTTTGTCTATTGCCATTTCAAGGACAGGTTCCCCATGGGGGTCCCCCTCTCACGTGACGAGTGAGAGAGAGGGTGTGAGAGAGAAGCGGGAGGAACGCAGAGAGAGTGTCTGAGGGGCGGAAGTGACGCAGGAGAGTGTGTGAGTGAGGGGCGGAAGTAACGCAGAGAGAGTACTTGTGAGGGGCGGAAGTGACGCACAGCAAGTGTGTGAGTGAGGGGCGGAAGAACGCAGAGAGAGAGTGAGTGTATGTGAGAGGGGCGGAAGGAACGTGGTGAGAGAGAGAGAGTGTGTGTGAGAGAGAGAGAGAGAGAGTGTGTGTGAGAGAGAGAGAGAGTGTGTGAGAGAGAGAGAGAGAGTGTGTGAGAGAGGGGCGGAAGTTACGTAGAGAGGGACGAGCGGGCGGAAGTGACGCAGAGAAAGAGTGTGAGTGAGGGGCGGAAGTAACTCAGAGAGTGTGTGAGAGAGAGAGGGGGCGGAAGTGACGCAGAGAGGGGCGAGCGGGGCGAGCGGGCGGAAGTGGCGCAACGCTGGGAGAGGCGGCGAGCAGGGTCGGACATGGACAACTCAGCGAAGGAGCGGGAGGCGCTGGGCCTGGTGGCCGAGGCGGAGCGGCTCGTCCGCTCGTCGCGATCTTTCATAGCCTCCATTTTCGGGTGAGAGGACGGACGTCCCCTCCCCCCCCCACCCCTTTGTTGTGGGTACCGGGCCCCGGGCGGCTCACAGCTGGTCAATGAACCCAGCCCTGCTGTGGGTTGGGATAAGACAGGGATATATATAATGGCGGTGGGTGGGTGGACGTCGCTCACAGCAACATCGGGGGTGCGAGTCGTCATCAGTTTACGTTCTGAGGAGGAGGAGGAGGGGTGGGAGAGGGGTGGCTGAAGGATGGCTGAAGGATTGTTGTGTGTGTGGGAAGGAAGGAACTGCAGATGCTGCTTTACACCGAAGATAAACACCACAACATGCTGGAGTAACTCAGCGGGTCAGGCAGCATCTCTGGGGAGAAGGAATGGGTGACGTTTCGGGTCGAGACACTTCTGGGACCCGAAACGTCACCCATTCCTTCTCTCCCGAGATGCTGCCTGACCCGCTGAGTTACTCCAGCATTTTGTGAATAAATACCTTCTTCAGACTGATGTCAGGGGAGTTGGCGGGACAGAGATAGCCCAGCTGTTGGCATTTGTGCAGTAGAAAGCAGCAGAACGGAGATGAAGAAGAACTTTTTCAGTCAGAGAGTGGTGAAGGTGTGGAATTCTCTGCCTCAGAAGGCAGTAGAGGCCAGTTCGTTGGATGCTTTCAAGAGAGAGCTGGATAGAGCTCTTAAGGATAGCGGAGTCAGGGGGTATGGGGAGAAGGCAGGAACGGGGTACTGATTGAGAGTGATCAGCCATGATCGCATTGAATGGCGGTGCTGGCTCGAAGGGCTGAATGGACTACTCCTGCATCTATTGTCTAAAAGCAGTAACAGCAGCAGCAGATAGAATGTAGTCTGAGACAGTAAGACTGGTGGTTAGAACTGGGAAGGGGATGGAGAGAGAGGGAAAGCAAGGATTACTTGAAGTTAGAGAAGTCAATGTGCATACCGCTGGGGTGTAAGCTGCCCAAGCGAAATTTGAGGTGCTGTTCCTCCAATTTACGCTGGGCCTCACTCTGTCTCTGACACTGGAGGAGGCCCAGGTCCAGAAAGGTTGGGATGTGAGTTAAAATGTTGAGCTACCGGGAGATCGGGTAGGTTAAGACGGACTGAGCGGAGGTGTTCAGCGAAACCAAACCCAAGTCTGTGCTTGGTCTTGCCGATGTTACAGGAGTGGACATCTGGAACAGCGGATACAGTAGATGAGGTTATTATGATGGATTATTGATGCCTGGTTATTAGACTGGGGGGGGGGGGGGAGGGGATCCTTTAAGGGCTTTTAAACTGAGAATAGTGGTGAGCTGTTAATTTGCCCTTTTAGTACTGGTGCACTCTTTCAGCAGTGAAATGTTTATTTGTGCGAAGTGTGTTGAAGTATCGAACCCGCAGACTTTTGTAACAGCACCATGATCTGTGACTGCTTTTTGTTCTTTGAAAGAAATGAGAATTTTGCTCAGCCATGGTGCTGGTCACCTTTTTTCTTGTTAAAATGTCTAAAAAGCCTATTTCAGCAGTGTTGTGTTGCTTTCAAAATATTACAGAAGAAAGGTTTAAATAGAGTCATAGTCGTACAGCATGAAAACGGAACCTTCAGCCCAACTTGTCCATGCCGACCAAGATGCCACATCTAAACTAGTCCCACCCATCTGCATTTGTCACATATCTCTCTAAACCCTTCCTATCCATGCACCAGGTTAAAATGCTGTTCTCGTACCTGCCTCAGCTATCTCCTCTGGTGGCTTGTTCCATATACCCATTACCTGTGTGGAAAAAAATTGCCCCTCGGGTTCCTATAATACCTTTCCCTTCTCAACTTGAATTAAATCATTGCATGTCTTATTTATAACATACATCTTAGATAACATGATTGGAGTTTTTTTTAAGGTGAAGTGGTCTCCTGCTTTGATTTAAATGGGGCCCTGGAATAATGTGTACAGATCTGGTCTCCCAAATTAAAGAACAGTATGCTTAAAATGGAACGTGTTTTCATTGTATTTCCACTCCTGATTAGTTGATTTTGGAATTGGGAAAGATTGTTTAATCCAGCAGATTAGGACTTTCCGCTGAGTTTTGAACAATGAGCATTCTCATGGCTGTTATATTTCTCCCAGCTGCTGTCTCAGCTAATTTTTAGTTACAATAGAGGGGGTTGGCATGGGGAGGGGGGAATAGCAAGTCTCTCGCTATCTCAATCCAAGTTGGCTGTGAAGTGTTAGTTGCTGTAAACAAGACTACTGCAAGGTTATATATTAAGGAACTGGAAGTTAATGCAAGAAATTGTGTTAAGTTAAAAGATCCATGATACCACTAAATAGTGGTGCAGGCATGAGGGGATAAGTGGCCTGCTTTTATTTGTTAATATTTGCAAGCAGATTGGTGTAACCGATGATTGAAATCTTTTCTTTCCAGTGAAGAACTGCACTAATTACATCAGTGCGTGGAAGCTAAAATGCCTTGCGTACTTTAAACTTAATTTTGTGAAATTAAACACAAGTACTTTCTCCCAAGGGTCTCTCTATTAGATTTACTGAATTGCTAGTGAACGTGATCAAATCTATCACGGTTTGTAGAAAATACATAGCAGTCCATTTCTGTTGCTCCTTTCCCGTAATCATGTCTCATGTTTTGTCTATCCAATTTTCCTTTGATAGCCCTGTTCTTTTTTTTCTTTTGCCCCCCCCCACCCACCCTTGTTATTTTCCAGCTTGTAACCTGTCCATGTACTTTTTTTTTATAAGAAAACCAATTTCCTCTCCTCTGTAGGAAGGAACTGCAGATGCTGGTTTAAACTGAAGATAGACACAAAAAGCTGGAGCGGGTCAGACAGCATTTTCTCCTTATCTTTTGCTGATCACCAAATATAATCTTGTGGTGCCTGAGTCATTCACTGATGGCTCCAACGTTGGCACTATTGGTAGTGGCCCCCCTGACATCAGTCTGAAGAAGGGTCTCGACCCGAAACGTCACCCATTCCTTCTCTCCTGAGATGCTGCCTGACCAGCTGAGTTACTCCAGCATTTTGTGAATAAATACCTTCGATTGGCACTATTGGTGATATGGTTGCATTAAGTCACAAGAGTTACTTTCAGCAGTATCTTAAACCATAATGTATCAGTCCACAGACCCTCTTTCGCTTCAAAGAGAACAACCCCAGTATTTCCATTCCAACATTCATCATCCATGCAACCATCATAGTAAATCTTTTATGCGCTCAAAGACCCGGAAAACCACCTGGTGTGATGACTAGCTTTACTAGTTGTCTTTCAGCCTCTATCCTGACCCCTGGTGCTATCAGTGTGAAGTTTACATGTAACCAATTTGGCCCACCAGGTCTACTCTGCCATTCAGTCATGGCTGATCTCTTTCTCTCTCAACCCCATCCTCCTGCCTTCTCCCAATAACCCCTGATACTCGTACTAACCAAGAATCTATCAATCTCCACCTTAAAATGATCCATTTAGGCCTCCACAGTCATCTGTGGCAATGAATTCCACAGATTCACCACCCTCTGACTAGCAAAATTCCTCCTCTTCCCATTTCTAAAGGTACATTCTTTTATTCTGAGGCTATGGCGTCTGATCCTAGACTCTCCCACTAAAGGAAACATCCTCTCCATCTAGGCCATTCTAACGGAAGGTAATTGAGGCAGCCAGATGTGGGAAGACCCACGGTTAAATGGTCTAGCTGTGACTTTTAATTAAGTGGTGTAGTTAGTAATGAAGTAGAGTTTCAAAGTCTACAGAGAGACTTGGGCCTTTTGGAAGGGTGGGCTGAAAGATGGCAGATGGAGTTTAATGCTGATAAGTGTGAGGTGCTGCATTTTGGTAGGACAAATCAAAATAGGACGTACAGGGTAAATGGTAGGGAATTGAGGAATGCAGTGGAACAGAGGGATCTGGGAATAACTGCATTGTTCCCTGAAGGTGGAATCTCGTGTGGATAGGGTGGTGAAGAGGGCATTTGGTATGCTTGCCTTTATAAATCAGAGCATCGAGTATAGAAGTTGGGATGTGATGTTGAAATTGTACAGGGCATTGGTGAGGCCGAATCTGGAGTATGGTGTGCAGTTCTGGTCTCCAAATTATAGGAAAGATGTCGACAAAATGGAGAGGGTACAGAGGGGATTTACTAGAATGTTGCCTGGGTTTCAGCACTTAAGCTACAGAGAGAGGTTGAACAGGTTGGGTCTTTATTCTTTGGAGCGTAGAAGGTTGAGGGGGGACTTGATAGAGGTTTTTAAAATTTTGAGAGGGACGGACAGAGTTGACATGGGTAGGCTTTTCCCTTTGAGAGTGGGGAAGATTCCAACAAGAGGACATAGCTTCAGAATTGAGGGACAAAAGTTTAGGGGTAACATGAGGGGTAACTTCTTTACTCAGAGGGTGGTGGCTGTATGGAATGGGCTTCCGGTGGAAGTGGTGGAGGCTGGCTCGATTTTATCATTTAAGAGTAAATTGGATAGGTATATGGATAAGAGGGGATTAGAGGGTTATGGTCTGAGTGCAGGTAGATGAGACTAGGTCAGGGAGAGTGGTCGGCGTGGACTGGAAGGGCCGAACGGGCCTGTTTCCGTGCTGTAGTTATATGGTTATATGGTTAAATGGAGACATCACGTTTGATAAATGTCTGAGCAGATTTCCATATCCTGGTGATCTGCCATTCTGGACTCCCTTGGCTCAGATGCTCATCTTGGATGCTGAAGCGGCAACAATTGAACCATCTGTACATTTCATAACTCTGAACTCAGTGCTGTGGGGGAATGTGTCGGTATAGATTGAAGTCTGGTTGTCACATGGTAGGCAGTCTGAATAAATTTGCATTTTCAGGCTAGTTACAAGGAACTGCCGATGCATATACAACACATGATTACAATCAAGCCGTCCACAGTGTACAGATATAGCATAAAGGAAATAACATCTATTTTCTTTTTAGATTTAGAGATACAGCGCAGAAACAGGCCCTTCGGCCCACCGGGTCCGCGCCACCCAGCGATCCCCGCACATTAACACTATCCTACACCCACTAGGGACAATTTTTACATTTGCCCAGCCAATTAACCTACATACCTGTACGTCTTTGGAGTGTGGGAGGAAACCGAAGATCTCGGAGAAAACCCACGCAGGAGAACGTACAAACTCCTACAGACGGCGCCTGTAGTCAGGATCGAACCTGAATCTCCGGCGCTGCATTCGCTGTAAGGCAGCAACTCTAACGCTGTGCAGCCCCGTCGAGTACAAGGGTCTCCAATGAGATAGAGGGTATGTCAGGACCGCTCTATCGTTGATGATGGGATTGTTCAGTTGCCTGATAACAGCTGGGAAGACACTGAGTCTGGAGAAATGCATTTTCACTCTTTTGTACCTCTTGCTTGATGGGAGAGGGGAGAAAAGGGAATGTCCAGGGTGAGACTGGCCCTTGATGATGCTGGTGGCCTTGCTGAGGCAGCATGCAGTGTAGATAGTCAATGGAAGGGAGGTTGGTTTGCGTTATGGTTTGGGCTGCGTCTACAATTTCTTGCGGTCGTGGATGGAGCTGTTCCCAGGCCATGCTGTTATGCATCCCGCTAAAATGTTTCTACGGCACTTCTGTAGAAGTTGGTGGGAGTTGTTGGGGACATGCCGAACGTCCTAAGCCTTCTAAGGGAGTAGAGGCACTTGCTTTGATGTGGCTCGTCCAGGACAAGTTGCTGGTGATATTTACTCCTAGGATCTTGAAACTTTCAACCATTTCTACTTTGGTGCCATCAAGGTATGTGTACCACTTTGCTGCCTGAAGTCGGGTCACTCCTTTGTGGAGGAAGGAACTGCAGATGCTGGTTTAAATCTGGGCGGCACGGTGGCGCAGCGGTAGAGTTGCTGCCTTACAGCGAATGCAGCGCCGGAGACTCAGGTTCGATCCTGACTACGGGCGCCGTCTGTACGGAGTTTGTACGTTCTCCCTGTGACCTGCGTGGGTTTTCTCCGAGATCTTCGGTTTCCTCCCACACTCCAAAGACGTACAGGTTTGTAGGTTAATTGACTGGGTAAATGTAAAAAAATTGTCCCTAGTGTGTGTAGGATAGTGTTAATGTGCGGGGATCGCTGGGCGGCGCGGACTCGCTGGGCCGAAGGGCCCGTTTCCGCGCTGTATCTCTAAATCTAAAAATCGAAGATTGGCACAAAATGCTGGAGAAACTAAGCGGGTCAGACAGCATCTCTGGAGAAAAGGAATATGTCCCTATCTCCTTTGTCTTACTGACCTTGAGAGAAAGGTGGTTGTCTTGACACCAGGTTTTGAGGTTCTCAATCTCCTTCCTGCACTCCGTCTCCCCATTATTTGATATCGGGCCCACTGTAGTAATGTATTTGTAAATTGAGTTGGATTTATGTTGGGCTGCACATTCGTGAGTGTATTAGGAGTAAAGGAGTATTCTCCATAGCAAACATAAAACCATTTGTACTGAGCCATTGGGCAATAAACCCTCTACCCATGGGCTCCTGTAACGAACTGTTGGTGCCAACTCTTGCTACTGAGTCTCAGCATTTGCTCAATCATTTCCTGTTTTTCTCAAAACTTATCGCTTTTACAGGCTTTTTGGCATTGAGCAATAGATTAGAACCAATGTCAAAATAGTGGCATGTGATTCTTAAGAACGGCACATTTTTTTCAAGCACTTTGTAGTTCTAAGTAAAATGCCTTGTGCCTTGCTGTCAATTGTTCTATATAAATGCATGATATTGATTCAATCCCATCCTTTACATTCCTATTTGACTGGTGGGGTAATCTCAACCAAACATTAATTTGCACTTCCTTGATTGATTGAAAGATACCGCCTAGAAACAAGCCTTCGACTCACCAAGTTCGCACTGCCCATCGATCACCGGTTCTCGTTAGTCCCGTTATCCCATTTTCTCATCCACTCCCTACATGGTAGGGGGAAATTTTAGCCGCCAATTAACCGAGAAACCCATGTGGTAACAGGGAGAACACGCAAACTCCACACGGATAGTAGCTGACATCAGGATTGAACTCTGGTCTCTGGCGCTGTAAGGCAGCAGCTCTACTTGATGTGCCACTGTCTTTGTGGGAGCCACACTCCAAAGAAGTGCAGGTTTGTAGGTTAATTGGCTTGGTATAAATGTAAAAATTGTCCCTAGTGGATATAGGATAGTGTTAATGTGCGGGGATCGCTGGTCGGTGCGGACCCGATGGGCCGAAGGGCCTGTTTCTACGCTGTACCTCTAAACTAAACTAGAGTCATACAGCATGGGAACAGGTCCTTTGGTCCAGTTTGCCCATGCTGACCAAGATACCCCATCTACACTTGTCCCACCTGCCTGCATTTGGCCAATATCCACTATTCTGTACATACACCACATCGTAGAGCCAAAATCTCCCTTTGGAGCTTTGTGTTAATTCAAAGTATTTCAGTAACTTGTTTTTGGTTCCAGTCTACCATAACTTTGACTTGTCCTAAAATACTCCACTACCCAAGTACTTTTGAGGTATAGCCGCTGTTGGAATGTAGTAAATGATAAAAATGGTACACAGCTATGTGTTTTGCACAGTATTCTGAATGTGGCTGGATGTTCTACTTTGGAAGTTGTAAAGAAACAAAGAATGGCAAGAATGCCAGAGATCTCTTGCCCTCTGGAATTAAGTGTCTTGAGTTTTTAACATGTTGAAGTAAAAACCTTGTGACCAGTCTCCATAAATTCTTAATGGTTATTAATAGAACCAGAGTTTATAAACAGAGCAAGAAAAAAACTGCAGATGCTGGTATAAATCGAAGGTAGACACAAAATGCTGGAGTAACTCAGAGGGTTAGGCAGCATCTCGGGAGAGAAGGAATGGGTGACCCTTCTGAAGAAGGGTCTCGACCCGAAATGTCACCCATTCCTTCTCTCCCGAGATGCTGCCTGACCCGCTGAGTTACTCCAGCATTTTGTGTCTACTTATAAACTCTGGTGTTGTTAATATATGATCCAAACAATGTGACTTATTCACAATCGTGCAGGAAGGAACTGCAGATGCTGGTTTAATCCGAAGATAGACACAAAAAGCTGGAGTAACTCGGGTGCCCCGCTGAGTCGCACCAGCTTTTTGTGACTAATTCACAATCCTCAGTCTTTGGTTTCTTAGGATCTAGAAACCCTTTTCACATCTTGATTTTCACATCTTTCATTTTGTTTATTAGAGGGTCTTCAAAACTGGAAGAAGCATGTGAATTGTACGCCAGAGCTGCTAACATGTTCAAAATGGCAAAGAACTGGAGTGGTGAGTAGCAGATACACTGGAATTGTATATACTGGAATTTAGAAGGATGAGAGGGGATCTTATCGAAACGTATAAGATTATTAAGGGGTTGGACACGTTAGAGGCAGGAAACATGTTCCCAATGTTGGGGGAGTCCAGAACCAGGGGCCACAGTTTAAGAATAAGGGGTAGGCCATTTAAAACGGAGATGAGGAAAAACTTTTTCAGTCAGAGAGTTGTGAATCTGTGGAATTCTCTGCCTCAGAGGGCAGTGGAGGCCAATTCTCTGAATACATTCAAGAGAGAGCTAGATAGAGCTCTTAAGGATAGCGGAGTCAGGGGGTATGGGGAGAAAGCAGGAACGGGGTACTGATTGAGAATGATCAGCCATGATCACATTGAATGGCGGTGCTGGCTCGAAGGGCCGAATGGCCTACTCCTCCTATTGTCTGTTGTCTATACCAAATACTCCTTTCACAATTGTGTGGGAAAGAAAACTGCAGATGCTGATTTAAATCAAAGGTAGACACAAAATGCTGGAGTAACTCAGCGTGCCAGGCAGCAGGTCTGAAGAAGGGTCTCGACCCGTTCCTTCTCTCCAGAGATGCTGCCTGACCCACTGAGTTACTCCAGCATTTTGTGTCTACTTCTTCTTAAGCCCTTTGCTCTGCTAGGGAGCATAGGTCATTGACAATTGTTCTGTTCAGTGTGTCTAACAATGCATAAATAACACGCGTATTGCCTGAATTGAATTTGCAGAAATGAGATCATGTTTGGAACAGGCATGTCTTGTCAATTGTGCGTTTGTCTGTTTCAAGAGCTTTTATTTGTTATGTGAACCAGAACAATGAAGGAAAGCAATGGGATGCTTATTATAAATTCTTTTGCTTAGAGATACAGAGTGGGCCCTTTAGCCCACTGGGTCCGCACCGACCAGCGATCACCCCGTACACTATCCTACACAACTAGGGACAATTTTACAACTTACTGAAGCTAATTAACCTAATTAGTCCTGCTGAGCCGGATGGTCACATCGCACAGTGATCCCTCACAGATCTACTTGCACTTTATTCTGTTTTAAAACTGTTACAATTTGTTTCATTGGGTTGTTTAAATGAATACTGACTAGCTAATTAAATTATTGCATCGTATGGGAGGCGCATTCCCAATCTCGTTGTACCCCTGTACAATGACAATAAAGATATATTGTATTGTATTGTGTAAACCTCTATGTCTTTGGAGGAAACTGGAGCACTTGGAGAAAACCCACGTGGTCACAGGGAGAACGGACAAACTCCGTACAGGCAGCTCCTGCAGTCGGGATGGAACCCAGGTCTCTGGTGCTGTAGGGCAGCACCTCCACTGTGCCCACCCCCAAATACATTCTTATTTGCAATAAAATGCAATCTTCCCCCCCCCCCCCCCCCCCCCACAACCTCCAGCGTTCCAGAGACAACAATCCAAGTCTTTCCAACCTCTCTCTGATCTAACACCCCGTAATCATCTATAAAGGGGCCTCGTTCTGGTGAACCTCCTCTGCACCCTTTCCAAATCTTCCATATCCTGTATTGGGGTGACCAGAACTGCATGCAATACTTCAAATGTGGCCAAGCTAAGCTCCTATAAAGCTGCAAAATTACAAGAATCTTTTTTCGCACTGCCTGTGTAGGCTGCCATTTCCACTTAGCACGGTTCCCTAAACTGAAAGAACAGTTAAGTGAACACACAAAAATGCTGGAAGGACTCGACTGATACTGGTCAGGATCCGAAACGCCAATTTAACCTTTCTCCCTCCTGGAACTCCCGCTAACTTCTTTCGGCATTCTTTTGTTTGTTCCTGATTCCGGCATCTGCAGATCAGTGACCTGCTGGCTTTCAACCGAGTAACAAGGCGACCTTTCACAACACGGCTCAAATTGAGAGCTTTATCAAAACACCTGCTTGACTGCCTCTGTATTTGAATTCTACTGGCGCCCCTCTGCAGGCTGGCTTTTATTTTGTTCTGTGGGGAAGGCAGATGGTGTGAAACTCAGTTGACAGCCACATTAATCTAGCGCTGTTTCAGACGGCTTTGAGAAATAGTCTGGTTAACACGGCTTGTCTCATTTAATCTGCCTGGTTTTGCGCGTGTGTGTGTACGTGCCGCATTTGCAAATGTCCTGATTCTGCTGATACCCACTCGTGATGCTTTATCTTCAGCTGCAGGCAATGCCTTTTGTGAGGCGGCTAAACTCCACCTGCACTTGCAGAGCAAACATGACGCAGCAACAAACTTTGTGGATGCGGGAAATGCCTTTAAGAAAGCCGATCCTCAAGGTAACTTTTATCCCATTTTTAACCCGCAAGTATTTGTAAAGAATGCCAAGCAAGACAAATTTAAGTTCAATTGATCGTGTTTCTGAAATAACTTTCAATGGTGCTGTATTTACGATGCACCGTGGAATCAATATCAATTTACAAACTTTAGAGATGCAGCGCGGAAAAGGGCCCTTCAGCCCACCGAGTCCCTGCCGACCAGCGATCACCCCTTGCATTAACACTATATTGCACACTAGGGACAGTTTACAGTTTTACCAGAGCCGGTTGTTCAAGAATACCAGAGCATTCAAGAGAGAGCTGGATAGAGCTCTTAAGGATAGCGGAGTCAGGGGGTATGGGGAGAAGGCAGGAACGGGGTACTGATTGAGAATGATCAGCCATGATCACATTGAATGGCGGTGCTGCCTCGAAGGGCCGAATGGCCGCCTCCTGCACCTATTGTCTATTGTTGTTCTTGGGAATGTAATTCTACAGTTTTAGAATATCTTTTAATGAGGATGCTTATTTTTACAGACCAATAGATTCCCTAACCAATATGTAGTTAAGACATGCATCAGAGGTATATTATTAGGAAATGCGGGGCTGTTGGCAAATTGCAAAGGTGAATAAAGATGGCTTAATTGGGTGGTGGGGAAGATGCTGGAGTCAATTATAAAAGACGAAATTGCTGAGCATTTGGATAGCAGTAACGGGATCATTCCGAGTCAGCATGGATTTACGAAGGGGAAATCATGCTTGACAAATCTACTGGAATTTTTTGAGGATGTAACTAGGAAAATTGACAGGGGAGAGTCAGTGGATGTGGTGTACCTCGACTTTCAGAAAGCCTTCGACAAGGTCCCACATAGGAGATTAGTGGGCAAAATTAGGGCACATGGTATTGGGGGTAGGGTACTGACATGGATAGAAAATTGGTTGACAGACAGAAAGCAAAGAGTGGGGATAAATGGGGCCCTTTCGGAATGGCAGGCAGTGACCAGTGGGGTACCGCAAGGTTCGGTGCTAGGACCCCAGCTATTTACAATATACATTAATGACTTGGACGAAGGGATTAAAAGTACCATTAGCAAATTTGCAGATGATACTAAGCTGGGGGGTAGTGTGAATTGTGAGGAAGATGCAATAAGGCTGCAGGGTGACTTGGACAGGTTGTGTGAGTGGGCGGATACATGGCAGATGCAGTTTAATGTAGATAAGTGTGAGGTTATTCACTTTGGAAGTAAGAATAGAAAGGCAGATTATTATCTGAATGGTGTCAAGTTAGGAGGAGGGGGAGTTCAACGAGATCTGGGTGTCCTAGTGCATCAGTCACTGAAAGGAAGCATGCAGGTACAGCAGGCAGTGAAGAAAGCCAATGGAATGTTGGCCTTCGTAACAAGAGGAGTTGAGTATAGGAGCAAAGAGGTCCTTCTACAGTTGTACCGGGCCCTGGTGAGACCGCACCTGGAGTACTGTGTGCAGTTTTGGTCTCCAAATTTGAGGAAGGATATTCTTGCTATGGAGGGCGTGCAGCGTAGGTTCACTAGGTTAATTCCCGGAATGGCGGGACTGTCGTATGTTGAAAGGCTGGAGCGATTGGGCTTGTATACACTGGAATTTAGAAGGGTGAGGGGGGATCTTATTGAAACATATAAGATAATTAGGGGATTGGACACATTAGAGGCAGGAAACATGTTCCCAATGTTGGGGGAGTCCAGAACAAGGGGCCACAGTTTAAGAATAAGGGGTAGGCCATTTAGAACGGAGATGAGACGTACTCCAAAGACGTACAGGTATGTAGGTTAATTGGCTGGGTAAATGTTTAAAAAAATTGTCCCTCGTGGGTGTAGGATAATGTTAATGTACGGGGATCGCTGGGCGGCACCGACTTGGTGGGCCGAAAAGGCCTGTTTCCGGCTGTATACATATGATATGATATGATGATGAGGAAGAACTTTTTCAGTCAGAGTGGTGAAGGTGTGGAATTCTCTGCCTCAGAAGGCAGTGGAGGCCAGTTCGTTGGATGCTTTCAAGAGAGAGCTGGATAGAGCTCTTAAGGATCGCGGAGTGACGGGGTATGGGGAGAACGCAGGAACGGGGTACTGATTGAGAGTGATCAGCCATGATCGCATTGAATGGCGGTGCTGGCTCGAAGGGCTGAATGGCCTACTCCTGCACCTATTGTCTATTGTCTATGCATTTTTTAACTGATGTTAAATCTGTTTCCTCCTCTAGAGGCCATTAATTGTTTGAACAGGGCTATAGAGATTTATACAGATATGGTAAGCAACTGTTGTAAACATCAAATGCAGTTCGTGCATGTTTAGACTTGCTTTCAATGTGCCAGTGTTTTGCAATTAGTCCAAAGTCCAAATCTAAGTTCTGATTAATGTATCAATATCCCATTTTCAGGATCCATATCTTTCCAATTTCAGCTTTAACAGATAAACACTCTAAATTCTTTGAGTTCAGCAGGATAGATGCAGGGAGGAGTTTTCCCCCAGCTAAGGAGTTTAAAACTTGGGATCGCAGTGTCTGAATAAGGAGTATGATGTTTAGGACTGAGGTGCAGAGACATTTCAGTGGGTGGTGATTCTTTGCAATTCTCTACCTCTTATGGGCTGAGGCTTAGTCATTGAGTTCATTTAAAACACAACTTTTGGATATTACGTTTATGGGCTAGAGGGTGTAGTGGGTCGGTATTTCGGGTAAAAACAAGGTAGAAGATTAGATTTGCTTACTTTTAGTTTAGAGATACAGCGCGGAAATGGGACCTTCAGTCCACCGAGTCCACAGCGACCAGCAACTCCCCATTATGCAGGCACACCCTACACACTAAGGACAATTTACAGTTTTTACCAAAGCCAATTAACCTACAAACCTGTTTGTCTTCGGAGTGTGGGAGGAAACCGAAGATCTCTGAGAATACCCATGCAGAGAACGTACAAACTATACAGACAGCACCCGTAGTCAGGATCGAACCTGGGTCTCTGGCGCTGTGAGGCAACGACTTTACCCGCTTAGCCACCGTGCCTCTGTGGTTGTGTGCTTTCCAGTAAAGGAAATGGCCTCAACGTTTACCCTGTCAAACTCTTTAAATTTTCTTTCTGTGAGATTACACCGATGACAACTATAATAATATAATAATAATAATAATAATAAACATTTATTTTATATAGCACTTTTCCAAGTGCTCAAAGACGCTTTACAAAAACAGTCATGACATAAAAACAAACAAACGAACTGTCCTGACGGAGAAGCGGCGAACAAACAGCGCCAGCGTCCTCTCACGGCAGGGTCCGGCAGTAAACAATAAAGAACACAAGACACACAATTACAATTTTAACACAAACAGCCATCACAGTGATTGCTCCAGGCACACCCTCACTGTGATGGAAGGCAAAGAAAAGTCTTATCTCCTCCTCATTCTTCTCCCGTGGTGCCATCTAGTCTGTTATGACTAGGTGGGTTTTTTCAACAGGGAATTGTCTGCAACCCCCCCCACTTTTTGTATATTCGTTCTGTTCTGATATCCTGAGACTAGATTTTATTGCATCCCCTGTTTTCCCCAAGTGCTGAAGTGTGTGCGTTTGTGTTTAGGGTCGGTTTACAATTGCGGCAAAGCATCACATATCGATAGCAGAGATCTACGAGAGCGAGCTGGTGAATATTGAGAAAGTAAGTGACCGACCGAGACACTCTAAAATACTGCAGATGCACCACAGAAAACATACGAGACACAAAATGGTGGAGTAACTTGGAGGGACAGGCGGCGTCTGGAGAGAGGGAATGGGTGACGTTTCGGGTCGAGACCCTTCGTCTGACATGGAAAACATTCTCTCGGGTTGCATCACAACTCGATTTGGGAACAGCTCTGCTCACAACTGGAAGAAACTTCAGAGTATCACAAAGTGCTGGAGTAACTCAGCAGGTCGGGCAGCACCTTGGAGAGAAGAAATGGGTGACGTTTCGGGTCGAGACCCTTCTTCAGACTGATGGGTTTTTTTAATATCAAAAAATACTTTATTCAAGTAATAAATATTTACAAAACATCTTCTTTTCAACAACTCCATCCGACATTTCCGGAGGTTACACATTCAATGCAGATATTAATTTCCATATTTACACAGAGTCCCCCCTTATTTGGAGGGGCGTCTCCACCACACCCTGCCCCCCATGTCCAGCAGCGGACTGATGTAGTTACTGAGTTATGGATTTATTCCAGTCTATCACATAGACTAAACCATTGACTCCAGCTGCGTTTCACTCTGCCTCAAGGCTAAGTTGGTTTGTGAAATTAGTTTCAAAAATGCATCTTTAATAATTTTGCTTTATAATTTCAAACTGTTCTAGTTTTCCCTGTGAAACGGTGGAAAAGTCTTAACTGGCAATGTGTCTATTCCAACCAAATGCACTCATTTATTTACATGCTTGTATTTTTCAGGCAATCGCACATTATGAGCAGGCAGCAGATTACTACAAGGGTGAAGAATCCAACAGGTTAGTGGCACGATCACTTTATTTTAATGTAAATGGTTTTGAAATTTATGATTTTGTCCATCCTCTGGTGTTCCTCACTGCCTGTGTGTGACTGCAGTTTGCAAGTAAAAGTTCAGTTACACTTTCTATTTTTTGCAATTTATTGCAAATACCAAGTGATTAAATGTAACTGACCCAAAGATCAAAGCATGCACAGAATTTTTTTAAACATTCTATACACTGGTTCATATGATTATTATATAGGTGCAGATGTTCCGTAGAACGCTCACGGTTGCATTAAGCCGATGGATTGATTTATAGAGTCATACAACGTGGAAACAGGTCCAACATGCCCAAACCAGCCAACATGTCCCATCTGCACTAGGCCCACCTGCCTACGTTTGGTCCCTAACCCTATAAAACTATCTTATCCATGTACCTGTCTAAATGTTTCTTAAATGTGGCGATGGTATTTGCCTCAACTACCTCCTTTGGCAGCTTGTTCCATAAACCTACCACCTTTTGCATTTAAAAAAAAAAAAGGCCCTCAGATTCTTATTAAATCTTTCCCTCCTCGTTAGACCTATGTCCTCTGGTTCTCGATTTCCCCTTCACTGGGCAAGAGACTCTGTGTGCCTACCCAATCTATTATGATTTTATACACCTCTATAAGATTACTTCTCATCCTCCTGCACTCCAAGGAATAGATTTTTAAAAACAATTTTTTAGATTTTAGAGATACAGCGCGGAAACAGGCCCTTCGGCCCACCGGGTCCGCGCCGCCCAGCGATCCCCGCACATTAACACTATCCTACACACACTAGGGACAATTAAAAAAAACAAAACATTTGCCCAGCCAATTAACCTACATATCTGTACGTCTTTGGAGTGTGGGAGGAAACCGAAGATCTCGGAGAAAACCCACGCAGGTCACGGGGAGAACGTACAAACTCCGTACAGATGGCGCCCGTAGTCAGGATCGAACCTGAGTCTCAGGCGCTGCATTCGCTGTAAGGCAGCAACTCTATCGCTGCGCCACCGTGCAGAGTCTAAGCCTACTCAACCTCGCCCTATAGCTCAGGCCCTCGAGTCCTGGCAACATCCTTGTAAATTATTTTGAATTTATGTCTACGGCTTTATTCCTAAAGAAATTCCTTTTTCTCTGTAGTTCTGCGAATAAGTGTCTACTGAAAGTCGCTACATACGCTGCACAGCTAGAACAATATTTCAAAGCCATTGAAATATATGAACAGGTAAGTGTTTTTTTTTCACGGGGGTTGGGGGGTACTGTTCCTCCAATTTGCGCTGGGCCTTACTCTGACAATGGAGGAGGCCCAGGACATAAATGTGTAGTTCAACAATAAGACCAATAAGAATAATCAATAAAAATGCAATAACACATACAATCATAAACTAACGCCAAACAAAAGAAACATCCATCACAGTGAGGCTCCTCCAGTCCCTCCTCACTGTGATGGAAGGCCAGAATGTCTTTTCTCTTCCCCTGCTGTCTTCTCCCGCGGTCAGGCTGTTGGAGTTGCCACCTCGAGGCGGTCGGGGCCCCCAACATTGAAGCCCCCGCCGGGCGGAGAAAAACCCCGCGGCCTATTTCAGGCCTACGACCACATTTTGACCCAGACATCAGACTGAAGAAGGGTCTCGACCCGAAACGTCACCCATTCCTTCTCTCACGAGATGCTACCTGACCTGCTGAGTTACTCCAGCATTTTGTGAATAAGTATCTCATAGCTGAATAGTTTGAGTTAAGATGTAGATGCCAGGAACTGCAGATGCTGGTGTCAAAAAAGGACAAAGTGCCGCAGTAACAGCAGGTCGGGCAGCATCTCGGAAATAAAGAGCAGGAAAATGAGGGAATCGGGGAGCAGTGAGCGAAGGTCCTGCAGTACACCCATCAGAGAGGACAAACCAGTGGGAATCTGATGCTGAATTACTCCAGCATTTTGTCTTGATTCAATTGGTTTCCTCAAAGTAGTAATTAGTATTCCATTGGCGTCCTTGCGGTTCCAACACCTCTCCCCAAAACCCTGTATCACATGTTTTGTTGCTTTTAATTATATTGTTGACCAGGCAGCCCTCAATGTGCTTAAACAGTTCCTGCTTGGCTAATGTAATAGACAATAAGTGCAGGAGGAGGCCATTCGGCCCTTCGAGCCAGCACCGCCATTCAATGTGATCATGGCTGATCATTCTCAATCGAGATGTAAATCTAGACTGATTTTTGTTTTTAAGGTTGTGCATTCTGGTGAAGGGTTGGGGTGCAAGTATACTTTCCTACCCCATTCCCCATCCTTTTATGGCCATGAACTAGGTTTGAAGTTGGTGTTTCAATCGCCAAAATTCCATAAGATATCCCAAATTACCTGCGGTCACCAGCTTGTCTGGCTGAGACTGTGCAAAGATTGCCACTTTCACTAGTCGTTACCTCCTGTCTTTTCGTTTTGCAATCCATGTACATTTATGGCTTCATCTCAGGAGAGAAGGAATGGGTGACGTTTCGGGTCGAGAAACGTCACCCATTCCTTCTCTCCTGAGATGCTGCCTGACCTGCTGAATTACTCCAGCATTTTGTGAATAAATACCTTCGATTTGTACCAGCATTTGCAGTTATTTTCTTACATTTATGGCGTAATACTTACAGTGAATTTGTACTTGTGTGCGCCACAGGTAGGCACAACAGCCATGGACAGCCCACTACTCAAGTACAGTGCAAAAGACTACTTCTTCAAAGCTGCTCTCTGCCATTTCTGTGTCGACGTGTTAAATGCCAAGGTACGTACGTGAGAGTTGAAGTTCCTCTGTTATGTGGAAGATAGGTGCAGGAGGAGGCCATTCGGCCCTTCGAGCCGGCACCGCCATTCATTGTGATCATGGCTGATCATCCACAATCAGTAACCCGTGCCTGCCTTCTCCCCATATCCCTTGATTCCACTAACCCCTAGACCTCTAACTAACTCTCTTTTAAATTCATCCAGTGAATTGGCCTCCACTGCCTTCTGTGGCAGAGAATTCCACAAATTCGCAACTCCCTGGGTGAAAAAGTTTTTTCTCACCTCAGTTTTAAATGGCCTCCCATTTATTCTTAGACTGTGTGGCCCCTGGTTCTGGACTCCCCCCAATATCGGGAACATTTTTCCTGCATCCAGCTTGTCCAGAGAACCCGGGTCTCTGGCGCTGCATTCGCTGTAAGGCAGCAACTCTACCGCTGCGCCACCGTGCCGCCCCATATCTTCTGATTAAGAATGGTAGTGGATTTGCTTCGCTTAACAGACACCCATTCACTTTGTACCTTTTTGCAATCGCTCTGCCCGAGATTGTCTTTATCTCGTAAGAATAGTTTTCATCCAGAAACCTTTCTCATTCTACAGTTGGCAGTAACTAAATACGAGGAAATGTTTCCAGCCTTCTCGGATTCCAGGGAGTGTAAACTTGTCAAAAAACTCCTGGATGCTTTTGAAGAAGAGAATCTTGATGGTTACACTGATGCAGTAAGTGTTTTGAGATTGCAAGCGGATTGCGGACAATATTTCCATTGCACCAAGTGACTTGTGCACACACTGAAAGTGAAATAAGCAAATGTTAGAATATCCAGCATCTATGGGGAAAAATAAACTACTAGTGTTTCAAGTCAGATATAATCATTTGAATTGAAATGTTATCATCGCATCGTGTTCCCGGGAAATGGTTTGATGTCTTCGACAGCAGTGTCTGAACTGGGAACAGTCTGGTTAAAGTGGTGTCGCAAGGAACTGCAGATGCTGCAATCCAGAGTAGAACACAGCATAGTGGCGCAGCGGTAGAGCTGCTGCCTCACATCACCAGAGACCAGGATTCAATCCTGACCTCAGCTGCTGTGTGTATGGAGTTTGTACGTTCTCGCTGTGACAACGTGGACTTCCTCCAGGTGTTCTGGTTTCCTCCCACATTCCAAAGACATACATGTTTGTAGGTTATTTGGCTTCAGTAAAAACTATGTAAAATTGTCCCTGGTGTGTAGGATAGTGTTAGAGTATGATCGCTTGACGGCACAGACTCTGTTGGCCGAAGGGCCTGTTTCTGTGCTGTATCTCGAAAGTCTAGCAGTGCTGGAGTAACTCATTGTGTCAAGCAGCATGTCTGGAGGATGTGGCTAGGTGACGTTTTGGGGTCTGGACCTTTCCTCATATTGATTGTAGTACGGGCGGGGGGAAAGCTGGAAAAGAGGTGGGGCGGAACATAATCTCGCAAGTGGAATTGGAAATGTTTGAACATTAGTACAGGTGTCAGGTTATGGGGAGAAGGCAAGAGAATGGTGTTAGGAGGGAGAGATAGATCATCCACGATTGAATGACGGAGTAAACGTGATAGGCCGAATGGGCTCATTCTACTCCTATCACTTATAACCTTTTGGCCTTAAGTGATGGGTGGATATAGATGGGGAGAGTTTTCATTGGCAGATGGGTGGACAAAAGACAGATGAGACATGGGTGACAAAGCTTTTCACTGTACCTCAGTACACGTGACACTGAACTGAACAATGGAATGTAAAGCCAGAGAGGGATATAGGTAAAATGGGGTGGGACGAGGGTGGGGGAAGAAGAAAGAGGAGCAGGACTGAGGGAAATGGATGTGCACCAGGGTGGAGGTACACACTATATTGCCCAAGTCAGTGCGTTAGTGATTATTATGAGTTTCTATTTGAAAGCAACTCTTTCTCCTTGCAGGTGAAGGAGTACGATTCCATCTCGCGGTTGGACCAGTGGTTGACGACAATGCTGCTGCGAATCAAGAAGACCCTTCATGCAGAGCCGACGGACCTATGTTAGGCAGAACTGTCTGTATTAAAAACAATCTCTGGTCAAAAACCGGCTCTGGAAGGAGGGGGAGGGATGGGAACAGATGGTTTTTGATTTTTTTAAAATCTGCAAATTGAAATGTGAAGATGCATTCCAGAATTGGAAGTGATTGAACATTTTTTTGCATTTAAGATAGATATTTTGCTTGCAGGTTGGACTATAATAAGCTGTAATTTTTGAAGCAAATCCCGTGAACCATAAATCTTCCCCCAACCATCCTTTTTCCTCTATCCTTGCAAGAGTTCTCTGTATAAATGCAAGTTGCCCTCTGTGGCTTTAATAATAATTATATTAGAACTAGCTATATAAACTAATCCAGGGTATAGCATGAAGATTGGTCAAGTGCCTAGTGATCATCTTGTTGGCTCTGCTCAGGTTTGTCTTCCTGCGTTTTGCTAGTTGGCCTGGCGCTAGCTGTTTTGCAGACCCTTGCTGAAAATACAGGACCAGATCAGCCTTGGCTACGCTGCCTTCTGCAGTTGAATAGCTGGCCATTGCTACCTTGGGCTCACCTGTGTTCCCCCAGGGATCAACCAACTCAAAGTAAACATAGTTTTATTTCTGGAGGGGGGAAGAGGTATGGATGGGTGGGATGCAAGTAGGTCCGAGGTTTTGGAATATGTTAAAACTATTAGGCAAAATATTTTAACCTGAATTTCCCCGTCTATTTGATTCATCAGTTGTACACAAGTTATTTTGGGAGGTTTTTATAGTAGCACTTGTCACAGGTGTGTGGTCTAAATAGGCCAGCTAAAGGTCATGTATATTCACTGCACAGGTAGTCTGCTGAGAGGGAGGTTGTTCTGTGTGGTTACAAGCTAAACCAGTTGCACCATGTATAAATACACATAATTTTTAGATCTGAATAAATAATGGCAGTTGTACCACCTTGTGTAGTTTTAGTGTTTATTTATTCTCAGAGGAAGGGCACTATTTTGCAAGACCTGTTAATGAAATTCAAAATTGCAAATGCTGGAAATCCAGCTTGCGACACTGAACAAAGGAAAGCAGACCACACTCAGCCTTTACCACCTTAGACAACTGAGGAAATTCAGAGTGTCGCTGAGGATCCTTCATTGCTTCTACTCTGGGGCTGTAGAGAGCATCCTGTCCGGCAACATTACAGTCTGGTTTGGGAACAGCTCTGCCCAGGACAGGATGGCCCTGCAGAGAGTAGTGCGTTCGGCAGAACGCACCATGGGAACTACACTCGTCCCCCTGCAGGACCTATACATCAGGAGGTGCAGATCCAGAGCAAGCAAGATCATGAGGGACCCCTGCCACCCCAGTAACGGACTGTTCCAGATGCTACGGTCAGGCAAACGCCTCCGCTGTCACGCTGTGAAAACGGAGAGGATGAGACGGAGCTTCTTCCCACAGGCCATCAGGACTGTCAACTTTGATAACCCCAGAGACTAAATTTTTGTCGACACTTTTTGTGCTATGTTTAGTAACTTATTAACTTTATTTATATGCTGTAACTGTAATTCTTTTTGTGCACAACCCGCAGGCATTACCACTTTCATTTCACTGCACATCGAGTATGTGTATGTGACAAATAAATTTGACTTGACTTGAATTACAGATGCAGGTATTAAAGATATTCTTTCCTACCCAAATAATAAGCTGCTTTTGCTTTGGCGGTAACGCACAGTGAGACATTAAACAAAGTGGTATTTAGTTTCATTTTAGAGATACAGCGCGAAACAGGCCCACCAAGTCTGCTCCGACCAGCAACCCCCGCACATTAACACTATCCTACACGCAGTAGGGATAATTTTACATTTATAACAAGCCAATTAACCTACAAACCTGTACGTGTGTGGAGGAAACGGAAGATCTCGGAGAAAACCCATGTTATGGGATTGGGGGGGGGGGGTGGTCTTATAGAGGTGTACAAAATCATGAGAGGAATAGATCGGGTAGATGCACAGTCTCTTGCCCAGAGTAGGGGAATCGAGGACCAGAGGACGTAGGCTGAAGGTGAAGGAATCTGAGGGGTAACTTTTTCACACAAAGGGTGGGGGGGTGTGTGGAACAAGCTGCCGGAGGAGGCAGTTGAGGCTGGAACTGTCCCAATGTTTAAGAAAAGACAGGTTTGGAGGGATATGGACCAACTGCGGGCAGGTGGGACAAGTGTAGCTGGGACGTGTTGGCCAGTGTGGGCGAGTTGGGCCGAAGGTTGACTCTAAATAGACTCCATTGGTAGACTCTGAGTCTAAACAGGCCCTTCAGCCCATCTTGCCCATGCTGACCAACAAAATACCATTCCGCCATCTTTGAGAGGGGCAGGCAGCCACTGCTGAGACGTCATTTTTAAGCGACACTTTAGGCGAGTTCCATGCCTGCCGCCATCTTTGTGAGGGGCGTCCTAGCGTTAAAAAAACGTCATATTAGGGCGCCTCCGCCGCAGTTGAGGGCCCCGAGCGTAAGTGGGCCGTCGAACGCCTGCGCTCTGACATGTTCCAGTCATGGACGGGCCGCCGAGGAGTCTCTGCGGCTCCTGCCCCTTCGTGGAGGACAGTTTCAGCCGCCTCTCCTCGCAGAGCAACATCTACGGCCTGAGCGCCTTCCCCAAGCCCAAGGGCGGCTGCGACCTGCTGACGGCCACCCTTAAAGGGAAGGTCATCTGCTTCAGGTACCAGACCCTCCGACAGAAAATCCGGCCTGTGGCCAAGGAGGTGCAGTTCACCTACATCCCAGGTAATGGTCGGCCCGTCGTGCCCTGCTATCCCAGGCTGCTCCCCATTGGATGCCCAGTCTCCTGTGGCCCTGTCACCAACTTCCCAATCCCAGCCATGGGTTTCCCAGTCATTTGTGGATCTATCACTAGATTCCCAATCCCAGTCATTTGTGGACCTGTCACTAGATTCCCAATCCCAGTCATTTATGGACCTGTCACTAGATTCCCAATCCCAGTCATTTGTGGATCTATCACTAGATTCCCAATCTCAGTCATTTGTGGATCTGCCACTAGATTCCCAATCTCAGTCATTTATGGATCTGTCACTAGATTCCCAATCCCAGTCATTTGTGGATCTGTCACTAGATTCCCAATCCCAGTCATTTGTGGATCTGTCACTAGATTCCCAATCCCAGTCATTTGTGGATCTGTCACTAGATTCCCAATCCCAGTCATTTGTGGATCTGTCACTAGATTCCCAATCCCAGTCATTTGTGGATCTGTCACTAGATTCCCAATGCCAGTCATCTGCGGATCTAACACTAGATTCCCAATCCCAGTCATTTATGGACCTGCCACTAGATTTCCAATCCCAGTCATCTGTCACTAGATTCCCAATCCCAGTCATTTGTGGATCTGTCACTAGATTCCCAATCCCAGTCATTTGTGGATCTGACACTAGATTCCCAATCCCAGTCATTTATGGACCGACACTAGGTTCCCAATCCCAGTCATTTGTGGATCTGTCACTAGGTTCCCAATCCCAGTCATTTGTGGATCTGTCACTAGATTCCCAATCCCAGTCATTTATGGACCTGCCACTAGATTTCCAATCCCAGTCATTTGTAGACATGGCAATAGATTCCCAATCCCAGTCATTTGTAGATCTGTCACTAGATTCCCAATCCCAGTCATTTGTGGATCTAACACTAGATTCCCAACCCCAGTCATTTGTGAATCTGTCACTAGATTCCCAATCCCAGTCAGTTGTAGATCTGTCACTAGATTCCCAATCCCAGTCACTTATGGTCTTGCCACCAGATTCCCAATCCCATTGGAGCATTCCCAGTGGATTGCACCTGTGATCCAGCCATCAACTTCCCAATCCCATCCATGGTTTCCCAGTCATTTATGGTCCTGTTACCAGATTCCCAATCCCAACAGTGGATTCCCAATCACCTGTCACTGGATTCAACAGTGGATTCCCAATCACCTGTCACTGGATTCCTAATGCAAATGGATTTCACCTGTGATCCTGTCATCAGACCCCCCAATTCCATCATTGCGTTCCCTCTCATTTATGGTCTTTTCACCAGTTTCCCAATGCCAGTGGAGAATTCTCATGGGAATGGGTGCTCTTACAAGTGGGGCATGGTGAGTGAGATTCAACTAGGGGCGCCAACTTCCTCACTCCCAAATACGGGACATGGTGACGTCACCGCCCCGCGCCCCATGTGACCTCACCCAGCCAGCGGCCATGTGCTCCCGCTCCACCAATGGCGACCGCCATTGGTGGAGCGGGAGCACGTGGCCGCTGGCTGGGTGAGGTCACGTGGGGCGCGGGGCGGTGACGTCACCCTTTGTCCTTTATTTGGGAGTGAGGAAGTCGGCAACCTTACTAATACGGGACAAGGGCGGTCCCGTACGGGACAAACTAATTTAGCCCAAAATACGGGATGTCCCGGCTAATACGGGACAGTTGACAACCCTACTTGGATAGAACATTAACCAAGGTTGGCAACCCTAGATTCAACCCTACCAACAATCTGGACAGTGAAGGGTGTGCACACAAGTGGGAGCTTGTTTAATGGCATAAGAAAATAACTGCAGACGCTGGTACAAATCGATTTATTCACAAAATGCTGGAGTAACTCAGCAGGTCAGGCAGCATCTCGGGAGAGAAGGAATGGGTGACGTTTCGGGTCGAGACCCTTCTTCAGACTGATGTCGGGGGTGGGACAAAGGAAGGATATAGGTGGAGACAGGAAGATAGAGGGAGATCTGGGAAGGAGGAGGGGAAGGGAGGGACAGAGGAGCTATCTGAAGTTGGAGAAGTCGACGTTAATACCACCGGGCCGCAAACTGCCCAGGCGAAATATGAGGTGCTGCTCCTCCAATTTCCGGCGGGCCTCACTATGGCACTGGAGGAGGCCCATGACAGAGAGGTCAGACTGGGAATGGGAGGGGGAGTTAAAGTGCTGGGCCACCGGGAGATCAGTTGCGTTAATGCGGACCGAGCGCAGGTGTTCAGCGAAGCGATCGCCGAGCCTGCTCTTGGTTTCGCCGATATAAATAAGTTGACATCTAGTGCAGCGGATGCAATAGATGAGGTTGGAGGAGGTGCAGGTGAACCTCTGTCTCACCTGGAAAGACTGTTTGGGTCCTTTGATGGAGTTGAGGGGGGAGGTAAAGGGACAGGTGTTGCATCTCGTGCGGTTGCAAGGGAAAGTGCCCGGGGTTAGGGTGGTTTGGGTAGGAAGGGACGAGTGGACCAGGGAGTTGCGGAGGGAACGGTCTCTGCGGAACGCAGAGAGGGGAGGGGATGGGAAGATATGGCCAGTGGTGGGGTCCTGTTGTAGGTGACGGAAATGTTGGTGGATGATATGTTGGATCCGCTGGCTGGGGCGGAAGGTTCACAGTGTTTAATCTGAGAACGTCTTCTTTTTGTGCTTCCCCCACCGCCGTCTCCCTGCAGTTGATGCAGAGATCGTGTCCATTGATGCTTTCAACAAGTCATGCCCGAAGAGAGGTCTGGTCGTGGGAATAACCTTCATTAAGGTGAGTTCTCGTGTCAGCTGGCTTATTGTCAGGCACATTAAGGTGCAATAAAACTTATTTGTTTGCATGAAGCCCCTACACTTTAGACGTGAGAGAAACAGTGTGGAAACAGGCCCCTCGGCCCAGCAGGTCTGCGCCAACCAGCGATCCCCGTACACTACCACTATCCTACGCATTAGGACAATTTACAGTCTTACCGAAGCCAATGAACCTACAAGCCTGTACGTCTTTGGAGGCAGGATCTCTGGAGAGAAGGAATTCGGGTCGAGACTCTTCTTCAGTCTTCTCTCCAGAGATGCTGCCTGTCCCGCTGAGTTACTACAGCATTTTGTGTCCGTCTGAGGTTCTTTTAGAAACATAGAAACATAGAAAATAGTTGCAGGAGTAGGCCATTCGGCCCTTCGAGCCTGCACCGCCATTCAATATGATCATGGCTGATCATTCAGCTCAGTAGCCTGTACCTGCCTTCTCTCCATACCCCCTGATCCCTTTAGCAAAAAGGGCCACATCTAACTCCATCTTTTGATAATGTCCTTTCTCTTCGCAACCATCCACGGACTAAATCAGTTTTACATAGACTAATGCTGATTCATATACTCAATGCACATATTTCCTTTGACTGACACAAAATGCTGGAGTAACTCAGCAGGCCAGGCAACATTTCTGGAGAGAAGGAACGGGTGACATTTCTGGTCGAGACCCATCTTTTGATCGACCTTGCCTAGTTTATCTCCTCCTGAAAACAAACGTGTTCCTGAAGAACTCGAAACGTCACCCATTCCTTCTCTCCAGAGATGCTGCCTGACCCGCTGAGTATTATGTGTCCATCTTTTGTTTTCCTTTCCCGCAGTTCTGACGAAGGGTCCCAGACCTGAGACTTTCACTGGTTCTTTCTCCAGGTATTCCGACCGACCTGCTGAGTGTTTCCTGTATTTTTAGATTGTATTTTGGGTTCTGTTGAATTTTAGCCTCTCTGCAGTGTAGGAAATGCTGGAGCGTGCAGCGTAGGTTTACTAGGTTAATTCCCGGAATGGCGGGACTATCATATGTTGAAAGACTGGAGCGACTAGGCTTGTATACACTGGAATTTAGAAGGATGAGAGGAGATCTTATCGAAACGTTTAAGATTATTAAGGGGTTGGACACGTTAGAGGCAGGAAACATGTTCCCAATGTTGGGGGAGTCCAGAACAAGGGGCCACAGTTTAAGAATAAGGGGTAGGCCATTTAGAACTGAGATGAGGAAAAACTTTTTCAGTCAGAGAGTTGTGAATCTGTGGAATTCTCTGCCTCAGAAGGCAGTGGAGGCCAATTCTCTGAATGCATTCAAGAGAGAGCTGGATAGAGCTCTTAAGGATAGCGGAGTCAGGGGGTATGGGGAGAAGGCAGGAACGGGGTACTGATTGAGAATGATCAGCCATGTTCACATTGAATGGCGGTGCTGGCTCAAAGGGCCGAATGGCCTCCTCCTGCACCTATTGTCTATTGTCTATTGAAATGCACCCAATTAAACGTTGGAATTCTGCTTGCGTGGATCAGCCTTCCCATTGAGCAAAAAACTTTTTCACCCAGAGAGTTGTGAATCTGTGGAATTCTCTGCCACAGAAGGCAGTGGAGGCCAATCCACTGGATGAATTTAAAAGAGAGTTGGACAGAGTGTTAGATAGCGTGCAAACTCGTAACTCAAGGACAAAAATACATTTTTCTCTCCAGTCCAGACCCTCTGGGCCAGTCCCACGATAGCATGAAGAATCAACAGTCTCATATTTTATCTTTCAATTTTCCAATACGCTTGCAATCGGTCACGGATTATTCAGAGATTCGGGCTGCCTACTGTTATAAGTTCTGATAACGGTCCACATTTTATTGCAACCGTGAACAAAGAATGATGTGCTTATTTTAACATCGGACAACAGTTTCGTTGTCTGTTGTCTGCAACTCGTAGCTGTAAACTTCATGAGAATTTTCCAGCAGCATTCCACTCCCCGGGCCAAGACACAGAGCCGGGTCCAGGCTGAAGCCCCAGCCTCAATTAGGTGTGTCCAGCGAGGGTTGTTTTCGACTTTAACAGCGGTCAGTGTGGTGAGTCGTACTTGGCACGGCCCTTTCCAGCGTTCGCCTAACTTCTGATCCCAATTTCGTATCAGCACGTAGTCACCAGGCTGGACCTCTTCTCCTGCATCTCCATCAGGCAGTGGCCTCTGGGACTCTTTTACTTGTAAGTGTAATGTTGACAGAATATTGAGTTAGTTGCTGAACATAGGTTATTGTCTCACAAAATGCTGGAGTAACTCAGCAGGTCGGGCAGCATCTCAGGAGAGAAGGAATGGGTGACGTTTTGGGTCGAGACCCTTCTTCAGACTGATGTCAGGGGGGGGGCGGGACAAAGGAAGGATATAGGTGGAGACAGGAAGACAGTGGGAGATCTGGGAATGGGGAGGGGAAGAGAGGGACAGAGGAACTATCTAAAGTTGGAGAAGTCAGTGTTCATACCGCTGGGCTGCAAGCTGCCCAGGCGAAATAATAAGTGCTCCTATATATGAGGTCGAAAAAGACAATAGGTGCAGGAGGAGGCCATTCGGCCCTTCGAGCCAGCACCGCCATTCAATGTGATCATGGCTGATCATTCTCAATCAGTACCCCGTTCCTGCCTTCTCCCCATACCCCCTGACTCCGCTATCCTTAAGAGCTCTATCCAGCTCTCTCTTGAATGCATTCAGAGAATTGACCACTGCCTTCTGAGGCAGAGAATTCCACAGATTCACAACTCTCTGACTGAAAAAGTTTTTCCTCATCTCAGTTCTAAATGGCCTACCCCTTATTCTTAAACTGTGGCCCCTGGTTCTGGACTCCCCCAACATTGGGAACATGTTTCCTGCCTCTAACGTGTCCAACCCCTTAATAATCTTATACGTTTCGATAAGATCTCCTCTCATCCTTCTAAATTCCAGTGTATACAAGCCTAGTCGAAATATGAGGTCCACCTATATCCTTCCTTTGTCCCGCCCCCCTGACATCAGTGTGAAGAAGGGTCTCGACCCGAAACAATAGACAATAGACAATAGGTGCAGGAGGAGGCCATTCAGCCCTTCGAGCCAGCACCGCCATTCAATGCGATCATGGCTGATCACTCTCAATCAGTACCCCGTTCCTGCCTTCTCCCCATACCCCCTCACTCCGCTATCCTTAAGAGCTCTATCCAGCTCTCTCTTGAAAGCATCCAACGAACTGGCCTCCACTGCCTTCTGAGGCAGAGAATTCCACACCTTCACCACTCTCTGACTGGATAGAGTTCTTAAGGATAGCGGAGTCAGGGGGTATGGGGAGAAGGCAGGAACGGGGTACTGATTGAGAATGATCAGCCATGATCACATTGAATGGCGGTGCTGGCTCGAAGGGCCGAATGGCCTCCTCCTGCACCTTTTGTCTATTGTCTATTTCGACCTCATATATAGGAGCACCTCATATTTTGCCTGGGCAGCTTGCAGCCCAGCGGTATGAACATTGACTTCTCCAACTTTAGATAGTTCCTCTGTCCCTCTCTTCCCCTCCCCATTCCCAGATCTCCCACTGTCTTCCTGTCTCCACCTATATCCTTCCTTTGTCCCGCCACCCCCCCCCTGACATCAGTCTGAAGAAGGGTCTCGACCCGAAACCTCACCCATTCCTTCTCTCCTGAGATGCTGCCTGACCTGCTGAGTTACTCCAGCATTTTGTGAATAGGTTGTTGTCTCATCATTCAGTGCGTGCAAATCTAGGGTTCCTTCACATGGTCTGCTTGCCCCCCAAGACGTTCTCAGGCGTTTACCATAAATAATCTCTGCGGGGGATAACTTTGTTACACTATGGGGATTTACTCGCATTTCAAACAAAACCAAAAGTAATACCTTAATCCACGTCTGCCCCATTTCTCCCATTAACTTTGTAATCTTATTCTTAAGGGCTCCATTGGCTTTCTCAACCATACCTGAAGCCTGGGGTGATGTATGCAGTGAAACTGTTGTCTGATGTTAAAATAAGCACATCATTCTTTGTTAACAGTTGCAATAAAATGTGGACCATTATCAGAGCTAATAACAGTAGGCAGCCCGAATCTCGGAATAATTTCTCTTAACAACAACGTCGCAGTAGTTTCAGCAGTATTATTAGTGGTTGGCAGCTTCAATCCACCTACTAAACATATTCAATATCACTAAGCAATATTTATAGCAATGGGCCCGTGGCATTTCAATAAAATCAATCTGAATGCATTCAAACACTCGTGCTGGCAACGGTGTCACCCCAGAGGGTACTTTAATAGGTCTGCCTGGGTTGGATTTCTGGCGAATCCTGCATTTGGAGGCTTACTTTAGGGCCTCCTGCCGAATGACTTAGACGAAGGGATTAAAAGTACCTTTAGCAAATTTGCAGATGATACTAAGTTGGGGGGTAGTGTGAATTGTGAGGAAGATGCAATAAGGCTGCAGGGTGACCTGGACAGGTTGTGTGAGTGGGCGGATACATGGCAGATGCAGTTTAATGTAGATAAGTGTGAGGTTATTCACTTTGGAAGTAAGAATAGAAAGGCAGATTATTATCTGAATGGTGTCAAGTTAGGAGGAGGGGGAGTTCAACGAGATCTGGGTGTCCTAGTGCATCAGTCAATGAAAGGAAGCATGCAGGTTCAGCAGGCAGTGAAGAAAGCCAATGGAATGTTGGCCTTCGTAACAAGAGGAGTTGAGTATAGGAGCAAAGAGGTCCTTCTACAGTTGTACCGGGCCCTGGTGAGACCGCACCTGGAGTACTGTGTGCAGTTTTGGTCTCCAAATTTGAGGAAGGATATTCTTGCTATGGAGGGCGTGCAGCGTAGGTTCACTAGATTAATTCCCGGAATGGCGGGACTGTCGTATGTTGAAAGGCTGGAGCGATTGGGCTTGTATACACTGGAATTTAGAAGGATGAGGGGGGATCTTATTGAAACATATAAGATAATTAGGGGATTGGACACATTAGAGGCAGATAACATGTTCCCAATGTTGGGGGAGTCCAGAACAAGGGGCCACAGTTTGAGAATAAGGGGTAGGCCATTTAGAACGGAGATGAGGAAGAACTTTTTCAGTCAGAGGGTGGTGAAGGTGTGGAATTCTCTGCCTCAGAAGGCAGTGGAGGCCAGTTCGCTGGATGCTTTCAAGAGAGAGCTGGATAGAGCTCTTAAGGATAGCGGAGTGAGGGGGTATGGGGAGAAGGCAGGAACGGGGTACTGATTGATAGTGATCAGCCATGATCGCATTGAATGGCGGTGCTGGCTCGAAGGGCTGAATGGCCTACTCCTGCACCTATTGTCTATTGTCTATTGTCTATTGTTTGGATGCCACCACGATTCCTTCATCATCCTAATCATTCCCTCCTTTCCAGCACGTGTAAGGGAGTGGATGTAGGTTAGAAGGGTGGGTAAGGGTGCATCGGGTACACAACCTTGTCCAAGAGGGGTGGGCCAAAGTCCCCTGGTGGAATCAATGACGCATCCATCTTGTTTCCAGAGTTGTTTCTCATGTGCAGAGGTGTCCCTCTGTAATTCCTGAACCTCCCTCATGTCTGGCAAGACCGTTCTATTTTCTAGTACTGTACATCCTGGGGGTACCAGGTTATGTGATCTATAGGCTGCATCCTTGGCTATCCTCGGCACGGTAGCACAGCGGTAGAGTTGCTGCTTTACAGCGAATGCAACGCCGGAGACTCAGGTTCGATCCTGACTACGGGCACGGTCTGTACGGAGTTTGTACGTTCTCCCCGTGACCTGCGTGGGTTTTCTCCGAGATCTTCGGTTTCCTCCCACACTCCAAAGACGTACAGGTATGTAGGTTAATTGGCTGGGTAAATGTAAAAAATTGTCCCTAGTGTGTGTAGGATAGTGTTAATGTACGGGGATCGCTGGGCGGCACGGACTTGGTGGGCCGAAAGGGCCTGTTTCCGGCTGTATATATATGATATGATATGATATGATCTGCATGGGTATTTCCCTTGGAGAAGGTATAAGAAAAAAACTGCAGATGCTGGTACAAATCGAAGGTATTTATTCACAGAATGCTGGAGTAACTCAGCGGGTCAGGCAGCATCTCGGGAGAGAAGGAATGGGTGACGTTTCGGGTCGAGACCCTTCTTCAGACCCTTCTCCCTTGGAGAAGGGATCGTCTCTCCCTGTATGGGCGTTACATTTTATAATGGCCAATTGTTTCGGCAGGAGAAGAGCCTTGAGGACGTTACTGACGATTAGGGCATTCTTATCCCACAGAAGTGTGAAATCCTCGGTGTTGCCATAGCACTCCAAAATCATGGGCTACTCCGAATGCATACCTGGAGTCTATATAGATGTTGATATTTAAGTATTATATATTTATATTATATATAAGTATTATATATTTAAGTATTATATATTTATATTATTTATAAAAATTGGCTATATTTAAGAGGGAGTTAGATGTGGCCCTTGTGGCTAAAGGGATCAGGGGGTATGGAGAGAAGGCAGGTACAGGATACTGAGTTGGATGATCAGCCATGATCATATTGAATGGCGGTACAGGCTCGAAGGGCCGAATGGCCTACTCCTGCACCTACTTTCTATGTTTCTATGATGCATCTGTCCTTGGCTAGAATGCAAGCACGGGTTAGCACAAAGAGTTCAGTTTGTTGTGCTGAGAGGGGGTTTTGAAATCGTCAATACTCCGGTGGCTGTGTCAAAGATACTAATGGATTCATTATAAATGTCAGGTTAGGATTATTTAAAAGCGTAAACTCATACCTTCCCAATCGTACCTGGGTGAGGTATTTGGTTTGGCCCGCATTCATTAATGCAGCTACACAATCCAGGCAAGGTCTGGGTGCATGGGGGGTATCTGTGAACTACTGCATCTAACCTGACCGAAAAGTATGCCACCGGTCGCTTGGTATCGCTGCCACCACTTTTCCCCTGGCTTTCCTATCCTCCTCTTCTTCGGATTCTGTTCCCGCACCTGCATCTTCTTGGTCTCGTGCCGTTACTTCTCCCCTGGCTTCCCCTCTTGGAATTCTGGGGTATAAGGGAGCCACTAATGGTGCCTGCATTTCAATACGGGCACTGGCACCTACTGGTGGGGCATATGGAGGAGGTCTCCTCCATGTGGGACCCTCCTCATCATCACTAACAAAAAGGGTCGTCATGCCAGACATAGGGTCTCCGGAGGATTTACTGGTACCGGGTTTTTTCTTAACTACTAATTGTTTTGGTTCTGAGCTCTTTTTATCAATGCTCTTTTTTTTCTCTGCCCACGGACACTATCTGTAGCACCTTCCGTTCTTTCATTGTTCCATCCTTGTTTCTCAACTCAATCCCCTTCTCACATGCATTGTCCATCCAACTCCTCTCTCTCATCTCCTCCCTCTTCTTCTCTGCCTCACTCTTCCATGCTCTAATTCTTTTTTTCCCATTTCTTTCCTGCATCTTTTTCCCAAATTGACATTTCTGCCCTTTTTTTTTAACAGTTTCTACATCCCATGTTCCTCCAACTGGCCCAGACGCGTCACCCAAACGTTTGGTTAACTTATAACTTAATATTCTAGAATCTTTATTATTTCTTGGATTCAAATAACACATGTGTTTGTTGCACGGGCGTTCCCCGACACTCTTATCCAACATATTCCCCATCTTAACTTACAACAAACGCTTTGAGTTTGCTCTGTCCACTTGCCGACTACTTTCCCAGTAGCAAAAATCTCTTAGTTGTACGGGGCCCTAGTGAGACCGCACCTGGAGTACTGTGTGCAGTTGTACAGGGCCCTAGTGAGACCGCACCTGGAGTACTGTGTGCAGTTGTACAGGGCCCTAGAGAGACCGCACCTGGAGTACTGTGTGCAGTTGTACAGGGCCCTAGTGAGACCGCACCTGGAGTACTGTGTGCAGTTGTACAGGGCCCTAGTGAGACCGCACCTGGAGTACTGTGTGCAGTTTTGGTCTCCAAATTTGAGGAAGGATATTCTTGCCATTGAGGGCGTGCAGCGTAGGTTTACTAGGTTAATTCCCGGAATGGCGGGACCGTCATATGTTGAAAGACTGGAGCGACTAGGCTTGTATACACTGGAATTTAAAAGGATGAGAGGGGATCTTATCGAAACGTATAAGATTATTAAGGGGTTGGACACGTTAGAGGCAGGAAACATGTTCCCAATGTTGGGGGAGTCCAGAACCAGGGGCCACACAGTTTAAGAATAAGGGGTAGGCCATTTAGAACAGAGATGAGGAAAAACTTTTTCAGTCAGAGAGTTGTAAATCTGTGGAATTCTCTGCCTCAGAGGGCAGTGGAGGCCAATTCTCTGAATACATTCAAGAGAGAGCTAGATAGAGCTCTTAAGGATAGCGGAGTCAGGGGGTATGGGGAGAAAGCAGGAACGGGGTACTGATTGAGAATGATCAGCCATGATCACATTGAATGGCAGTGCTGGCTCGAAGGGCCGAATGGCCTCCTCCTGCACCCATTGTCTATTGTCTCTTAATTAACGACAAACCTTTGGAGTTTGCTATATCCAATTGCCGACTACTTTCCCAGTTGCAAAAATCTCTTAATCAACGTTAGGTCTTATCTTCGTTGTCTGTTTCTAAGGATATCGGCTGAAACCAGGTGAACCTCCTGACGAGGGACCACAGTTTTCCCGGGAGCTTCTTTGGGAGCTTCTCAAGGGGTCCGACTAGAGCTCAATTTTCTCCCCATCCAGTCCCGGTTACTCTGCAGCCTGTTACTCAGTCATCTGTTGTCGGTCCCAGCGAGATCCTGCCGACTACGCCAATGTTAAAGTCCGGCTCTTAAAACAGACAACAACAGAAACAGTTAAAGGTAAACCAAGCAAAGCTTTAATTATCGTCAGACGGCAGTGCTAATGGTGTGTGACCATACTCAGCACTCCCCTTGCTTCCACTCAAAGATACAGCATTTCTGCAGCATTTTTATACAAAATCTGCAGCCAGGATGTTTAACACAACATTTCCTTCAAATCAATCACGAACTGCATCGAACACAATATACTTGACACCTTACAGACATAAAATATTCCACACAATAAGTAATTAGTCGAAGGTAAGGACCCTTATCATACCACAGAAGGTCGTGTTTACACACTCCCACAAATAGTCAACCACATCCTAATCTTAGCGAGAGTATTGTCCATAGTTTTTCCCAGACATCCTTCCCAGGGATAACAGGATATACCGCTCTAGAGGCTTTAGGAATCACATTGTTGCATCCTGCCTGGTGCAATTTTGCAAACATCAGCTATTCAGGACCCAAAGTTCAGGCTCATCCTGTTCATTCATTCTACCATTTTATTATTTCTGTGGTTTCCGGGGATTGTAAGTTTCAGCTTCCAGATACATCCTAATGAGCAATTAGCATTCCTCTACTTTCAACAATATAGAAGCCCCAAAAGCATAATGGTCAAGCATCCCATCATGCAAAGTTAATAGCCATTAACCCTTTCAAGAGCTCTAGGGGCTAGCGGAATCAAGGGAAGGCAGGCACGGGTTACTGATTGTGGATGATCAGCCATGAACGCAATGAATGGCGGTGCTGGCTCGAGGGGCCGAATGGCCTCCTCCTGCACCTATTTTCTATGTTTCTGTGTTTCTATGTTTCTATTGCTAAGTTAACGCCTCTGTGTGTTCCTGCACAGGACTCTGGGGATAAGGCCAGTCCATTCCTCAACATTTACTGTGACTATGAGCCAGGCTCAGAGTACAACCTGGACTCCATAGCACGTGAGTATATGACAGGAACGGGCGCGACCAATGCTTGAACTCCTTCAACATTTGTTCCCAGTACGCAAAGGGTGAGAGGGCTTTGGTTTAACGCCTCGCGGAAGCAGCAGCCTATCTGACAGTGCGGCACTCTGGCCCCCTCTCTGGCCCCTCGCTCTCATCTGACTTCCCCCCCCACCACCCCCCTCCATCGCCCAAACTTGCACTCACACCCCCCCCACCTCTCCTCTGTCCCACATGTTCACCCCACCACCCACCCCTGAGCCTTCTCCCCCCCACCCCCTTGCCCCTTTATTCCCCCGCCCCCTCCACTCCTCCCTGGCTTTTACTTTCCCACCCTCCCTCCTGCCTTCCCCCACTAACCCCCCCAGCCTGTACTCCCCCCCCCCCCCCCCCCCCGTGCGTTCCCCCCCACCCACCCTCAGCCCCTGCACTCCACGCCCCCCTTCTTCCCCCCCCCCCCCCCTTCCAACTCTGGCCTGTACCCTCCTCTCCCCATCCCTGCATCTCCCCTGCTCTCCCCACCCCTGCACTCCTCCCACCCCCTGTCCCAGCGTCCACCCTGCTCCCCAGTACTGCAGTAGGAGTGTTAATACTGATTTTGTGCTCCAAATACTCGAAGCCATGTCTGCCTGACTTGGGGGCAAGGTGTTGCCCATCGAGACTTGTGGCAGATGGGGTCTTCTTGGGGGGGAGGGAGGGACCACCAGCAGCTTTTGCGGTGGGGAACAGTTGGGAGGGCTCGTCCAGTTCCTCCGCACTCGGCCCCGTGTGGTTGTTCTGTGCTGACGGATGGCGGGAGGAGACGGGAGCACCTTGCGGTCACAGTGTGAGGGCATGGATTCCAACAACACGCCGTCTCGTTGTGTTTGCAGAAAGCTGTCTCAACCTGGAGCTCCAGTTCACACCTTTCCAGCTCTGCCACGTGGAGTGAGTATTGGTGTTTGTTCATTGTTGTCACGTAGACCGAGGGAACAGTGAAAAGCTTTGTGTACTGGACCGAAGGTAGACACAAAAAGCTGGAGCAACTCAGCGGGTCAGGCAGCATCTCTGGAGGAAAGGAATAGTTGACGTTTCGAAAGTAGACACAAAATGCTAGAGTAACTCAGTGGGACAGGCAGCGTCTCGGGAGAGAAGGAATGGGTGACGTCTCGGGTCGAGGCCCTTCTTCAGACTGATTTATTCACAAAATGCTGGAGTAACTCAGCCGGTCAGGCAGCATCTCGGGAGAGAAGGAATGGGCGACGTTTCGGGTCGAGACCCTTCTTCAGTCTGAAGAAGGGTCTCCACCCGAAACGTCACCCATTCCCTCTCTCCTAGATGCTGCCTGACCTGCTGAGTTACTCCAGCATTTTGTGATACCTAGGATAGTGTTAGTGTGCGGGGATCGCTGGTCGGCGCGGACCCGGTGGGCCAAAGCACGGTGGCGCAGCGGTAGAGTTGCTGCCTTACAGCGAATGCAGCGCCGGAGACTCAGGTTCGATCCTGACTTCGGGCGCCGTCTGTACGGAGTTTGTACGTTCTCCCCGTGACCTGCGTGGGTTTTCTCCGAGATCTTCGGTTTCCTCCCACACTCCAAAGACGTGCAGGTATGTAGGTTAATTGACTGGGTAAATGTAAAAATTGTCCCTAGTGTGTGTAGGATAGTGTTAATGTGCGGGGATCGCTGGGCGGCGCGGACTCGGTGGGCCGAAGGGCCTGTTTCCGTGCTGTATCTCTAAATTAAATAAACTAAACTAAACTGGACCACGTGGGTTTCCTCCGGTTGCACAGGTTTCCTCCTGAGTTGCTCCAGCACCTTGAGTCTAACTTCTTTCCTATTGCAGGGTGGCCAAAATTGCACACCATCCTCCAAACGTGGCCTCTCCAGATGATAACGTTGCTAATGTAGTGGGAGATGCTGGACACGATGAGCGAGTTGTGTGACTGTACTACAAGTGTGATTGCTCTCTTCATAACGCAGGGTTCAGGAGGGGAGCGGGCGCGAGACGGTCTTCTTGCTTAGCGGCCATGACCACCAGATCCACCTGTACAAAGAGGTAAGCTGTTCCCTATTGGCTCCAAGTCCCTGCTACGCGAGCTGGTGTCTCCAGCAATAAAACAAACTAGGAATGATTGAATGAATGATAGTTTATTGTCGCATGTAACAAGTCACGGTGATATTCTTTGTTTTGCATACGCAAGGTATGCAAAGGGTCGCCACATAAAGGGCGCCGACAAAGTTACAAAGTATCCCATGCCATGTTTCGTCCCCCACCCTCGTAGCACCTCCCCCACCCTCACTGCACCTCCCCCACTCTCGCTGCACCTCCCCCACCCTAGTTGTCCCTCCCCCACCCTAGTTGTCCGTCCGCCACCCTGATCCTGCTAGTTTCCCTGTTTGTATCCCTACATTATCTCTTCACCTTTTCCATGGCCAACAATGGACCATTGTGGGCTCCGCCTTTCCTGGGTGACGGGTGCTGGCTCCGATTCGTTCTTTGTACCTTTTCATGCCTCTAGTTTCCCTCTCCCCTGAGTCTCAGTCTAAAGAGGGGTCTAGACCCGAAACGTCACCCATTCCTTCACCTTAAACCTATGTCCCCTGGTCCTCGATTCACCTACTCTGGGCAGGAGACTCTGTGCATCTACCTGATCTATTCCTCGTGGTTTAATACACCTCTCTAAGATCACCCCTCATCCTCCTGTGCTCCAAGGAATAATAATAATAATAATAATGTATTTTATTTATATAGCGCTTTTCATATACTCAAAGACGCTTTACAGAGATTTAGAGAACATAGGGAAATGAATAAATAGATAAATAAGTAAATAAATAAACAAACAGAGAAAGGAGACAGAAGGTGAGGTGACCTTCAGTGGTTGAAGGCAGTACTGAACAGGCGATGTTTTGAATGTGGTGAGTGTGGAGGAGTCTCTAACGGTTTGGGGTAGTGAGTTCCATAGGGTGGGAGCAGTGATGGAGAAAGCCCTGTCCCCCCAGGATCTGAGTTTGGTCCGGATGTGGGGGGATAGGAGATTGGCAGCAGCAGAGCGGAGGGTGCAGGTGGGAGTGTGCCTGTGGAGGAGGTCGGTCAGGAGGATGGGGCCAGGTTATGGAGGGCTTTGTAGGTTATGAGGAGGATTTTGTACTGGATTCTCTGGGGGATGGGGAGCCAGTGGAGTTTATAAAGGGCGGGGGTGATATGGTCACGGATCGGGGTGTGGGTGAGTAGACGGGCAGCGGAGTTTTGAATGTATTGAAGTTTACTGATGATTTTTGAGGGTGCGCCATAGAGGAGGCTGTTGCAGTAGTCCAGACGGGAGGTGATGAAGGCGTGGATGAGGGTTTCTGCAGCTGTGGATGAGAGGGATGGACGGAGACGGGCAATGTTTTTGAGGTGGAAGAAGGCTGTCTTTGTGATGTGTTTGATGTGTTTGTCGAAGGAGAGGGTTTGATCAAAGTCCCAGCCTACTCAACCTCTCCCTACAGCTCAGACCCTGTATCCCTGGCACCATCCTTGTAAATCTTCTCTGTACCCTTTTCAGCTTGACAACATCTTTCTTATAACATTGTGCCCAGAACTGAACACACTACTCTGAAGAAGGGTCTCGACCCGAAACGTCACCCATTCCCTCTCTCCAGAGGTGCTGCCTGACCCGCTGAGTTACTCCAGCACTTTGTGTCTTTGATTTAAACCAGCATCTGCAGTTCCTTTCTACAGACTTGTATACACTGGAATTTAGAAGGATGAGAGGGGATCTTATTGAAACATATAAGATTATTAAGGGATTGGACACGCTAGAGGCAGGAAACATGTTCCCAATGTTGGGGGAGTCCAGAACCAGGGGCCACAGTTTAAGAATAAGGGGTCGGCCATTTAGAACGGAGATGAGGAAAAACCTTTTCACCCAGAGAGTTGTGAAGCTGTGGAATTCTCTGCCTCAGAAGGCAGTGGAGGCCAATTCTCTGGATGCTTTCAAGAGAGAGTTAGGTGGAGCTCTTAATGATAGCGGAGTCAGGGGGTATGGGGAGAAGGCAGGAACGGGGTACTGATTGTGGATTATCAGCCATGATCACATTGAATGGCGGTGCGTACAGGCTCGAAGGGCCGAGTGGCCTAGTCCTGCACCTATTGTCGATTGTGCCTACTCTAAATGTTTCTTTCACCCTGTTCCACAGAATGAAACACTGCATCAGTTTGAAGAGCAGCCAGTGGAATTCCTTTTCCCAGAGTTGACAAACCTACCCAGCCAGTAAGTAGTGGTCGCTTGTTCGAGTGTCAGGTCTGGTCAGGGTGTGGGTTTATATGTGTCCATATTCCAGAGATAGTTTCAGTATCAGTTTAGTTTATTGTCCCCTGTACCGAGGTACAGTGAAAAGCTTTTGTCGCGAGCTATCCATTCAGCGGAAAGACAATACACGATTACAATCGAGCCGTTTACAGTGTACAGATACAATATAAGGGAATAACGTTTAGTGCAAGGTAAAGCCAGGATCAAGGATAGTCCGAGGGTCACCAGAGGTAGATAGTTGGTCAGCACAGCTCTCTGGTTGTGGTAGAAACATAGAAACATAGAAAATAGGTGCAGGAGTAGGCCATTCGGCCCTTCGAGCCTGTACGCACCGCCATTCAATATGATCATGGCTGATCATCCAGCTCAGTATCCTGTACCTGCCTTCTCTCCATACCCCCTGATCCCTTTCGCCACAAGGGCCACATCTAACTCCCTCTTAAATATAGCCAATGAACTGGCCTCAACTACCTTCTGTGGCAGAGAATTCCACAGACTCACCACTCTCTGTGTGAAGAAATGTTTTCTCATCTCGGTCCTAAAAGACTTCCCCCTTATCCTTAAGCTGTGACCCCTGGTTCTGGACTCCCCCAACATCGGGAACAATCTTCCCGCATCCAGCCTCTCCAACCCCTTCAGAATTTTATATGTTTCTATAAGGTCCCCCCTCAGTCTTCTAAATTGGATGGTTAGGATGATTCATTTGCCTGATAACAGCTGGGAAGAAGCTGTCCCTGAATCTGGAGGCGTGCGTTTTCACACTTCTGTACCTCTTGCCTGATGGGAGAGGGGCGGAGGGAGAGGGGAGGAGGGAGAGGGGAGGAGGGAGAAGGGAGGAGGGAGAGGGGAGGAGAGGGAGTTATGAGCACAGAGGGCCGGGCTGGTACTCCAGTGCTTTGCCCAGTGAACACTGCACAGTCAGAGGTGCTTCCTGCTCCCTCGGGATAAATTATCCCATCGCCACTATTTCGAAGCAGTGGTGCAGCGGGTAGAGCTGCTGCCTCTCAGCGCCAGAGACCCGGGTTCGATCCCGACTACGGGTGCTGTCTGTACGGAGTTTGTACGTTCTCCCTGTGACCTGCTTTGGCTTTCTCCCGGTTCTCCAGTTTCCTCCCACACTCCAAAGACGTGCAGGTTTGTAGGTTAATTGGCTTCTGTAATTAGTAAATTATCCCCAGTGTGTAGGATAGTGCTATTATACGGGGCGATCGCTGGCCGGCACGGACTCGGTGGGCCGAAGGGCCTGTTTCCGTGCTGTATGTCTAAAGTCTAATGGCACTGGTGGTGCATAGAATACATAGAAACATAGAAAATAGATGCAGGAGGAGGCCATTTGGCCCTTTGAGCCAGCATCGCCATTCATTGTGATCATGGCTGATCATCCACAATAAATACCCCGTTCCTTCTCCCCATACCCCTTGATTCCACTAGGCCCCTAGAGCTCTATCTAACAGACAGTGCGGCCTCACCAACGTCTTGTACAACTGTGACACAATGTCCCACCTTCCATACTCAATTCCTTGGATCGACTAGGCTTGTATACACTGGAATTTAGAAGGATGAGAGGAGATCTTATGGAAACGTATAAGATTATTAAGGGGTTGGACACGTTAGAGGCAGGAAACATGTTCCCAATGTTGGGGGAGTCCAGAACCAGGGGCCACACAGTTTAAGAATGAGGGGTAGGCCATTTAGAACTGAGGTGAGGAAAAACTTTTTCAGTCAGAGAGTTGTGAATCTGTGGAATTCTCTGCCTCAGAAGGCAGTGGAGGCCAATTCTCTGAATGCATTCAAGAGAGAGCTGGATAGAGCTCTTAAGGATAGCGGAGTCAGGGGGTACAGGGAGAGGGCAGGAACGGGGTACTGATTGAGAATGATCAGCCATGATGGCGATGCTAGCTCGAAGGGCCGAATGGCCTCCTTCTGCACCTATTGTCTATTGACTTTGTTTCTGTAACGGTTCAGAATGAGCTCAGGTTGTGCTGAAGCGTTGCGGATGAGGTCCTGTCTGTGTGCCAGGTGCTGCTTTGAGCAGACGGTGTTGATGTGTGTTCGCTGATGCCTGGGTTTACACGGTGGGTCTGGTTGTCACAGCGTCCTCTGGCTGGATGTCGTCAACATTCCCGACTCGACCAGGCGGCTGACGGCTTTCGGCTGTCAGAACGGCTTTGTGAGAGTTTCACATGTGGATCAGGAATCTAAAGGTGAGTGCTGCCACACTGGGAAGGTATCGATCCCCTGAAGGTGGACACAAAAAGCTGGAGTAACTCAGTGGGTCAGACAGCATCTCCGGAGAGAAGGAATGGGTGACGTTTCGGGTCGAGACCCTTCTTCACCCGAAACGTCACCTATTCCTTTTCCCCAGCCCCTTCCATCTCTCTCCACTCTAACCCTCTCTCTCACCTCCTCTTCCTCTCAAACTCTCTCTCCTCCCATGTCACGTGCCATTCGTTCCCACTTCTCTCGTTCACAAGCTCTCTCCATCCACCTCACCCCTCCCTCCCCCTGTCCCCACCCCCGTCTCCACCCCTCCCCACCCCCGTCTCCACCCCTCCCCACCCCCGTCTCCACCCCTCCCCACCCCCGTCTCCACCCCTCCCCACCCCCGTCTCCACCCCTCCCCACCCCCGTCTCCACCCCTCCCCACCACCCACCCATCCTGGGCTCTCAAATCCACTTTGCACCCTCTCCCTCTTGTGTCCTTTGTGTCTTCTGCATGGACCCGATATTCATGAGTTCTAGGACAAGCATTAGGCCATTCGGCCCATCGAGTCTACTCCGCCATTCAATTGTGGCCGATCTATCTCTCCCTCCTAACCCCATTAGAAACATAGAAAATAGGTGCAGGAGTAGGCCATTCGGCCCTTCGAGCCTGCACCGCCATTCAATATGATCATGGCTGATCATCCAACTCAGTATCCCGTACCTGTCTTCTCTCCATACCCCCTGATCCCTTTAGCCACAAGGGCCACATCTAACTCCCTCTTAAATATAGCCAATGAACTGGCCTCAACTACCTTCTGTGGCAGAGAATTCCACAGATTCACCACTCTCTGTGTGAAAAAAAACTTTCTCATCTCGGTCCTAAAAGACTTCCCCCTTATCCTTAAACTGTGTGGTCCCTTGTTCTGGACTTCCCCAACATCGGGAACAATCTTCCTGCATCTAGCCTCTCCAACCCCTTAAGAATTTTGTACGTTTCTATAAGATCCCCCCTCAGTCTTCTAAATTCCATTCTCCTGCCTTCTCCCCACAACCCCTGACGCCCGCACTAATCAAAAATCGGGCAATCTCCACCATAAAAATGCCCACTGACTTGGCCTCCACCGCCGTCTGTGGCAATGAATCCCACAGATTCACCACCCTCTGACTATAGAGTCTGACCGTGTTCCTGCGACGTGTTGAGTAACTGTGGGTGTTCTCTGTGTCTCGGGCAGTGGTGCTGCAGAGTTGGCACGCTCAACAGGACGGGCCAATATCCACCGTGCTGGTCTTCAGGTTGCCAAGCGACCGCCATGACAGCCGTAGAGGTGGCTCCAGTGTGGGTGAGTAACGGGAGAGGCTGTCCCCACGGTCTGCAAAGCAACAGCAGAGCGGTCTCAGCAGTTAATTACTGCATGTCTACTTACGACCATTTGTCTTTGACATCTCACTGCCTCTCTCTCACTGTCTCTCTTTCTCTCTCTCTCTCTGCCTCTGTCTCTCACTGTCTCTTTCTCTCTGCCTCTCTCTCTCTGCCTCTCTCTCTCTCTCTTTCTCTCCCTCTGCCTCTCTCTCTCCCTCTGCCTCTCTCTCTCCCTCTCCCTCTCTTTCTCCCTCTGCCTCTCTCTCTCACTGTCTCTCTCTCTCCCTCTCTCTCTCTCACTGTCTCTTTCTCTCTCTCTCCCTCTGCTTCTCTCTCTCACTGTCTCTTTCTCTCTCTCTCTCTGCCTCTCGCTCTCTCTGCCTCTCTCTCACTGCCTCTCTCTCTCTCTCTCCTTCTGCCTCTCTCTCTCTGTCTCTTTCTCTCTATCTCTCTGCCTCTCTCTCTCTGCCTCTCTCTCTCACTGTCTCTTTCTCTCTCTCTCTCTCTGCCTCTCTCTCTCCCTCTGCCTCTCTCTTTCACTCTCTTTCTCTCTGCCTCTCTCTCTGCCTCTCTCTCTCTCTGCCTCTCTCTGTCTCTCTCTGCCTCGCTGCCTCTCTCTCACTGCCTCTCCGTGTCTCTCTCTGTGTCTTTCTGTGTCTCTGTCTGTCTCTTTCTCTGTCTTTCTCTCTCTCTTTGGGCGGCACGGTAGCGCAGCGGTAGAGTTGCTGCTTTACAGCGAATGCAGCGCCGGAGACTCAGGTTCGATCCTGACTACGGGTGCTGCACTGTAAGGAGTTTGTACGTTCTCCCCGTGACCTGCGTGGGTTTTCTCCGAGATCTTCGGTTTCCTCCCACACTCCAAAGACGTACAGGTATGTAGGTTAATTGGCTGGGTAAATGTAAAAAAAAATTTTTTTTTAATTGTCCCTAGTGGGTGTAGGATAGTGTTAATGTACGGGGATCGCTGGGCGGCACGGACTTGGAGGGCCGAAAAGGCCTGTTTCCGGCTGTATATATATGATACGATGATATGACTCTAACTCTCTCAGTTTCTTTCTTTTTCTCTCTGTATATATATTCTGCTCTCTGAATCTTCCCCTTTGCTCTACCTATTGTCCTTTGGTCTACCTATTGTCTGAGTTTGAACTGAATAGGTATGGAATATCTGATTTATTTGGATAACAAAAAAATAACAAAGCTTTTCAATGTACCTCGGTACATGTGACAATAATGAGCCTCATGAGGTACCTACCTCTCCATTCATTCAGTTTGCCAAATGTATTCAAGTCATTGTGTAGGAAGGAACTGCAGATGCTAGTTTAAACCTAAGATAGACACAAAATGCTGGAGTAACTCAGCGGGACAGGCAGCATCTCTGGAGAGAAGGAATGGGTGATTTTATTTGGTCGAGACCCTTCCTCGGACATCTTCTCTCCAGAGATGCTGCCTGTCCCGCTGAGTTACTCCAGCTTTCTGTGCCTGTCTTTGTACTCAATTCATTTTCTGACAATGTGTCAATGCCACTCATATTTCATCCTTAAATAATTACCCGGGAAAAGGATTTTATAATAGACTCTTCAGACTGACATATGTTGAAAGAATGGGTTGACTGGGCTTGTATTCACTGGAATTTAGAAAGATGAGAGGGGATCTTATAGAAATATTCTTAAGGGATTGGACAGGCTAGATGCAGGAGAAATGTCCCCCATGTTGGGGGAGTCCAGAACCAGGGGTCACAGTTTAAGAATAACGGGGAGGCCATTTATTAGGGCGGCACGGTAGCGCAGCGGTAGAGTTGCTGCTTTACAGTGAATGCAGCGCCGGAGACTCAGGTTCGATCCTGACTACGGGTGCTGCACTGTACGGAGTTTGTACGTTCTCCCCGTGACCTGCGTGGGTTTTCTCCGAGATCTTCGGTTTCCTCCCACACTCCAAAGACGTGCAGGTATGTAGGTTAATTGGCTGGGCAAATGTAAAAATTGTCCCTAGTGGGTGTAGGATAGTGTTAATGTGTACGGGGATCGCTGGGCGGCGCGGACTTGGTGGGCCGAAAAGGCCTGTTTCCGCGCTGTATATATATAATATGATATGATATGATGATTTAGAACTGAGACGAGGAAAAACGTTTTCAGTCAGAGAGTTGTGAATCTGTGGAATTCTCTGCCACAGAAGGCAGTGGAGGCCAATTCACTTGATGTTTTCAAGAGGGAGTTAGATCTAGCTTTTAGGGCTAACGGAATTAAGGGATACGGGGAGAAAGCAGGAACGGGGTACTGATTGTGGATGATCAACCATGATCATATTGAATGGCGGTGCTGGCTCGAAGGGCTGAATGGCCTCCTCCTGCACCTATTTTTCTATGTTTCTATACCGCTGTGTTTATTTTTGCGTTTGTAGGAGCCATTTATGCTTAATTCAGTTATTGTCATTGTGTTATGGTTATGTTTTAATATTTATAGTTTATGTATTTTTTGCCTGCTTGTGGGTAATGGGGAGTGTCTAGATGGGAGGAACCTAGCGTGTCGACAGAGGTTGTGGGTCAATTTAGACTCGGAGGATGGTGAGCATACAGTTCTTTACCACACGCACCAGCTATATTTGTAAGAACCATACGGTAATTACTGCAAGAATTCTAGATATTGTTAGAAGAAGAAACAGTTGATAAAGTACGGAAACTGATGAATGACTCTATGATTTGTGCTAGTTTAATAAAAAAAACAATTAATGAAGAAAAGAAGTTTGGAAGATCCGTTTTTGTCACATCAGGGTGCGACGTGTGCGTAAGCTATAACTACATTTCATCCCCGAGAAGTAATGGCTATCGAAGTGGGATTTCGAGATGGTTTAGAAACTGCTATTACAGTGTTAATTGTACAATTTTCTCTCTCCTCAGAGCCTTGCTCTGGTGAGGGTCAGGCGAGTCTGGGTAATTATGACCTGCTGGTGACCTCTGCAATCGAACTATCAGTTGTGTACAGGTGAGTGGCTGAGATCAGGTAAGGGATCCTGGATCCATGGCCACAGGTGAAGCCACACCTTCGCCCCAGTGCTTTTATAACGTCAGTACGGTGCTATCTGGCACCTCAAAAGTTTAAAAAACTAGAATTCCTTGATTTTTACTTCTTACAAGTGAAATATCGATTTTATACCCCGTTTATTCATTTACAAGTTTTGTTTAGAGATACAGCAAGGAAGCAGGCCCTTCGGCCCATCGAGTCCATGCCGACCATCGATCGCCCGTTTACACTAGTTTTATCTTATCCCATTTTCTCATCCACTCCCTACACTCTCGGGGGCAATTTACACACTTGGGCGATTTACACACTCGGGGCGATTTACACACTCGGGACGATTTGCACACTTGATGCTATTTGCACACTCAGGCAATTTACACACTCGGGGTGATTTACACACTTTGGGCAATTTACACACTGGGTGCGATTTACACACTCGGGGCGATTTACATACTCGGGGCGATTTACACACTCGGGGCGATTTACACACTCGGGGCGATTTACACACTCGGGCCATTTACACACCGTGTGATTTACACACTCGGGTGATTTACGCACTCAGGGCGATTTACACACTCGGGCAATTTACACACTCGGGCGATTTACACACTCAGGGTACAAAGCAGCTGTGGGACTTTGATCTGATCCCAAAGTTGGGAGTAGAGGTCCCTACCTCAAGTTTTCTCCCAGTCCAAGTTTGTAGGTTAATTGTCTTGGTGTAAATGTAAAATTGTCCCTTGTGTGTGTGTGTAGGATAGTGTTAGTGTGCGGGGATCGCTGGTGGGCGCGGACTCGGTGGGCCGAAGGGCCTGTTTCCGTGCTGTATCTCTAAACTAAACTAAACTAAAATAGGTAGAGCAAAGGGGAAGCCACAGAGTGCAGAATATAGTTCTCAGCATCAGCTCCATGGACAAAGTCCGATGTCCACAGTTGGGTTGAGATGACTTTGGTGGTGGGAGCTTTGATAGACACAGTGTTGGAGTAACTCAGCGGGCCAGGCAGCATCTCTGGAGGGAATGGATGGGGGAGGTTTCGGGTCAGGACCCTTCATTCTGCAGATGGGTTTGAAGTTTAGTTTTGTTTAGAGATACAGCGTGGAAACAGGCCCTTCGGCCCACTGAGTCCGCACCGCCCAGCGATCCCCGCACACTAACACTATCCTACACACACTCAGGGCAATGTATAATTTCACCAAGCCAATTAACCTACAAACCTGCCGATGTCTGCAGTTTGTTTGAGATTATTCTGGCAGTGGGAGCTTTGATGGACACAAAGTGCTGGAGTAACAACGGGTCAGTCAGCGGGGGAGAGAGAGCGGGAGACAGAGAGCGGGGGAGAGAGAGAAAGAGAGAACGGGAGAAAGAGAGAGAGCGGGGGAGAGAGCGTAAGGGAAGAGAGAGCAGGAGAGAGAGAGAACGGGAGAAAGAGAGAGAGGGAGAGAGAGAGCTGGAGAGAGAGAGAATGGGAGAAAGAGAGAGCGTGGGGGGGAGAGAGAACGGGAGAAAGAGAGAACGGGAGAAAGAGAGAGAGGGAGAGAGAGAGAGCTGGAGAGAGAGAGAATGGGAGAAAGAGAGAGCGGGGGAGAGAGCGTGAGAAAGAGAGAGGGGGAGTGAGGGGGGGAGAGAGCGGTGGAGAGAGAGCTGGAGAGAGAGAGAACGGGGGAAAGAGAGAGCGGGGAAGAGAGCGGGAGACAGAGAGAGGGAGAGAGTGGGGGGAGAGAGAGAGAGCTAGAGAGAGAGAGAGAGAGAGAGAGAGAACGGGAGAAAGAGAGAGAGCATGGGGGGGAGGGAGAGCAGGGAAGAGAGCGGGGAGAGAGAGCGAGGGGAGACAGAGAGCGGGAGACAGAGCGGGGGAGGGAGAAAGCGGCGAGAGAGAGAGAGCGGGAGAATATGGATAGGTGACGTTTCGGGTGGGGACATTTCCTCAGAGTTGCTTTCCTCTGATGGCAGGGACGTGCTGAGGAAGGGCCTGGATGACCAGGTCACTCTGCCGGGGAGTGACCAGTACGACAGCGTGCTCTGTGCGACGGTGGCCGACGTGGACTTTGACGGAGTGAAGGAGATTCTCCTGGCGACCTACGGGCAGGTGAGGAGTTTAATGCCCCATCTTCCGTCCCGACCACCCTCAACGTGACTTGATCCGACATGGAGGCCAGGCCAGGCGCCCCCTCGTGTGCTACGATATAGGGAATAACATTTAGAAACATAGGTGCAGGAGGAGGCCATTCGGCCCTTCGAGCCAGCACCACCATTCAATGTGATCATGGCTGATCATTCTCAATCAGTACCCCGTTCCTGCCTTCTCCCCATACCCCCTGACTCCACTATCCTTAAGAGCTCTATCTAGCTCTCTCTTGAATGCATTCAGAGAATTGGCCTCCACTGCCTTCTGTGGCAGAGAATTCCACAGATTCACAACTCTCTGACTGAAAAAGTTTTTCCTCATCTCAGTCCAAAATGGCCGACCCCTTACTCTTAAACTGTGACCCCTGGTTCTGGACTCCCCCAACATCGGGAACATGTTTAGTGGAAGATAAAGTCGAGTAAAATCCGATTTGATTTAAGTAGACACAAAACGCTGGAGTAACTCAGTGAATCAGACAGCATAGACAATAGACAATAGGTGCAGGAGGAGGCCATTCGGCCCTTCGAGCCAGCACCGCCATTCAATGTGTACCCCGTTCCTGCCTTCTCCCCATACCCCCTGACTCCGCTATTCTTAAGAGCTCTATCAAGAGAGAGCTGAATGCATTCAAGAGAGAGCTAGATAGAGCTCTTAAGGATAGTGGAGTCAGGGGGTATGGGGAGAAGGCAGGAACGGGGTACTGATTGAGAATGATCAGCCATGATCACATTGAATGGCGGTGCTGGCTCGAAGGGCCGAATGGCCTCCTCCTGTCTACTTAAATCAAATCGGATTTTACTCGACTTTATCTTCCACTAAACATGTTCCCGATGTTGGGGGAGTCCAGAACCAGGGGTCACAGTTTAAGAGTAAGGGGTCGGCCATTTTGGACTGAGATGAGGAAAAACTTTTTCAGTCAGAGAGTTGTGAATCTGTGGAATTCTCTGCCACAGAAGGCAGTGGAGGCCAATTCTCTGAATGCATTCAAGAGAGAGCTAGATAGAGCTCTTAAGGATAGTGGAGTCAGGGGGTATGGGGAGAAGGCAGGAACGGGGTACTGATTGAGAATGATCAGCCATGATCACATTGAATGGCGGTGCTGGCTCGAAGGGCCGAATGGCCTCCTCCTGCACCTATTGTCTATTGTTTAGCTCTCTCTTGAATGCATTCAGAGAATTGGCCTCCACGGCCTTCTGAGGCAGAGAATTCCACAGATTCACAACTCTCTGACTGAAAACGTTTTTCCTCATCTCAGTTCTAAATGGTCGTAGAGTCACAGAGTGACACAGTGTGGAAACAGGGCCTTCGGCCCAACTTGCCCACACCGGCCAACATGTCCCAGCTACACTAGTCCCACCTGCCCGCGTTTGGTCCATATCCCTCCAAACCTGTCCTGTCCATGTACCTGTCTAGACACAAAAAGCTGGAGTAACTCAGTGAGTCAGATAGCATAGAGTCACAGAATGACACAGTGTGGAAACAGGCCCTTCGGTCCAACTTGCCCACACCCGCCAATATACTTGCCCACACCGGTCAGTACACATGACAATACACTAACCTGTACCTCGGTACACATGACAATATACTAAACTGTACCTCAGTACACATGACAATATACTAAACTGTACCTCGGTACACATGACAATACACTAAACTGTACCTCAGTACACATGACAATACACTAGCCTGCGTTGCCACGGTCTCTGGGCTGGAGTCACGGACAGCTCTTCTCTCCCCCCGCAGGAGCTGCTGTGCTACAAGTCGTGCGTGGGCGGTATTCCCGACCCGGAGGCGGTGGAGTCGGGATTCACCTCCCAGCTCCTGGGGGAGTTCCGGCTCCTGTGGCAGAGGAGTTTCCAGAGCCCCCTGCTGTCCATGGCCTACGTTGACCTGACCTGCGATGGCGTCTGTGAACTGGCGGTCGAGTCCCTGAAGGGCTTGCACATCCTGCAGGTAAGCCCTGGGCACGGTTAACTGCTGCCCCCCGACCCTCACAACCTCTGGTGCAGCGGTAGAGTTGCTGCATTACAGCTCTTGCAGCACCAGAGACCCGGGTTCGATCCTGACCTCGGGCGCTGTCTGTACAGAGTTTGTACGTTCTCCCCGTGACCTGCGTGGGCTTTCTCCAGGTGCTCTGGTTTCCTCCCACACTCCAAAGACGTACAGGCATGTAGGTTAATTGAGACTTCGGTATGTTGTAAAATTGTCCATTGTATGTGCAGGATGAAAGGAGATCTTATCGAAACGTATAAGATTATTAAGGGGTTGGACACGTTAGAGGCAGGAAACATGTTCCCAATGTTGGGGGAGTCCAGAACAAGGGGCCACAGTTTAAGAATAAGGGGTCGGCCATTTACAACGGAGATGAGAAAAAACTTTTTCAGTCAGAGAGTTGTGAATCTGTGGAATTCTCTACCTCAGAAGGCAGTGGAGGCCAATTCTCTGGATGCATTCAAGAGAGAGCTAGATAGAGCTCTTAAGGATAGCGGAGTCAGGGGGTATGGGGAGAAGGCAGGAACGGGGTACTGATTGAGAATGATCAGCCATGATCACATTGAATGGCGGTGCTGGCTCGAAGGGCCGAATGGCCTACTCCTGCACCTATTGTCTATTGTCTACAGTGTCTGGGCCTACAGTGTCCGGGCCTACAGTGTCCGGGCCTACAGTGTCCGGGCGTACAGTGTCCGGAACTACAGTGTCCGGGCCTACAGTGTCCGGGCCTACAGTCCGGAACTACAGTGTCCGGGCCTACAGTGTCCGGGCCTACAGTGTCCGGGCCTACAGTGTCCGGAACAACAGTGTCCGGAACTACAGTGTCCGGGCCTACAGTGTCCGGAACTACAGTGTCCGGGACTACAGTGTCCGGGCCTACAGTGTCCGGGCCTACAGTGTCCGGGCCTACAGTGTCCGGGCCTACAGCTCCCCCCATGGACCTCCTCCTGCACCTATTGTCTATTGTCTAGAGACTTTCCCTCAAATTGTGTTACTTTGACATTGAAGCTGGCTTAAGCCAGCACTTCAGCCTCTCCTATTCCTTTCCGTCTCCACCTTTGATGAAGAACAGGAACTTAAATACACAAACACAATCACAATCATACTTTATCAGCCAAGTACGTTTTGCAACATATGAGGAATTTCATTTGCCGTACAGCCCTAACAATAAAAAGCAACAGGACACACACACAATACATTTCAACATGAACATCCCCCACAGTGACTCCTCCACATTCCTCACTGAAAAAAACCGTCAATCTCTCCCTTCTTTGTCCTCCAGCGGTCGGGGGCCTCGAACCTTCCGATGATGGGCCGATCTTGACTCCCGTAGCCGGCGGCAAGCCTTGCTCGTCGGGGCGATCAAGCATCTGCATCGGTGGGGGGGATCTCAGCTCCCCTGCCCGCGCTGGTCGATCAACCCCGGGTCAGGGCTTGTCGAACCTGGTACAGCTTGGAGCTCCCAACCGGTCTCCACCAGAGACTGCGAGCTCCTTGAAGTTAAGTCCGCTGGCCGCGGTTGGAGCGTCGATCCCAGGCAAGGGTTCGCCCGCGCAGATGTTAAGTCCACGCCCCTTTGAACCAGTGTGGCACGGTGGCGCAGCGGTAGAGTTGCTGCCTTACAGTGAATGTAGCGCCGGAGATTCAGGTTCGATCCTGACTACGGGTGCTGTCTGTATGGAGTTTGTACGTTCTTCCCGTGACCTGCGTGGGTTTTCTCCGAGATCTTCGGTTTCCTCCCACACTCCAAAGACGTACAGGTATGTAGGTTAATTGGCTGGATAAATGTTTAAAAAAAATGTCCCTAGTGGGTGTAGGATAGTGTTAATGTGCGGGGATCGCTGGGCGGTGCGGACTCGGTGGGCCGAAGGGCCTGTTTCTGCGCTGTATCTCTAAATCTATAAATCTAAAAAAATCTAAACATGCTAACCAGAAATGTCCCTCTGGCTTTTTGTGCCACAGCACAGTTTAACCAGCACGGCCAGCCTGGTCACGGAGCGACTTCGGAGCAGAGTGCAGCCTCAGGACAACCAGGGATCGGGCGAGCAGGCGGAGACCGAGGCAGCCGGACATCTGCCGGAATCTCCAGCAACCGTCATGGAGATGGATCGGGAGCAGACAGCTGAATGTTCCAGTTGATGTCCAACCCTCTGAGCTCCCTCTGCAACTGGTTCCCCCCCCCCCTCCCCCTCCCCCCCCCCCCCCTCCCCCTCCTCCCCCGCTCAACACGGTCTCGCCTTCGTCCCGCGCCACAGCGGCGACTGTGTGCCCACTCTTCCCGGGAAGTTTAACGAGGTACGTTTACTAAGGGCGGCACGGTGGCGCAGAGGTAGAGTTACAATAGACAATAGGTGCAGGAGGAGGCCATTCGGCCCTTCGAGCCAGCACCGCCATTCATTGTGATCATGGCTGATCATTCTCAATCAGTACCCCGTTCCTGCCTTCTCCCCGCACCCCCTAACTCTGCTATCATTAAGAGCTCTATCCAGCTCTCTCTTGAATGCATTCAGAGAATTGGCCTCCACTGCCTTCTGAGGCAGAGAATTCCACAGAGTTGCTGCCTTACAGCGAATGCAGCGCCGGAGACTCAGGTTCGATCCTGACTACGGGCGCTGTCTGTACGGAGTTTGTACGTTCTCCCCGTGACCTGCGTGGGTTTTCTCCGAGATCTTCGGTTTCCTCCCACACTCCAAAGACGTGCAGGTTTGTAGGTTAATTGACTGGGTAAATGTAAAATTTGTCCCTAGTGTGTGTGCAGGATAGTGTTAGTGTGCGGGGATCGCTGGGCGGCGCGGACTCGGTGGGCCGAAGGGCCTGTTTCCGCGCTGTAGCTCTAAACTCTAAATCTAAAAAAATCTAAAATCTAACCAGAGACAGAGCATTTCCTTTCCCCTCAGACGTCCTTGCCAATCATGATCGAACGGTAAGGAGTACCGCCATGTTGGGTCGGACTGAGGCTGATGGGGATTCTGCTTAGGACAGGAGGGGGGGGGTTGATCAGTGCTGCCACACTAAACCAGCACTCCACCCACCTCTCCCCCCCCCCTCCCCCAACCACCCCACCCTTCCCAGCTTGAGATTCCCTCCATCAATAGCCACACAATGATGCACCTAGGTAAGGTCGTTGCCTCAAAGACCCAGGTTCAATCCTGACCTCGGGTGAAGCTGGAAGCTGGAAACATAGTAAATAGGTGCAGGAGGAGGCCATTCAGCCCTTCGAGCCAGCACCACCATTCCATATGATCATGGCTGATCATCCAACACCAGTACCCCGTTCCTGCTTTCTCCCCATATCCCTTGATTCTGTTAGCCCTCAAAGCTAAATCTTAGCTGGAAGCTGGAAGAGAGGAGAGGGAGGGCAAAACCTGGCAGGTAGTCTGAAAAAGGGGTCCTGACCCGAAACATCACCCATCCTTTTTCTCCAGGGATGCTGCCTGACCCTCCTGAGTTACTCCAGCACGTTGTGTCTGTCACTGGCAGGCAACAGGTTGATACAGGTGAGGGGAGGGGTTGATGGGCAGATGGGTTGGACAAGGGCCCGGAGATAAGAAGACAGAAGGTGTGAGATAAAAGGATTGAGGAGTTTGCAAATTGTGAAGCTCGAAGCAGGGATGGAGGTGGAAGGGGAGGAGGAGGGGGAGGGGGAGGGGGAGGGGGAGGGGGAGGGGGAGGAGGAGGGGGAGGGGGAGGGGAGATGAAGGAGAGAGTCTCGGTTGGGCACAGGGCAGGGGGGGAGAAGGGGAGAGTTAAGTATTTAAAATTGGAGAATTCAATGTTCATACCATTGAGTTGTGAGCTAATCAGGCAGAACAGGTAGTAGATGGCCAGGCAGATATCACACTGCTGTCTCACAGTTCGCTGGGCACGATTATCTTTCAAGACCTCAAGAGGTATTTTCATCGATTTAAGAATGTATTTGGATTTGCGCGGCACACTATAAATCTAAGTCTTGGTTTTGACATTTAAGTTTAATAAATAATGTTTATTTTGTTATTAAATTACTGCCCAGTGTGTGTGTGTGTGTGTGTGTGTGTGTTATTTAATTAAAACTTTATCTGTTCCTCACTCTCGAAAGGTTGAGTTACTCCAGCATTTTAGACAATAGACAATAGACAATAGGTGCAGGAGGAGGCCATTCGGCCCTTCGAGCCAGCACCGCCATTCAATGTGATCATGGCTGATCATTCTCAATCAGTACCCCCGTTCCTGCCTTCTCCCCATACCCCCTGACTCCGCTATCCTTAAGAGCTCTATCCAGCTCTCTCTTGAATGCATTCAGAGAATTGGCCTCCACTGCCTTCTGAGGCAGAGAATTCCACAGATTCACAACTCTCTGACTGAAAAAGTTTTTCCTCATCTCAGTTCTCAATGGCCTACCCCTTATTCTTAAACTGTGGCCCCTTGTTCTGGACTCCCCCAACATTGGGAACATGTTTCCTGCCTGTAACGTGTCCAACCCCTTAATAATCTTATACGTTTCGATAAGATCTCCTCTCATCCTTCTAAATTTTGTGTCTACCTTCGATTTTAACCTGCGTCTGCAGTTTTTTTCCTACACAGGGTAGTGCCATGGTGTTTGTGGGAAGGGCTGCCTGAGCTGCAACTTGTCTTTGCACCAGCAGAGGGCAGGGTTGCTCACCATTGAACACTGAAGTCAATCGTCTGAAGAAGGGTCTCGACCCGAAACGTCACCCATCCATCCCTTCTCTCCGGCGATGCTGCCTGTCCCGCTGAGTTACTCCAGCTTTCTTTGTCTAACTGCAGTTAATGGGCTGTTCTTTGGATTTAGAGGTACAGCGCAGAAACGGGCCCTTCGGCCCACCTAGTCTCTGCCGATCAACCCCATCACTAGCATTGTCTTGCACACTGGGGACAATTTTTCCAAACCCAATTAACCCAATTAACTTCTTTGGAGTGTGGGAGGAAACCGGAGCACCCAGAGGAAACCCACGGGGTCACGGGGAGAACGTGCAAACTCCACACACAGATAGCACCCGAGGTGAGGATCGAACCTGGGTCTGTGTTGCAGTTAGGCAGTGGCACTACCCGCTGCGCCATTGTGAGGCCACAAATCTGTTTCCGCACTGTATTAAGGGGTTGGACACGCTAGAGGCAGGAAACATGTTCCCAATGTTGGGGGAGTCCAGAACAAGGGGCCGCACAGTTTAAGAATAATGGGTAGGCCATTTAGAACTGAGATGAGGAAAAACTTTTTCAGTCAGAGCGTTGTGAATCTGGAATTCTCTGCCTCAGAACGCGGTGGAGGCCAATTCTCTGAATACATTCAAGAGAGAGCTGGATAGAGCTCTTAAGGATAGCGGAGTCAGGGGGTATGGGGAGAAGGCAGGAACGGGGGTACTGATTGAGAATGATCAGCCATGATCACATTGACTGGCGGTGCTGGCTCGAAGGGCCGAATGGCCTCCTCCTGCACCTATTGTCTATTGTCTATCTCTAAATCTAAAAAAAATCTTCCGCGGTGCGTCTTGCTGCTGCTGCCCCTGCGTGTAGCTGGACTTTCTCTCGTCGGATCTCGTCATCGTCTGGCACTTGCGTGGCATGAAGCCTGTGGCATCGTCAGGCCGAGGCTGAGAAGTGTGGGCCGTGGTCGAGTTTGCATCTTGTCAGGGAGGCAAGGGGAGGCTGAATTCACGGAAACATAATGAGTTCCAGTAACTGTGGCCCGTAATTGCTGTACACAGTTGACTCACTAATGTTCATAGCTAGCGGAACCACTGCCTCACCGGCCAGAGACCTGGGCCTGTACGTTTGTCGGCGCCCTTCATGTGGCCACTCTTTGCATACCTTGGAACAAAGAATATCACAGTGACTTGTCCCATGTGACAATAAAGCATGTATCTTTTTCTCTCACTCTCTCACCCAATCCTGACCTCGGGTGCTGTCAGTGTGGAGTTTGCACGTTCTCTGTGCAACTGCGCTCTGGTTTCCTCCCACAGTATTGGGTGATGCAGATTAGTAGGTTGGCTGGCTGCTGTTGGAGGAGGTTAATCAGCTGCTAAATCTCTCCCACAGAGACCAGTGTTGTGTGAGTGATTCCTAAAAGACATTGTGGCACCAGGTTGCCCGGTGTGAGGCCACCGTTATGGGATCTTGCTGTGTAAACCGGGCTCTCTCTCTATCGTGGCGCATCGGGCAGAGTTGCTGCCTCACAGCGCCGGAGACCCGGGTTTGATCCCGACTACGGGTGCTGTCTGTACGGAGTTTGTACGTTCTCCCCGTGACCTGCGTGGGTTTTCTCCGAGATCTTCGGTTTCCTCCCACACTCCAAAGACGTGCAGGTTTGTAGGTTAATTGGCTTGGTATAAATGTAAAATTATCCCTAGTGCGTGTGGGATAGTGTTAGTGTGCGGGGATCGCCGGTTGGCACGGACTCAGGCCGAAGGGCACTGTATCTCTAAACTAAACTATGGCCCGCAGTAACCCCTTTCCCACCCCCATCCTGTGGTAAGTGGTCAGGGTAGGGTAGAAGGTGAAGGTGGGGAAGGCTTAGTTCAGCGATACAGCATGGAAACATGACCTTAGCCCACCGAGTCCGTGCCGACCATCGATCGCCCGTTCACAATAGTTCTATGTTATCCCACTTTCCCATCCACCCAGACCAATTAATAGACAATAGGTGCAGGAGGAGGCTATTCGGCCCGTCGATCCAGCACCGCCATTCAATCTGATCATGGCTGATCATTCTCAATCAGTACCCCCTGACTCCGCTATCCTTAAGAGCTCTATCTAGCTCTCTCTTGAATGCATTCAGAGAATTGGCCTCCACTGCCTTCTGAGGCAGAGAATTCCACAGATTCACAACTCTCTGACTGAAAAAGATTTTCCTCATCTCCGTTCTAAATGGCCTACCCCTTATTCTTAAACTGTGTGGCCCCTTGTTCTGGACTCCCCCCACATTGGGAACATGTTTCCTGCCTCTAACGTGTCCAACCCCTTAATAATCTTATACGTTTCGATAAGATCTCCTCTCATCCTTCTAAATTAACCCACAAACCCGCAATCCTTAGGATTGTGGGAGGAAACCGGAGCACCCGGAGAAAACCCACGAGGTCACAGGGAGAACGTACAAACTCCGCAAGAGACAGTGCCCGTAGTGGGGATTGAACCTGGGTCCTCTGCCGCGGTGAGACTTCAACTCCACCGTCCTTGAAAACTGAAAAATACTCGGACACAGAATTACAGTAACTTACATTTATTTAAAAATCTTTACAATGTGCTGGTAACAAATTACAAAAGCAAAATATAATTTATCTGTGCAGCTGTGGCAAGTTGAACATTTGGACAGTTTAATTGTCAGGCGAAATGTCTCGGCTGTACAGGGCATGACTGCACCCTGGGTCCACATGTACAGTAGGCAACCATACGTGCCAACACTATGCCCATTTGACCACTATGAATGTGGCCAGCAGCACAGCCTGGTGTGATTCCCCAGCTCCCTCCATCAATGAATTGTCCAGAGGTGATGAGGGAAACCCAGTCCGTTGAAGAGTCTCTGGTTAACTGACAGGGCGTAGGTAAAGTAATCTGAAGAAAAATAGGTGCAGAAGTAGGCCATTCGGCCCTTCCAGCCAGCATCGCCATTCAATACGATCATGGCTGATCATCCAGAATCTGTACCCCTTTCCTGCTTTCTCCCCATAAACCCTTGATTCCATTTGCCCAAAGAGCTAAGTCTAACTCTCTCTTGAAAACATCCAGTGAATTGGCCTCCACTGCTGAGTTACTCCAGCACTCTGTGAAACGTCACCTATCCATGGTCTAGGAAAGAAAACTGCAGATGCTGGTTTAAATCGAAGGTAGACACAAAATGCTGGATTAACTCAGCGGGACCAGCTGAATTACTCCAGCATTTTGTGTCAACCTATCCACGCTGATGCGGGCCATCGCTCAGCTTGGTGGAGCAGGTGAGTGCTAGCAGGCGGCTCGAGGGCTGAATGGCCTCCAGTCTGACGCCGCTCCAGGTCTCTGCCCCACAGCCCCCGCTGTGCTTCCTCAGACTTGCAGTGCCTCGACTTTCACTTAGAATGGAGATCCCCCAGCAAGACTTTGTGGGACGGGTTCTTCGTATGTTCTCGTAGTAGAGTTGGGCCATTCGGCCCATCGAGTCTGCTCCACCATTCAGTCATGGCTGATCTATCTCTCCCTCTTAACCCCATTCTCCTGCCTTCTCCCCGTGACCCCTGGCACCCATACTGATCAAGAACCTGTGACTACCCAGGCCACTCAGCCCTGGGGTTGTGGCTTGGCTTTGTGCAGGTGTGGGGTGGGGTGGGATGGGGCAGGGTGGGGACATCTCACAAGGGGGTCAGCTGCTCCTCTGGTGGGGACGGCTGCGGTTCGCCCCCTCCCGTCACCCTGTAGATGAAACTAGCCATGGGCTGGTCTTGCCGGGCCTCCTGCTTGACCAGCTGGGGGCAGGCGTCTTGCTCCAGCGGTCGGTACTCCCCGCCACGCTCCACAAACAGCCCGTAGCTCTCTGGGTCCGGCACCTCGAACCTCTCGGCGCAAGCCTTGCACACCTCCGCCGCACTCATGTGCACCGGCGCCAGAACGGTCACCTGGTCACCACCCAGCTCCTGCAGGTAAACCGTCAGCAAATCCTGTGGGAGGAGAGGTGACCGGGTTAGTCATGATGACCAGGTTAGTGACAGTAACCTGGTTAGTGATGGTGACCGGGTTAGTCATGGTGACCAGGTTAATGGTGGGGTGGTGACCTAGTTAGTGATGGTGACCTGGATAGTGATGGTGACCTGGTTAATGATGGGGGTTAGTGATGGTGACCTGGTTAATGATGGTGACCTGGTTAGTGATGGTGACCTGGTTAGTGATGGTGACCTGGTTAATGGTGGTGATCTGGTTAGTGATGGTGACCCGGATAGTGATGGTATCTGGTTAATGACGATGACCAGGTTAGTGATGGTGACCTGAATAGTGATGGTGACCTGGTTAGTGATGGTGACCTGGTTAATTGAGGTGATCTGGTTAATGATGGTGACCAGGTTAGTGACAGCGACCTGGTTAGTGATGGTGACCTGGTTCATGATGGTGACCGGGTTAGTAGCAGTGACCTGATTAGTGAATGTGACCTAGTTAGGGACGGTGACCTGATTAGTGATGGTGACCTGTGCAATTAGGTTCACCAACCCACTGAGATAAGCCTCCTCATCTCTGTTAAATGAATTACCCCAGATACTTCTCCTAATTTTAGATTTCCCACCAAGAGTAACTCAGCGGGTCAGGCAGCATCTGTGGAGAACATGGATAGGTGACATTTTGGTCAAGACCGATTGTGTGTGGGGGGGGGGGGGGGGGGGGGGAAGAGAAAGCTGGAAGAGAGGAAGGGCAGGACACAGTGGCAGGTAATAAGTTGATACAGGCGAGGTTGGGAATTTGACAGATGGACGAAGGTCACCCATTCCTTCTCTCCAGAGATGCTGCCTGACCCGCTGAGTTACTCCAGCATTTTGTGTCAACCTTCGATTTAAGCCAGCATCTGCAGTTCTTTCCTACACGTACAAGGACGGTTGCCATGGTAGACACAAAATGCTGGAGTAACTCAGCGGGTCAGGCAGCATCTCCGGAGAGAAGGGAATGGGTGACGTTTCTTTCGGGTCGAGACCTTGTTCAACAGGCTGTGGCCAGAAAGTGAACACGGGTTCTAGGCTGCCGTGCAATGCGGGGAGAGGTATGAGGATGCCAGCCCCCCTACCCCCACCCCCCCCCCCCAGAGACACTGACCTGTGCTGATCGCCGGCGAGACTGGTTGTGGTGCAGTGTTCTCCTCCTCCTCCACTGGTATAGGGACGACTTGGCCTCATCGCTCATCTTCCGGCTCAGTGACTTGGCCTGGAAGGTGCTGATGTGGAACAGAGCCCCGAACATGTGGTCAAGTAATAGCCCCCTGCACAAGGAGGAAACAGCAGGTCGTCAGGACGGCTGCCTTGATTAAAACCCCCCCCGGCCCCCCCCCCCCCCCACTCCTCCCCCCGTTGGCCTTTAAACCCACCTGTGTCTGGGGAACATTTGCAGTGTGGCGTTACAGGTAGGGTTGCCAACTGTCCTGTATCATCCCGTATTTTGGCTCAATTAGTACGGGACCGCCCTTGTCCCGGATTAGTGCGGTTGCCAACTTCCTCACTCCCGAATATGGGACAAAGGGTGACGTCACCGCCCCGCGCCCCACGTGACCTCACCCAGCCAGCGGCCACGCGCTCCCGCTCCACCAATGGCGGCCGAACTTTTTCTAATAGAGCTTTTTCTAATCTCTTACATCGACGGAGATTGCGATTTTTTCCCCCGTATCGTATCTCTGTCCACACTGGGGCCTAACATCGTGGAGTTGGCAGAACAGGCTCAGGAGGCCGAATGGACCCCATCAGTTCCTGTCTGCTGATAAGCACCCCAATCCCTCCAGGTAAAGGACTTTGAAATCTAACTCTGGCACGTGGCCGCTGGCTGGGTAAAGTCACATGGGGCGCGGGGCGGTGACGTCACCTTTATTTGGGAGTGAGGAGGTTGGCGTCTGTACGGAGTTTGTACGTTCTCCACGTGACCTGCGTGGGTTTTCTCCCTACATCTTCGGTTTCCTCCCACACTCCAAAGGCGTGCAGGTTCGTACGTTAATTGCCTTGGTAAATGTCCATGGTGGGTGCTAATGCGCGGGGATCGCTGGTCGGCGCGGACCCTGTGGGCCTGTTTCCGCGCTGTATCTCTAACCTAAACTAAGATGGACATCACAGAGGATCTGACATGGACAACACACATTGCCACACTGGTGGGTAAGGCAAGGCAGCGCCTTTACCACCTCAGACAGCTGAGGAAATTCAGAGGACTCTGAGGATCCTTCAGTGCTTCTACTCTGGGGCTGTAGAGAGCATCCCGTCCGGCAACATTACAGTCTGGTTTGGGAACAGCTCTGCCCAGGACAGGAAGGCCCTGCGGAGAGTAGTGCGTTCGGCTGAACGCACCATGGGAACTACACTCGTCCCCCTGCAGGACCTATACATCAGGAGGTGCAGATCCAGAGCCAGCAACATTATGGGGGACCCCTACCACCCCAGTAACGGACTGTTCCAGCTGCAACGGTCAGGCAAACGCCTCCGCTGTCACGCTGGGAGGATGAGACGGAGTTTCTTCCCACAGGCCATCAGGACTGTTAACTATAATAACTCCAGGGACTAAATTTTGTCTTCTCTATATTAACTTATTAACTTTATTTATATGCTGTAACTGTGCACAATCCGCAGGCATTGCCACTTTCATTTCACTGCACATCGGGTATGTGTACGTGACAAATAAACTTGACTTGACGGGCAGGTGGCCCTTTGCCTGGTTTGGTGGGGCCCCACCTTACCTTCTCCCTGAAGCAGGCTCTGGTCCAGCAGTTCCATCATGTACTCCACGTCCAGACTGAGCTGGGTCAGGTTGCTGGTCGCCAGCACGTAGGTCAGCACTGGCAGGAAGTCATCGGCTCCGTAGGGCTTTCCTGCAACAGAGGAGTCACAACGTGAGCTGTGCCAGTGACACTGGCGTCGTTCAGAAAGCAACTGGTTTCCATCAAAGATGGACACAGAGTACTGGAGTAACTCTGCGGGTCAGGCAGCATCTCCAGAGAACATGAATAGGTGATGTTTCGGCTCTGGACCCTTCTTCAGACGGGTCCGAAAGAAAGTTCCTGACCCAAAACAACATCTATTCCTTTTATAGACAATAGACAATAGGTGCAGGAGGAGGCCATTCGGCCCTTCGAGCCAGCACCGCCATTCAATGAGATCATGGCTGATCATTCTCAATCAGTACCCCGTTCCTGCCTTCTCCCCATACCCCCTGACTCCGCTATCCTTAAGAGCTCTATCTAACTCTCTCTTGAATGCATTCAGAGAATTGGCCTCCACTGCCTTCTGAGGCAGAGAATTCCACAGGTTCACAACTCTCTGACTGAAAAAGTTTTTCCTCATTTCCGTTCTAAATGGCCTACCCCTTATTCTTAAACTGTGGCCCCTTGTTCTGGACTCCCCCAACATTGGGAACATGTTTCCTGCCTCTAAATAGTCCAAGGAAGATTGTTCTCGATGTTGTGGAAGTCCAGAACAAGGGGTCACAGTTTGAGGATAAGGGGGAAGTCTTTTAGGACCGAGATGAGAAAGTTTTTTTTCACACAGAGAGTGGTGAATCTGTGGAATTCTCTGCCACAGAAGGTAGTTGAGGCCAGTTCATTGGCTATATTTAAGAGTGAGTTAGATGTGGCTCTTGTGGCTAAAGGGATCAGGGGGTATGGAGAGAAGGCAGGTACAGGTTACTGAGTTGGATGATCAGCCATGATGATATTGAATGGCGGTGCGTACAGGCTCGAAGGGCCGAATGGCCTGCTCCTGCACCTATTTTCTATGTTTCTAAACCCTTAATAATCTTATACGTTTCGATAAGATCTCCTCTCATCCTTCTAAATTCCAGTGTATACAAGCCTAGTCGCTCCAGTCTTTCAACATATGACAGTCCCGCCATTCCGGGAATTAACCTGGCATTTTGTGTCTACCTTCGGTTTAAATCAGCACCTGCAGTTTTATTTTCCCAACACAAAGGATATTGTCCTTACCTGATGTCGCGGACATTGCTTCATAGATGAGCTTGCAAGCTTTCAGGAGCTGTGCCACCTTCTTGAAGGGCGAGTAGGCCAGGTGCATGGCGCTGAGCTTCTGCTGGATCTTCTCCAGCGCTGGGGCATCGGGCACGCTGGCCGTTACGCCCAGCTGTGCCAGGCTCTGGGTCTGCACGACCAGCTGCTTGTCCGCCAGCTTCTTCAGCGAGCCGTCCTTGGTGTGGAAGTCGGCCAGGCAGGAGTAGATGTGGTCTCTCAGTGGCTTCAGCACGCACTTCTGCAGGGCCTTCTGGATGGCCGTCTCTGCAAAGACAGGGAAGAGTTCAGAGTCAGGGGGAACCTGCATGAGACAGCCTCTTATGAGGTGTTTGCACAGTAATCAACCAGAGCCCGAACCAGAAGTATTCACAAGGAGGTAGACAAAAAACTGCAGGCGCTAGTTAAAATCGAAGGTAGACACACAATGCTGGAGTAACTCAGCGGGTCAGGCAGCATCTCTGGAGAGAAGGAATGGGTCAAAACTTGCCCACATGACCCATTCGGGTTGAGACCCTTCTTCAGACTGTGTAGGAAAATAACTGCAGATGCTGGTACAAATCAAAGGTAGACACACAATGCTGGAGTAACTCAATGGGACAGGCAGCATCTCTGGAGAGAAGGAATGGGCGACGTTTCGGGTCGAGACCCTTCTTCAGACTGATGTCATGGGACAAAGATGGAATGTAGTTGGAGACAGGAAGACTGGTGGGAGAACTGGGAAGGGGGGAGGGATGGAGAGAGAGGGAAATCTAGGGTTACTCGAAGTTGGAGAAATCGAGAGTCATATCGCTGGGATGTAAGCTGTCCAAGTGAAATATGAGGCCCTACTCAATTAGATGACTCTTGCCTGTCAGTCTAACAACCCAGCCTTGAGTATTTACATTTCTCATGATCAGGGGGGAAAATAAAAGAAAGCCTAGCAAATATAATTGAAATGTTCTACAGATATTACGGTTAGTGGTGGATGTGTTCTGGACATTAACATGGACACCGAGGGCAGACACAAAATGCTGGAGTAACTCAGCGGGACAGGCAGCATCTCTGGAGAGAAGGAATGGGTGACGTTTCGGGTCGAGACCCTTCTTCAGACTCCTGAAACGTCACCCATTCCTTCTCTCCAGAGATGCAGCCTGTCCCGTTGAGTTACTCCAGCATTTTGTGTCTGCCCTCGGTGTAAACCAACATCAGCACAGTTCCTTCCTGCACATTAACATGGTCACTCTAGGGTGTTGCAAACCCACATTAAACATCGTGTGGCCGAGCCTCAGAGGTGTCTGACTTGCAGGAAGTGGATGAATATGTCTCTCTGCGCTGTGACACAGCGCCCGGAAAGCCACAGTGTCTGACTTCTGTGTAGCTCCTTCCAGTGGCTGCAGACATTCTTAGAAAGTGAGTGACTTAACTATGGGCCTGAGTACAGATATGGATCTGTGACAATCCCTACTCCGGCTTTCATGTGAATTCCCCTCAAGGTGGTGAGAGAAAGGGTGGCTGGAAAAGTTGATGGACATCTTCTCCGGAAAATCCCAATACGTTAGTGCGCAGCGCCAGAGACCTGGGTTCCATCCTGACCTCGGGTGCTGCGTGTGTGTGTGTGTGTGTGTGTGTGTGTGTGTGTGTGTCTATGTGCGTGTGTGTGTCTGTGTGCGTGTGTGTGACTGTGTGTGTGTGTGTGTCTGTCTGCATGTCTATGTGCGTGTGTGTCTGCATGTGTGCGTGTGTGTTTGCCTGTGTGTGTGTGTGTGTGTTTGCCTGTGTGTGTCTGCATGTCTATGTGCGTGTGTGTCTGCATGTGTGCGTGTGTGTTTGCCTGTGTGTCTGCATGTGTGTTTGCCTGTGTGCGTGCGTGTCTGTGTGTATGTCTGTGTGCGTGTATGTGTGTCTGTGTGTGCGTCTGTGTGTGGATTGTCTGTGACCTCGTGGGTTTCCTCCGGGTGCTCCGGTTTCCTCCCACACTCCAAAGCCGTCTGTGGGTTTGTAGGTTAATTAGCTTCTATAAAGTGCCGCTTGTGTGTAGGGAGTAGATGTGGAAATGGGATAACATAGAACCTGTGTGAATGGTTGTTCGCTGATCAACGTGGGCCGAAGGGCCCGTTTCCACTCTGTATCTCTAAACCAAACTAAACTAAACCCGCATTTGCAGGAATAAATTCTCCAACGTTAGGTGACCAATTTTTCCTTCCTGTCTATCAGAATCTGCCCGAGACATGGGTTCGATCCTGCCCTTGGGTGCTGTCTGTGCGGAGTTTGTACGTTCCCCCCGTGACCTGTGTGGGTTTTCTCCAGGTGCTCCGTACAAACTCCGTAGAGAGAGCACCCGTGGTCAGGGTTGGACGTGGGTCTCTGGCGCTGTGACAATAGACAATAGGTGCAGGAGGAGGCCATTCGGCCCTTCGAGCCAGCACCGCCATTCACCGTGATCATGGCTGATCATTCTCAATCAGTACCCCATTCCTGCCTTCTCCGTACCCCCTGACTCCGCTATCCTTAAGAGCTCTATCCAGCTCTCTCTTGAATGCATTCAGAGAATTGGCCTCCACTGCCTTCTGAGGCAGAGAATTCCACAGATTCGCAACTCTCTGACTGAAAGAGTTTTACCTCATCTCAGTTCTAAATGGCCTACCCCTTATTCTTAAACTGTGGCCCCTTGTTCTGGACTCCCCCAACATTGGGAACATGTTTCCTGCCTCTAACGTGTCCAACCCCTTAATAATCTTATACGTTTCGATAAGATCCCCTCTCATCCTTCTAAATTCCAGTGTATACAAGCCTAGTCGCTCCAGTCTTTCAACATACGACAGTCCCGCCATTCCGGGAATTAACCTGGTAAACCTAGGGCAAGTTCCTGTCTCCAACTTGCCATTTTGTTACTTGGACAAAGAGGACCTACAGGGGTCTGGGGGTCCCCTGTTTCGGGGGTCAGGGAAGGATGGTGGGATGGGGAAGGTGGTGCAGGTGCACTGGGAGCACTGCAGGCCCCATTGCAACAAGGGAATGGAGGGCACTGTGAGGCAGCAACTCTACCGCTGTGCCACCGTGTCATTATGCATTAACACCACAGGCCTCTGATGTTTGCACAGAATCTCAGAGGGACCTTTCTGCACCACAAGAGCATTGAGAATGTGGAACCGGGGCCCACAGGAGCTGTTTGAGGTGTTTAAGGGGAACCAGGATTCAGCAGAAGGAGGAAGGGGGTAGCACAGGAGAAGTCGGTGAGGTTCTCATTTAAAAAAAATATTCTTTTGGCATAGAGGAGTTGAGGCCGTTCGGCCCGTCACACCACTGCCAGGTCTTGGAGCAACCTCACTGCCCCAATGATGTCCCCTGTAAACTATTCCTCTTCGTACATTCATCAATTCCTTCTGGTTCTTTTGCCACCTCCCATACTGGTGGCAATTTAGTGGAAGAGAGACCCGAGGGGGAGGGGGAGGGGGAGGGGGAGGGGGAGGGGGGAGGGATGGGGGAAGGGGGAAGGGGGAGGGGGTGGGGGTGGGGGGGCCGCTGAGAACAAAGAGGGACCCAGGGAGGGTAATAAGGTCACAAGAGATAGGAGCAGAATTAGGCCATTTGGCCCATCAAGTCTACTCCCCCATTCAATCACGGCTGATCGATCTCTCCCTCCTAACCCCATTCTCCTGCCTTCTCCCCACAACCCCTGATACCCACGCTAATCAAATATCTATCTATCTCTGCCTTAAAAATATCCACTGACTTGGCCTCCACAGCCTTCAGTGGCAAAGAATTCCACAGATTCACCGCCCTCTAAAGAAATTTCTCCTCATCTCCTTCCTAAAAGAACATCCTTTAATTCTGAGGCTGTGGGGGTCCGCCAAGAACAGGGGGACTCGGTGGAGGGGGGGGGGGGGGGGTGGGGCGCTGAGAACAAAGAGGGTCCCAGAGGGGTGGGGGGGCTCCAAGAACAAAGAGGTGCCACCGAGACACCAATGATTACCTTATGTAACTTATGCAAGGTTTGCGGTGAGAACGTAGAAACTCGGTATAGACAGCGCCCGTAGTCGGGATCGAACCCGGGGTCTCTGGCGCTGTCTGCTCTGTAAGGCAGCAGCTCTACCCTCTGCGCTGCCCTGTTAGCGCGGTGAGAGGGAGAGCTAGATCAGCCATGATTGAATGGCGGAGTAGATTGGATGGGCCGAATGGCTCCTATCACATGAACTTTTGAGTGAAGGGGAGGGAGGGTGAGGGGGGTGTGGCTAGGGTTGCCAACTGTCCCATATTAGCTGGGTAGGGACATCCTGTATTTTGGGCTAAATTAGTTTGTCCCTTAAGGGTCCGCCCTTGTCCCGTATTAGGCCCGCGGGCCACTGTCAGCCCAGACAGTGTAGGCCCGGACAGTGTAAGCCCCGGGGGCGCTGTAGGCCCGGACAGTGTAAGCCCCGCGGGCCACTGTCAGCCCGGACAGTGTAAGCCCGGGGGGGCGCTGTAGGCCCGGACAGTGCAGGCCCGGACAGTGTAGGCTAATGGAGTGTGTTCGCCTAATGGCCTACACTGTCCGGGCCTACACTGTCCAGGCTGACAGTGGCCCGCGGGCCTAATACGGGACAAGGGGAACCCGCCTCCCGGCCCGGGCAGCCGCCATTGGTGGAGTGGGAGCACGTGGCCGCTGGCTGGGTGAGGCCACATGGGGCGCGGGACGGTGACGTCACCTTGTCCCGTATTTGGGAGTGAGGAAGTTGGCAGCCCTAGTGATGAGGGAGGGGAGGGAGGTGAGGGGAGGGAGGTGAGGTTGGGGGTGGGGAGGAGGGAGGGTGGTGAGGGGGGTTGGTAAGGGAGGGAGGTGTGGTGAGGGAAGGGGGGAGGGTGGTGAGGGGTGGAGAGGGTGGAGGGGGCGGGTGAGGGAGGAGGGGGTGGGTGGTGAGGTTCTTGAGGTTGGTGGGGGGTGGTGAGGTTGGGGGTGGGTGGGGTGGTGGTGAGGTTGGGGGTGGGTGGTGCGGGGTGGTGAAAGACGGGACACAAGGTCGTACCGGTGTCACAGTCTTCGTGGTCGGCTTGGTCGAGGATGTGCTTGAGTTCGGAGCTGTGTGTCAGGTAGTTGCGGAGGCTGCCCATCATCTGCTGGACTCCCTGCAGCATCTCGGTGCTGCTGGCGTGCTGGTGCCCGCTGGTGGCAGTGTACGAGACGAAGCCCTGGACCAGGCTGCCGAAGTAGCAGTCCCTGTTGTGGCCCAGCTCCTCGATCCTGTTGCGGACCCGGCGGTCGGGAGACACCAGGCCCCCGAAGGCGTGGCCCACGGCCGACAGGCGGTTCTTCACCTTGTCGGTCAGGCCGTGCGAGTGGCGCTGGCGTCGGTGCCGTGCCGTCGCGGTCAGCGGCACGCTCTCCTCCTCCACGCTGCTAATCGACAGGGAGTCCAGCTCGGAGATGGGTGGCAGAGGGGGACTCTCGCAGGCGAAGAGGGACGTCTCGGAGTGGGACTTGCGGAGGGTTGGGGAGCCCCTCTGGATGCTTGCTGCCTCGGCCCAGGAGGCGCGGTAGTTACCGGGCAAGGTACAACTCTCCCTGCCCGATGGCCCCCGATCCCCGACACCCAGCGACCCGGCCTCCTGCTCCCCAGTGTCGGGCTCCGAGTTCTCCCCCCAACTCCACACCGCTCGCCGAGTCAACATGTTCCTCCTCAGCAACGTAGATTGGTGCTCCGCGATAGACTCGGGATTGGAACCTGCAGAGAAAGCACAGAGTTCACCTCAGGAAAGAAAACTGCAGATGCTGGCTTAGACAATAGGTGCATTGGACCATTCCGGGAATTAACCTGGTGAACCTACGCTGCACGCCCTCAATAGCAAGGATGTCCTTCCTCAAATTTGGAGACCAAAACTGCACACAGTACTCCAGGTGCGGTGTCACTAGGGCCCTGTACAACTGCACACAGTACTCCAGGTGCGGTCTCACTAGGGCCCTGTACAACTGCACACAGTACTCCAGGTGCGGTCTCACTTGGCTTAAACCGAAGGAAGACACAAAATGCATGCAATGGTCCCATTGGGAAAGATGGTGTGGGTAAGACCAATGCCAAGAGTAGGTTACTATTAGAGCATGGGGATGTGATCACAAACACAATCTTCAGACAATAGACAATAGACAATAGGTGCAGGAGGAGGCCATTCGGCCCTTCGAGCCAGCACCACCATTCAATGTGATCATGGCTGATCATTCTCAATCAGTACCCCGTTCCTGCCTTCTCCCCATACCCCCTCACTCCGCTATCCTTAAGAGCTCTATCAAGCTCTCTCTTGAATGCTTTCAGAGAATTGGCCTCCACTGCCTTCTGAGGGACAGAATGCCACAGATTCAAAACTCTCTGACTGAAAATGTTTTTCCTCATCTCCGTTCTAAATGGCCTACCCCTTATTCTTAAACTGTGGCCCCTGGTTCTGGACTCCACCCAACATTGGGAACATGTATCCTGCCTCTAACATGTCCAATCCCTTAATAATCTTATATGTTTCAATAAGATCCCCTCTCATCCTAAATTCCAGTGTATACAAGCCCAGTCGCTCCAGTCTTTCAACATATGACAGTCCCGCCATTCCGGGAATTAACCTAGTGAATCTACGCTGCACGCCCTCAATAGCAAGAATATCCTTCCTCAAATTTGGAGACCAAAACTGCACACAGTACTCCAGGTGCGGTGTCACTAGGGCCCTGTACAACTGCACACAGTACTCCAGGTGCGGTCTCACTAGGGCCCTGTACAACTGCACACAGTACTCCAGGTGCGGTCTCACTAGGGCCCTGTACAACTGCACACAGTACTCCAGGTGCGGTCTCACTAGGGCCCTGTACAACTGCACACAGGACTCCAGGTGCGGTCTCACTAGGGCCCTGTACAACTGCACACAGTACTCCAGGTGCGGTCTCACTAGGGCCCTGTACAACTGCACACAGTACTCCAGGTGCGGTCTCACTAGGGCCCTGTACAACTGCACACAGTACTCCAGGTGCGGTCTCACTAGGGCCCTGTACAACTGCACACAGTACTCCAGGTGCGGTCTCACTAGGCTTAAACTGAAGGAAGGCACAAAATGCTGGAGTAACTCTAGCATGGAGCATTGTGTGCAGTTTTGGTCTCCTAATTTGAGGAAGGACATCCTTGTAATTGAGGCAGTGCAGCGTAGGTTCATGAGATTGATCCCTGGGATGGCGGGACTGTCATATGAGGAAAGATTGAAAAGACTAGGCATGTATTCACTGGAATTTAGAAGGATGAGAGGGGATCTTATAGAAACATATAAAATTATAAAAGGACTGGACAAGCTAGATGCCGGAAAAATGTTCCCAATGTTGGGGGAGTCCAGAACTAGGGGCCACAGTCTGAGAATAAAGGGGAGCCCATTTAAAACTGAGGTGAGAAGAAACATTTTCACCCAGAGGGTTGTGAATTTGTGGAATTCTCTGCCACAGAGGGCAGTGGAGGCCCATTCACTGGATGGGTTTAAGAGAGAGTTAGATAGAGCTCTAGGGGCTAGTGGAATCAAGGGATATGGGGAGAAGGCAGGCACGGGTCATTGATTGGGGACGATCAGCCATGATCACAATGAATGGCGGTGCTGGCTCGAAGGGCCGAATGGCCTCCTCACGCACCTGTTTTCTATGTTTCTATGTAACTCAGCGGGTCAGGCAGCATCTCTGGAGAGAAGGAATGGGTGACATTTCGGGTCGAGATCCTTCTTCAGACTGATATCAGGGGCGGGAGGGGGTAATGCCGACCAGCGATGCCCTCACACTACCACTAACCTACACACACACACTAAGGTCAATTTAACATTTACACCAAGCCAATTAACGTAGAGACCTGTATGTTTTTGGAGTGTTTTTGGAGTGTGGGAAGAAACAGAAGATCTCGGAGAAAACCCACGCGGTCACGGGGAGAACGTACAAACTCCGTACAGACGGCCCCCCTAGTTGGGATCCAACCCGGGTTTCCGGCACTACCACTGCGCCACTTTGAAGAGTGACCCCTTTCCTTCTCCCCACAGATGCTGCCTGACCCGCTGAGTTACTCCAGCACTCTGAAACGTCACCTATCCATGTTCTCCACAGATGCTGCCTGACCCGCTGAGTTACTCCAACACTCTGTGAAACGCCACTCAACCCAACTCAACTCAACCCAACCCAACCCAACCCAACTCAACCCTCTCCCACCCAACCCAACTCAAACACCACCCATTCCTTCTCCCCACAGATGCTGCCTGACCCGCTGAGTTACTCCAGCACTCTGTGAAACGCCACTCAACCCAACTCAACTCAACCCAACCCAACCCAACCCAACTCAACCCTCTCCCACCCAACCCAACTCAACTCAACCACCACCCATTCCTTCTCCCCACAGATGCTGCCTGACCCGCTGAGTTACTCCAGCACTCTGTGAAACGTCACCTATCCATGTTCTCCAGAGATGCTGCCTGACCCGCTGAGTTACTCCAGCACTCTGTGAAACGTCACCCATCCGTGTTCTCCAGAGATGTTGCCTGACCCGCTGAGTTACTCCAGCACTCTGTGAAACGTCACCCATCCGTGTTCTCCAGAGATGCTGCCTGACCCGCTGAGTTACTCCGTCTTTAGTTACCTTTAAATATCTCGTCGCCATCTACGCTCCTCCCTGAGTCCGACTTCTCGCTGTCATTCCTCTCCAGGGTGTCCGGTTGCTTCTGCGGCGAGCCGGGGCTCCTGGCGCACACAGCCGAGTGCTTCCTGCATTTGGTGGCCACCCGGGATCGCCGGAAGGTGCGTGGGGACTCCGGCTCCAGCCAGGCGTCGCCGTGTTCCCTCAGGAAGAGCGGGTTGATGAAGAAGAGCGCCCCGTTTTCGCCGGTCACCTGGATGGAGCACATGGGGAGGTTTTGCTGCCTCAGGAGCTGCGCGGTCGGGACGGCGGCGATCTCCGCCGAACCACCGGTAGAGTCCGGGCAACACCGGCCTTGCTGCTGGTTCATCGGCAAATCCCAAAACTCTGCGGGGGGAACAAGCCAGTGGTCCATTAGGGATCTGAGAACAAGGGGTCGGCCATTTATACACTGTATACATTGGAATTTAGAAGGATGAGAGGTCGCCATTGGTGGAGCGGGAGCACGTGGCCACTGGCTGGGTGAGGTCACGTGAGGTCACGTGATGTCACCTTGTCCTGTATTTGGGAGTGAGGAAGTTGGCAACCCTAACAGCACAGGAACAACAATAGAGGATGAGAGGAGATCTTATCGAAACGTATAAGTTTATTAAGGGGTTGGACACGTTAGAGGCAGGAAACATGTTCCCAATGTTGGGGGAGTCCAGAACAAGTGGCCACAGTTTAAGAATAAGGGGTAAGGCCATTTAGAACGGAGATGAGGAAAAACTTTTTCAGTCAGAGAGTTGTGAATCTGTGGAATTCTCTGCCTCAGAAGGCAGTGGAGGCCAATTCTCTGAATGCATTCAAGAGAGAGCTAGATAGAGCTCTTAAGGATAGCGGAGTCAGGGGGTATGGGGAGAAGGCAGGAACGGGGTACTGATTGAGAATGATCAGCCATGATCACATTGAATGGTGGTGCTGGTTCGAAGGGCCGAATGGCCTCCTCCTGCACCTATTGTCTATTGTCTATTGAACATAGAAACATAGAAACATAGAAACATAGAAAATAGGTGCAGGAGTAGGCCATTCGGCCCTTCGAGTCTGCACCTCCATTCAATATGATCATGGCTGATCATCCAACTCAGTATCCCGTACCTGCCTTCTCTCCATACCCCCTGATCCCTTTAGCCACAAGGGCCACATCTAACTCCCTCTTAAATATAGCCAATGAACTGGCCTCAACTACCTTCTGTGGCACTGAGATGAGGAAAAACCTTTTCACCCAGAGAGTCGAGTCAAGTTTATTTGTCACATACACATACAAGATGTGCAGTGAAATGACAGGTTCAGCAATAAAAATAAGCAAATTCACACACAATCACAAACCAAAAAAAAAAGAAACATCCATCACAGTGAATCTCCTCCAGTCACCTCCTCACTGTGATGGGAGGCCAGAATCTGTGGAATTCTCTGCCACAGAAGGCAGTGGAGGCCAATTCACTGGATGTTTTCAAGAGAGAGTTAGATTTAGCTCTTAGGGCTAACAATAGACAATAGACAATAGGTGCAGGAGGAGGCCATTCGACCCTTCGAGCCAGCACCGCCATTCAATGTGATCATGGCTGATCATTCTCAATCAGTACCCCATTCCTGCCTTCTCCCCATACCCCCTGACTCCGCTATCCTTAAGAGCTCTATCTAGCTCTCTCTTGAATGCATTCAGAGAATTGGCCTCCACTACCTTCTGAGGCAGAGAATTCCACAGATTCACAACTCTCTGGCTGAAAAAGTTTTTCCTCATCTCCGTTCTAAATGGCCTGCCCCTTATTCTTAAACTGTGTGGCCCCTTGTTCTGGACTCCCCCAACATTGGGAACATGTTTCCTGCCTCTAACGTGTCCATCCCCTTAATAATCTTATACGTTTCGATAAGATCCCCTCTCATCCTTCTAAATTCCAGTGTATACAAGCCTAGTCGCTCCAGTCTTTCAACATATGACAGTCCCGCCATTCCGGGAATAAACCTAGTAAACCTACGCTGCACGCCCTCAATAGCAAGAATATCCTTCCTCAAATTTGGAGACCAAAACTGCACACAGTACTCCAGGTGCGGTCTCACTAGAGCCCTGTACAACTGCAGAAGGACCTCTTTGCTCCTATACTCAACTCCTCCTGTTATGAAGGCCAACATTCCATTGGCTTTCTTCACTGCCTGCTGTACCTGCATGCTTCCTTTCAGTGACTGATGCACTAGGACACCCAGATATCGTTGTACGTCCCCTTTTCCTAACGACACCATTCAGATAATACTCAGCTTTCCTATTCTTACCACCAAAGTAAGTCAAGTCAAGTTTATTTGTCACATACACATACAAGATGTGCAGCAAAATGAAAGTCCACCCACAGTCCAGCAATAGAGCAATAAAAATAAGCAATTACACACACAATCACAAAAAAAAAAAAAGAAACATCCATCACAGTGAATCTCCTCCAGTCACCACCTCACTGTGATGGGAGGCCAGAATCTGTGGAATTCTCTGACACAGAAGGCAGTGGAGGCCAATTCACTGGATGTTTTCAAGAGAGAGTTAGATTTAGCTCTTCGGGCTAACGGAATCAAGGGATATGGGGAGAAAGCAGGAACGGGGTACTGATTCTGGATGATCAGCTACGATCGTATTGAATGGCGGTGCTGGCTCGAAGGGCCGAATGGCCTACCCCTGCACCTGTTTTCTATGTTTCTGTGTTAATTATAACAGCACCAAAACGGAGGGTGAAACGTTAGTTTAGTTTAGAGATACAGCGCGGAAACAGGCCCTTCGGCCCACCGAGTCCTCACCGACCAGCGATCCCCGCACACTAACACTATCCCACACTAGGGACAATTTACATTTACACCAAGCCAATTAACCTACAAACCTGCACGTCTTTGGAGTGTGGGAGGAAACCGAAGATCTCGGAGAAAATTCATGCGGGTCACGGGGAGAACGTACAAACTCCGTACAGACGGGATCGAACCCGGGTCTATGGCGCTGTAGGGCAGCAACTCTACCGCTGCGCCACCGTGCCGCCATTTTAGTCAGTTTAGTTTATTGTCACGTGTACCGAGGTACAGTGAAAAGGTTTTGTTGCGTGCTAACCAGTCAGCGGAAAGACGACACCCGATTACAGTCGAGCCATTTACAGTGTATAGGTACTTGATAAGGGAATAACGTTTAGTGCAAGGTAAAGCCAGCAAAGTCCGATCAAGGATAGTCCGAGGGTCACCAAAGAGGTAGGTAGTAGTTCAGCATTGCTCTCTGGTTGTGGTGGGATGGTTCAGTTGCCTGATAACAGCCGGGAAGAAACTGTCCCTGAATCTGGAGGTGTGCGTTTGCACACTTCTGTACCTTTTGCCCGATGGGAGAGGGGAGAAATGGGAGTGGCCGGGGGTGAGACTGGTCCTTGATAGTTGGAGAGAGATGTAGCATCAAATGTTCAAAGCATTAGAGCTGCTGCCACCCTCCGCACTGCAATGCAACCTTGGTCCATGAGAAGTGGCAGAGACTCAGTGATACCTGTGCTCCGAGACTGAGACCGACACCATTTTGTAATTGAAATTGGAGTCTTGAAATTACAACACGGTGGCGCAGCGGGTAGAGCTGCTGCCTCACAGCACCAGAGCCCCGGACTCGATCCTGACTGCGGGTGCTGTCTTTACGGAGTTTGCACGTCTTTGGAGTGTGGGAGGAAACCAGAGCACCCGAAGGCAGGTCACGGGGAGAACGTACAACCTCCATACGGACAGCACCCGTAGTCAGGATCGAACCAGGATCTCTGGCGCTCTAACGCTGTGCCTCCCGACTTAACTGACTTGAACAGAGGCCGGGATAGAGTGGGTGTGGAGAGGATGTTTCCACTAGTGGGAGAGTCTAGGACCATAGGGCACAGCCTCAGAATTAAAGGACGTTCCTTTAGGAAGGAGAGGAGGAGGAATTTCTTTAGTCAGAGGGTGGTGAATCTGTGGGATTCATTGCCACAGACGGCTGTGGAGGCCAAGTCAGTGGATATATTTAAAGCGGAGATTGATAGATTCTTGATGAGTCAGGGGTTATGGGGAGAAGGCAGGAGAATGGGGTTGAGCGGGAAAGATAGATCAGCCATAATTGAATGGCGGACCAGGCTTGATGGGCTGAACGGCCCAATTCTGCTCCTACATCTGGTGGTCTTGCAGAATGTCTTTGAACTGAGACGAGGAAAAACTTTTTCAGTCAGGAAGTTGTGAATCTGTGGAATTCTCTGCCTCAGAAGGCAGTGGAGGCCAATTCTCTGAATGCATTCAAGAGAGAGCTAGATAGAGCTCTTAAGGATAGCGGAGTCAGGGGGTATGGGGAGAAGGCAGGAACGGGGTACTGATTGAGAGTGATCAGCCATGATCACATTGAATGGCGGTGCTGGCTCGAAGGGTCGAATGGCCTCCTCCTGCACCTATTGTCTATTGTCTATTGAACCGTCTAAGGTTATCCCTGACTTTCAACGTTGGATTCAAGGATGAGGGACACGACTGTAGGGTGAGAGGGTGTCCAGACCGAGTTGATGTTTGTAGCTGGGTCTGGGGTGCAGGAGGTACAGCTGCCTGCCCGTGGTGGGCCAGAGAGAGGGGGGCAGGCTGGTGAGAGGACGAGAGTCCGACATCAACCCCTTGTGGTCAGAGAACGAGAGCCGCGAAGAGGAAATGCAGGGCAGGAAACGGGCGCAGAATAAAGAAAACCGTGCAAACTAAATACGAAAGTGAAGTGAATGTGGGGCGATGAACTCACTCATGCCAAGTATCGAGATCCTCTCCAGTTCCTCCTTGTCAGCCGAGCAGAGGATGGCGGGCGGCAGCAGCAGGCGAGAGGGCAGGACATCCCTGTGCAAGAGAGCAGGTCACTTGTGTTAGAGTGGGAGCACAATCACCCAGTGCAATCAGAGCTGCACGAGTTCCTTATTTCACTGTAGAGCTTCCTGTTTTTGCAATTACAAAATATACGCAAACGTTGGTGATTACAGGTTCTCGTTTTACTCCCTTAACGAGCTTCTCTCTCTCTCCCCCTCGACTCCATTCAAGGACCCAAACAGTCTTTCCAGGTGAGACAGAGGTTCACCTGCACCTCCTCCAACCTCATCTATTGCATCCGCTGCTCCAGATGTCAACTTATTTACATCGGCGAAACCAAGCGCAGGCTCGGCGATCGCTTCGCCCAACACCTGCGCTCGGTCCGCGTTGGCCAAACTGGTCTCCCGGTGGCCGAGCACTTCAACTCCCCCTCCCACTCCCAGTCTGACCTTTCTGTCATGGGCCTCCTCCAGTGCCATAGTGAGGCCCATCGCAAATTGGAGGAACAGCACCTCATATTTCGCCTGGGCAGCTTGCAGCCCAGTGGTATGAACATCGACTTCTCCAACTTTAGATAGTTCCTCTGTCCCTCTCTTCCCCTCCTCCTTCCCAGATCTCCCTCTATCTTCCTGTCTCCACCTATATCCTTCCTTTGTCCCGCCCCCCTGACATCAGTCTGAAGAAGGGTCTCGACCCGAAACGTCACCCATTCCTTCTCTCCCGAGATGCTGCCTGACCTGCTGAGTTACTCCAGCATTTTGTGAATCAATACCTTCGATTTGTACCAGCATCTGCAGTTATTTTCTTAATCTAACATTGTCAGAGTCATTTCCTAACAGTGGGCGATGTTACAGTAACTCAAGAGCCATCATCTTGATCAAGTGTTTCACACAGTCAAACAGCGTGGAAACAGGCCCTTCAGCCCAACTTGACCAAGATGCCCCATCTAAGGCATTTGGTCAATATCCCTCTTAATTGACCATTGAAAGTGCAGGATTGCAAGTACACACTCACCTGCTCACACAGTAGTAGCCAATCAGCTGGAAGATGCTGGTGAACCCCAGGTACGAATCTTCCAGGTAATAAACTGCATGAAAAACAGAATGAATCTGTGATCAGTTCCCATAAGTGGGTAGAGTTGCTGCCTTGATACGTTTTCGGCGCCAGAGACCCGGGTTCGATCCCTCCACTGTCCTGTAGGGGCTAATGAACACGATGCAGAGAGGGGAAAACGCACAACATGCTGAAGTAACTCAGCAAGTCACAGGGCAGCACGGTGGCGCAGAGGGTAGAGCTGCTGTCTCACAGCGCCGGAGCCCCGGGTTCGATCTCGACTGTGGGGGCCGTCTGTACATAGAAATAGGTTGCAGGAGTAGGCCATTCGGCCCTTCGAGCCTGTACGCACCGGCATTCAATATGATCATGGCTGATCATCCAACTCAGTATCCCGTACCTGCCTTCTCTCCATACCCCCTGATCCCTTTAGCCACAAGGGCCACATCTAACTCCCTCTTAAATATAGCCAATGAACTGGCCTCAACTACCTTCTGTGGCAGAGAATTCCACAGATTCACCACTCTCTGTGTGAAAAAAAACTTTCTCATCTCGGTCCTAAAAGACTTCCCCCTTATCCTTAAGCTGTGACCCCTTGTTCTGGACTTCCCCAACATCGGGAACAATCTTCCTGCATCTAGCCTGTCCAACCCCTTAAGAATTTTGTACGTTTCTATAAGATCCCCCCTCAATCTTCTAAATTCCAGCGAGTACAAGCCGAGTCTATCCAGTCTTTCTTCATATGAAAGTCCTGCCATCCCAGGAATCAATCTGGTGAACCTTCTCTGTACTCCCTCTATGGCAAGAATGTCCTTCCTCAAAAAGACGGAGTGTTTGTACGTTCTCCCCGTGACCTGCGTGGGTTTTCTCTGAGATCTTCGATTTCCTCCATAGATTAATTGGCCTGGTATGAATGGAAATTATCCCTAGTGTGTGTAGGATAGTGTTAGTGTGCGGGGATCGCTGGTCGGTGTGGACCCGGTGGGCCGAAGAGCCCGTTTCTGTAAACTAAACATTCCTTCCCTCCAGAGATGCTGCCTGTCCCACTGAGTTACTCCAGCATTTTGTGTCTATCTCTGGTGTAATCCAGCACTTGCAGTTCCTTTCTACACCTTTTGTCTAGCTTTACAATAACATGTTTTTTGTACCTTCTTGGATTACATGAGTCACACGGAATCAGATTAGTTCCTTGTTGCTCGGGTAAGCTTCCTCCTCAGGTGCCTGAACCACATGTATTTTTCTTCTCTGTTCCACCCACACGGAAGTTAACGTGAATACAGGTAATATGTTGCACGAGAGATAACCATCGTTGCATAAATCTTGTCATTAATTTTCCGTTTATCTTGCATTTAATTTTCCCCTCTTTGAGTATATTTTGACAATGTTTCAAAAATAAGATGTTTTCATTCATTCAGACTCAAAGCATTCACAAGGATATAAGAAGATAACTGCAGATGCTGGTACAAATCGAAGGTATTTATTCACAAAATGTTGGAGTAACTCAGCAGGTCAGGCAGCACCTCGGGAGAGAAGGAATGGGTGACGTTTCGGGAGACCCGAAACGTCACCCATTCCTTCTCTCTCGAGATGCTGCCTGACCTGCTGAGTTACTCCAGCATTCACAAGGATGACTGGTTGGTAATTTACAATAGGATTGATTCATTCAGGCTGGGAGTGTTAGCTCTGGGCACCATGGCTCAGCGGGTAGAGACGCTGCCTAATAGCGCCGGAGACCCGGGTTCGATCCCAACCTCAGGTGCTGTCTGTGTGGAGTTTGCACGTTCTCCCCATGACCTCGTGGGTTTCCCACGGGTGCTCCGGTTTCCCCAGGGTTTCTAGGTTAAATGCCCCCACTTTGTAGGAATGAGGAATTTCAGTATAATTCCAGTATTATAGTTCTTTTAAACTCTCAATCTTCAAGTGAATCTAACTTTTAGTTTAGGAAAGAAATCTGCAGATGCTGGTTTAAATCGAAGGTAGACACAAAATGCTGGAGTAACTCAGCAGGTCAGGCAGCATCTCGGGAGAGAAGGAATGGGTGACGTTTCGGGTCGAGACCCTTCTTCAGACTGATGTCAAGTCAAGTCAAGTCAAGTCAATTTTATTTGTATAGCACATTTAAAAACAACCCACGTTGACCAAAGTGCCGTACATCTGATTAGGTTCCAATGGGAAAAAAATGAAACATACAGTAGCACGCAAACAGTTCACAGCGCCTCCTCAATGAGCCTCAAACGCTAGGGAGTAGAAATAGGTTTTGAGCCTGGACTTAAAGGAGTGGATGGAGGGGGCAGTTCTGATGGGGAGAGGGATGCTGTTCCACAGTCTAGGAGCTGCAACCGCAAAAGCGCGGTCACCCCTGAGCTTAAGCCTAGACCGCGGGATAGTGAGTAGTCAGGGACTTTATCCCGCCCCCTCCCCTGACATCAGCCTGAAGAAGGGTCTCGACCTGAAATGTCACCCATTCCTTCCCTCCAGAGATGCTGCCTGACCCGCTGAGTTACTCCAGCATTTTGTGTCTACCTTCGATTTAAACCAGCGTCTGCAGATTTCTTTCCTAAACTAAAAGTTAGATTCACTTGAAGATTGAGAGTTTAAAAGAACTATAACACTGGAAATCTTCCACGGGGGGGGGGGGGGGGGGGTCAGGGTGGGCAGGGTTGTGCCATTCACAGTGAAGACTATCGGGCTGACAAACAAGAGGTGGGGCTGGTGATGTCTGTGTGTTATTCAGTGTGATTCACTGCTGGCTGGGTGTTTGCTGCTTTCTGTGTTCCAACACTCCCCTGCATCACGTGCAGGAAGGAACTGCAGATGATGGTTTACACTGAGGATAGACACAAAATGCTGGAGTAACTCAGCGGGTTGAATATCAGTGGTTCTGAAGAAGGGTCTCGACCCGAAACGTGACCTATTCCTTTTCTCCAGAGTTGTCGGCTGACCTTTAGTTTAGAGTTTAGAGTTTAGGGATACATTCTAGGGGTGGAGAGGGTTTATCTGCTGTCCATAGTTTAGTTCAGGTTAGAGATACAGCGCGGTAAAAGGCCCTTCGGCCCACCGAGTCCGCGCCGACCAGCGATCCCCGCACACTAACACTGTCCTACACACACAAGGGACAATTTACAATTATACCAAGTAAATTAACTTGCAAACCGGTACGTCTTTGGAGTGCGGGAGGAAACCGAAGATCTCGGAGAAAACCCACGCAGGTCACGGGGAGAACGTACAAACTCCGTACAGACGGCGCCCGTAGTCGGGATGGAACCCGGGTCCCTGGCGCTGTGAGGCAGCAACTCTACCGCTGCGCCACCGTGCCGCCCTGTGACTTGCTGAGTTACTTCAGCATTTTGTGTCTACCCCACTCTGCATCGTGTTCATTAGCCCCTGCAGGACTGGGGAGCAAGGTCATTGTTGAGGTGAGCTTACTTGAGCCATTCTCTTTGACAATAAAGTCCTCCGTCTCACAAGTCTGGTGGTCCAGGCGAACTGTCAGGATCTTCCGCTTCCCAGAATTATTACTCCAAACCAAAAATGCCTGGAGGTACAGAGGATAATAGTTTATTATTGTCACGTGTACCGAGGTACAGTGAAAAGCTTTCATTTGCGTGTTGCGCAGTCAAAGAAAAGACTACATGACTACAATCAAGCTGTCTACCGTGCAGATATAAAGGATAAAGGGTGCAACATTTAGGTAATAAGGCAGTGGAGGCCAAGTCAATGGGTATTTTAAGGCAGAGATAGATAGATTCTTGATTAGTGCGGGTGTCAGGGGTTATGGGGAGAAGGCAGGAGAAAGGGGTTAGGAGGGAGAGACAGATCAGCCATGATTGAATGGCGGAATAGACTTGATGGGCCAAATGGCCTGATTCTGCTCCTATCATTTATGAACATGAACCTGAGGAGCCGTGATCTGCGGGGCCACCAGCCGATCTAGATGGTGGGGTTAGGTGGGCTTATTGTCTCTACCAACACAGACACGAAGGGCTGAATGGCTTTCTCCAGTGCAGCAAACTGCCCAGAGTCAGGGACTTGTTGAATTGGCCAAGTGGTGGACTTACCATGTGATTGGACTTTATTACCTTCCATCACAGTGAGGAATGTGGAATCCGGTGTGGTGGATGTTTATGTCAAAATTTACTTTATGTGGATGTGTGTCTTGTTGCTTTTCACTTAGTATGGCTGCATGGTTATCCACTTTGGCGGCAAGAACAGGAAAGCAGAGTATTACCTGAATGGTGGCCAATTAGGAAAAGGGGAGATGCAACGTGACCTGGGTGTCGTGGTGCACCAGTCATTGAAAGCAAGCGTGCAGGTGCAGCAGGCAGTGAAGAAAGCGAATGGTATGTTAGCATTCATAGCAAGAGGATTTGAGTATAGGAGCAGGGAGGTTCTGCTGCAGTTGTACAGGGCCTTGGTGAGACCGCACCTGGAGTATTGTGTACAGTTTTGGTCTCCTAATCTGAGGAAAGACATTCTAGCCTTAGAGGGAGTACAGAGAAGGTTCACCAGATTGATCCCTGGGATGGCAGGACTTTCATATGAAGAAAGACTGGATAGACAAGGCTTGTACTCGCTGGAATTTAGAAGACGGAGGGGGGATCTTATAGAAACATATAAAATTCTTAAGGGGTTGGAGAGGCTAGATGCGGGAAGATTGTTCCCGATGTTCGGGAAGTCCAGAACCAGGGGTCACAGCTTAAGGATAAGGGGAAGTCTTTTAGGACCAAGATGAGAAAACATTTCTTCACACACAGAGTGGTGAGTTTGTAGAATTCTCTGCCACAGAAGGTAGTTGAGGCCAGTTCATTGGCTATATTTAAGAGGGAGTTAGATGTGGCCCTTGTGGCTAAAGGGATCAGGGGGTATGGAGAGAAGGATACTGAGCTGGATGATCAGCCATGATCATATTGAATGGCGGTGTGTACAGGCTCGAAGGGCCGAATGGCCTACTCCTGCATCTATTTTCTATGTTTCTATGGTAACTCAAATTTCACTGCACTTTAATTGGTACGTGTGACAATAAATTGATCTTGAAATCTTACCCCGGTGGGCTGACATCTGAGGACCTCCTTGACTTGTTGCGGATCGACTCCGAGCAGCAGCCAGACCTGGTGGGACAGCAAGAGCTTGTCGAAGAGACTGAGCTTAGCCGGATTCGCTGGCTTGCCCTGGTTTTCCTCCTCCCGGGGCCGGTGATATCCTCCATTACACAGCTGCCTTTGTGGGCTGTAGGGACTGCAACAAGGTAAAAGGGTCAGGACGATGTAAGGACCTGCCGGTGCCGGGCTCCTGACCGAAACACTCTGGCAAAGGTGCACGTCACCTAATGCGAAACACAAAGTGCTGGAGAAACTCAGCGAGTCAGGCAGCATCTGTGGAGGGAAATGAACAGGCGATGTTTCAGGTCTGGACCCTTCTTCAGATTCATGCCTGATTTTTCTGAAGAAGGGTCCCGACCCAAAATGCTGTCCATCCATTCCCTCCACAGATGCTGCCTGACCCGCTGAATCTTAAGAAGGGTCCCAACCTTAAACATCGTCTAAGAAAATAACTGCAGATGCTGGTACAAATCGAAGGTATTTATTCACAAAGTGCCGGAGTAACTCAGCAGGTCAGGCAGCATCTCGGGAGAGAAGGAATGGGTGACGTTTCGGGTCGAGACCCTTCTTCAGACTGATGTCAGGGGGGCGGGACAAAGGAAGGATATAGGTGGAGGCGGGAAGATAGAGGGAGAACTGGGAAGGGGGAGGGGAAGAGAGGGACAGAGGAACTATCTAAAGTTGGAGAAGTCGATGTTCATACCGCTGGGCTGCAAGCTGCCCAGGCGAAATATGAGGTGCTGTTCCTCCAATTTCCGGTGGGCCTCACTATGGCACTGGAGGAGGCCCATGACAGAAAGGTCAGACTGGGAGTGGGAGGGGGAGTTGAAGTGCTCGGCCACCGGGAGATCAGCTTGGTCAATGCGGACCGAGCGCAGGTGTTCAGCGAAGCGATCGCCGAGCCTGCGCTTGGTTTCGCCGATGTAAAAACATCGTCTGTCCATTCTCCTCCACAGATGCTGCCTGACTCATCGAGTTTCTCCAGCACTTTTGCACCTTTACCAGAATGCCGAGATTAGGGTTGCCAACTTCCTCACTCCCAAAGAAGGGACAAAGAGTGGCGTCACCGCCCCGCGCCCCACGTGACCTGGCCCAGCCAGCGGCCACGTGCTCCCGCTCCACCAATGGCGGCCGCCATCATTGGAGCGGGAGCACGTGGCCGCTGGCTGGGCGAGGTCACGTGGGGCGTTGGGCGGTGACGTCACCTTGTCCCGTATTTGGGAGTGAGGAAGTTGGCAACCCTAGCAGCTATGAGGCGAGGTTGGCTAGTTTTGGATAGTTTTATCTGGAGCGTCGGAGGCTAAGGGGAGACCTGATATGAGTTTATCAAATGATGGGAGCTGTAGATAGGGTGGACAGTCAGAACCTTTCACCAAGGGTGGAAATGTCAACTTCTAGAGGGCACAGCTTTATGGTGAGAGTGGAAACGTTTTTTTTTAACACAGAGGGTGGTGGGTGACTGGAACGCGTTGCCAGGGTTGGTGGTGAAGGCAGATACAATAGGGGCGTCTAAGAGGCTTTTGGATATGCAGGGAACGGAGGGATATGGATTATGTGCAGGCAGAGGAGATTAGTCTAACATGGCTTCACGTTCTGCACGGACATCGTGGGCCGAAGGGCCTGTTCCTGTGCTGTATTCTTCTCTGTTCATTCCACCACCTTGTCCATGACGGTTTCTCTGTTAGAACGCGAGCAGAGGGCAGCCGTTCGGCCCCTCTATCCTATACCTGCATTCAGGAAGGTCTGTCCGAAGATACTAGAGGAACAAGATAGACCACTCGACCCTGAAAACCGTAGTACGTCACGGCGGCCATTTTAGTAGGCAGAAACTTGCAGAAACATTTAAAAAGAAAAATAACAAAACTCTGTGAGTTGATAGATGAGATATATTCTGCGTTTTAATGGTATCATCACACATACTGTTCCCCCACAACACTGATTACACTGCGAGAGGCGGGTTTTGCTTACTAAAATGGCGGACGTTACTCTCCTTTGCGTACTACACTTCAGTATGGGCGATTTCGATGGTGTGGTCCATCTTGTTCCTCTAGTATCTTAGGGTCTGTCTGAAGAAGGGTCCCGATCCCATTCCCTCCACAGATGCTGTCTGACCAGCTGAGTTACTCCAGCACTTTGGTCTTTGTTCCAAGATTGCAGCCTCTGCAGTTTTTTGTGTCTCCATGGCTAATCTGACTGAGACTTTGAGTCACGATCCTGCCCATCACCCCAAATCCCGCTGAAGACCAAAAATTTACTATTTCCATCTTATTAATAATATATTCAATGATTCATAGTTGTTTCCATCCAAATTTACTGTCTATGATCGTCTCATTCTTTCCTTCTTAATGTCACGTTTTTATCTCCACGTTTATTGACTCAGCAGCCAAGCCCACGTTAGAGATGCCAGCACAAATATTTACTAGGAACATAGAACAGAGCAGCACCGGAATTGGCCCCACAATGATTCTGCCCAAACACGTTGCCAAGTTGAACTAATCTCATCTGTTTCTCTATGCCTTGCACTTCCACGCGCCCATCTTAAAGCCTCTTAAATGCCACTAATATATCTGCCTCCACCATACGGTTGCCAACTTCCTCACTCCCAAATACGGGACAAAGGGTGACGTCACCGCCTCGTGTGACCTCACCCAGCTAGCGGCCACGTGCTCCCGCTCCACCAATGGCGGCCGCCATTGGTGGAGCGGGAGCACGTGGCCGCTGGCTGGGTGAGGTCACGTGGGGGCCGCGCGGGGCGGTGACATCACCCATTGTCCCGTATTCGGGAGTGAGGAAGTTGGCAACCGTACTAATACGGGACAAGGGGAGGTCTTGTGCGGGACAAACTAATTCAGCCCAAAATGTGGGATGTCCCGGCTAATACGGGGCAATTGGCGAACCTACTCCACCATTACCCCAGGCACCCACCACCCCAAATATTTGATTGGTATAGGGTGTCAGGGGTCACGGGGAGAAGGCAGGAGAATGGGGTGGCATCAGCAATAGCTGCCTAGCCAACAGCCTGTCTGTCGTTTCCTTCTTTGTGTTTAAATAGTATGTGTTAAAGGAATGTTTTTTAATGTTGGGGGGTGGGGAGGGGGGAGGACTTGGGGGGAAACTTTCTCTAATCTCGTACCTCGACGGAGATGCGATTTTTTTTCCGTATCGTATCTCCGTCCACACTGGGGCCTAACATCGAGGAGTTGGCGGAACAGGCTCAGGGGACTGTTCAACCTAAGAACACTGAAGAAGTCTGGTCTACCCCAACAGCTGCTGACGACCTTCTACCGCTGCACCATAGAGAGCATCCTAACACATGGCATCCCTGTGTGGTACCTCAGCTGCACGGAGGCAGAGAGGAAAGCTCTTCAGCGGGTAGTCCGTAGAGCTCAGAGGACCATCGGAACACAGCTACCAGCCTTGGAGGGCATCTACAACACACGATGCCTCAGAAAAGCCACCAGCATCCACAAAGACTCTTCACACCCCTGCAACAGTCTGTTGGGGACCTCCACCATCGGGCAGACGATACAAGGCCTTCTACGCCCGCACCTCCAGACTCAGGAACAGCTTCATCCCCAGGGCCATAGCTGCTATGAACCGGTCCTGCTGAGCCGGATGGCCACATCGCACAGTGAACCGGCACAGATCTACTTGCACTTTACTCTGTTTTAAAACTGTTCCAATTTGTTTCATTGGGTTGTTTAAATTAATACTGACTAGCTAATTAATTTATTGCATCGTATGGGAGGCGCATTCCCAATCTCATTGTACCCCTGTACAATGACAATAAAGATATATTGTACTGTATTGGACCCCGTCAGTTCCTGTCTGCTGATAAGCACCCCAACCCCTCCAGGTAAAGGGCTTTGAAATCTAACTCTGGCACACATAATGGTGTCAAATATGTTGTAGTCTTGTGGGTTCAGCGTGCAATGTAGCAACAGGGATAAAGGCGTGAAACAGTAACAAAATAGACGTGACTAATTCTGAGAGGGGAAATGTGCTCTTTAATATGCAGGCTGGTGTGGCGGCTCCCAAAGGTCGGGCCATACTACTGGCCCACCCCTCGAGCCATTTCCTGCAGTTGTAAATGTGCCAGAATTCAGTCGAACCATTACCCCCGAGATAGACACAAAATGCTGGAGCAATTCAGCGGGTCAGGCAGCATCTCTGGAGAGAAGGAATGGGTGACGTTTCGAGTCTCAGACCCTTCTTCAGACCCAAACTTCTCTCTCCAGAGATGCTGCCTGTCCCGCTGAGATACTCCAGCATTTTGTCATAGAGTCATAGAGTCCTACAGCACAGAAAGAGGCCCTTCGGCCCATCGTGTCCGTGCCGCCCGTTACCAAACACAGTCTAATTTTAATCCCATTTTCCCGCATTTGGTCCGTAGCCCTGAATGTTGCAGCATTTCAAGTGCCCATCCAAATGCCTCTTAAACGTTGTGAGTGTTCCCGCCTCCACCACCACCCCAGGCAGTGAGTTCCAGACTCCAACCACCCTCTGGGTGAAAAAGTACTTTCTCACATCCCCCCGAAACCTCCCTCCCCTTACCCTGTATCTATGTCCCCTCGTTGTTGAACCTTCCACCAGTGGAAGAAGTTCCCCGCCATCTACCTTATCCATGCCCCTCATGATCTTGTACACCTCGATCATGTCCCCTCTCAGCCTTCTCTGCTCCAGGGAAAACAACCCCAGTCTGCCCAGTCTCTCCTCATAGCCGAGGCCCTTCATCCCTGGCAGCATCCTGGTGAATCTCCTCTGCACCCTCTCCAAAGCTATCACATCCTTTCTATAATGTGGTGACCAGAACTGTACACAATACTCCAGCTGTGGCCTCACCAGTGTTCTGTACAATGCCATCATTACCCCCCTACTTTTATATTCGATGCCCCGGCTAATGAAGGCCAGTAACCCATATGCCTTTTTAACCACCCTGTCCACCTGTCCTGCTGCCTTCAAGGACTTGTGTACCTGTACTCCAAGGTCCCTCTGTACCCCTGTCTTCCCTAGGGTCCTTCCATTCATGGTGTACTCCCTCTCCAAGTTATTTCTGCCAAAGTGCATCACCTCGCACTTTTCAGGATTAAATTCTGATTAGATTTGTGTCTATTTTCAGTGTAAAACCAGCCGCTGTAGTTCCTTCCTACACAAACCATGGCTCCCTTTCCTTAAACCGCTGCCTGCTCAACAAAAGGTATCTGGTTAGAAACAAATCAGAACTGCTTGAAAGATCTGGATGGAGCGGATGCGGGGAGGACGTTTCCTCTAGTGGGAGAGACTGGGACCAGAGGCCACAGCTTCTGTAAAAAAGGATGTCTCTTTAGAAACGGGATGAGGAGGAGTTTCTTTAGTCAAAGGGTGGTGAATCTGTGGAATTCATTGCCACAGACGGCTGTGGAGGCCAAGTCAGTGGATATTTTTAAGGAGGAGATTGGCAGATTCTTGATTAGTGCGGGTGTCAGGGGTTATGGGGAGAAGGCAAGAAAATGGGGTTGAGAGGGAAAGATAAATCAGCCATGAATGAATGGCGGAGTAGACCTGAGGGGCCGAATGGCCTAATGCTGCTACTAGAACTTATGAATTGCATTTGTATAGCAGTCCCAAGACATCCCAATGATGTCCGTTCTTAAGTGCGGTCTCTGTGGTAATATAAAAATGTGGTAATCAATTTACACACTGCAAGCTCCTACAAACACAAGGACCGTGAGGGGAGTGGAATCCAGTCTGCCGATCTCAGCCCCCAACTCCATTAGCCCAGACTCCCAACCTCCCATCACCTGATGGAGCCTCCAATGTTGGGGGAGTCCAGAACAAGGGGCTACAGTTTAAAAATAAGGGGTAGGCCATTTAGAACTGAGATGAGGAAAAACTTTTTCAGTCAGAGAGTTGTGAATCTGTGGAATTCTCTGCCTCAGAAGGCAGTGGAGGCCAATTCTCTGAATGCATTCAAGAGAGAGCTAGATAGAGCTCTTAAGGATAGCGGAGTCAGGGGGTATGGGGAGAAGGCAGGAACGGGGTACTGATTGAGAATGATCAGCCATGATCACATTGAATGGTGGTGCTGGCTCGAAGGTCCGAATGGCCTCCTGCACCTATTGTCTATTGTCTATTGTTCATTGTCTAAGCAAACATGAAAGTCATAAGGTTATAAGTAATAGGAACAGAATTAGGCCATTCAGCCCATCAAGTCTACTCCTCCATTCAATCATGGCTGATCTATCTCTCCCTCCTAACCCCATTCTCCTGCCTTCTCCTCGTAACCCCTGACACCCGCACTGATCAAGAATCTATCTATCTCTGCTTTAAAAATATCCACAGACTTGGCCTCCATGGCAAAGAATTCCACAGATTCACCACTCCTCTGACTAAAGAAATTCCTCCTCATCTCCTTCCTAAAGGAATGTCCTTTAATTCTGAGGCTGTGACCTCCAGTCCTAGACTCTCCCACTGGTGGAAACATCCTCTCCACACCCACCCTATCCAGGCCGCTCACTATTCATGTAGGAAGGAACTGCAGATGCTGGTTTATACCGAAGAAAGACACGAAATGCTGGAGGAACTCAGTGGGTCAGGCAACATCTCTGGAGGAAAAGGAATAGGTGACATTTCGGGTCGGACTTAAAGATAGAGAAGGCCAGAACAAAACAGGACCAGCAACAGGTGACGTCAGGAAGGGTGGAGTCCATAACTGTGAGCAGGGAAGATGCACTGACAACAGGGATACAAGAATTGCAAAACACAAAAAAGAAAACGTTTTCACTCAGAGAGCTGTGGAATTCTCTGCCCCAGAAGGCAGTGGAGGCCAATTCTCAGAATGCTTTCAAGGGAGAGCTAGATAGAGCTCTTAAGGATAGTGGAGTCAGGGGGTATGGGGAGAAGGCAGGAGAATGGGGTTAGGAGGGAGAGATAGATCAGCCATGATTGAATGGAGGAGTAGACTTGATGGGCTGAATGGCCTAATTCTGTTCCTATTACTTATAACCTTATGACTTTCATGTTTGCTTAGACAATGAACAATAGACAATAGACAATAGGTGCAGGAGGAGGCCATTCGGACCTTCGAGCCAGCACCACCATTCAATGTGATCATGGCTGATCATTCTCAATCAGTACCCCGTTCCTGCCTTCTCTCCATACCCCCTGACTCCGCTATCCTTAAGAGCTCTATCCAGCTCTCTCTTGAATGCATTCAGGGAATTGGCCTCCACTGTCTTCTGAGGCAGAGAATTCCACAGATTCACTACTCTCTGACTGAGAGAGTTTTTCCTCATCTCAGTTCTAAATGGCCTACCCCTTATTCTTAAACTGTGGCCCCTGGTTCTGGACTCCCCCAACATTAGAGGCTCCATCAGGTGATGGGAGGTTGGGGTTGGGAGTCTAGGCTAATGGAGTTGGGGGCTGAGATCGGCAGACTGGATTCCACTCCCCTCACGGTCCTTGTGTTTGTCGGAGCTTGCAGTGTGTAAATTGATTACCACATTTTTATATTACCACAGAGACCGCACTTAAGAACATACATCATTGGGATGTCTTGGGACTGCTATACAAATGCAATTCATAAGTTCTAGTAGCAGCATTAGGCCATTCGGCCCCTCAGGTCTACTCCGCCATTCATTCATGGCTGATTTATCTTTCCTATCTAACGGGATACTGATTGTGGATGATCAGCCATGATCACATTGAATGGCAGTGCTGGCTCGAAGGGCTGAATGGCCTCCTCCTGCACCTATTGTCTATTGTCTATAAATGCAAGGGACACATGAAAGGGTCTCGTGAGATATAAGCAGGAAAGGCCTTTCCACTTGTAAGGCAGTACCTCAGAAATCCAACAGGAAATTCCGGAGAAATCCCTCTCCTGGGAGGTGGGGGGGATGTGGAATGGTTGGTGTGGACAAGAGAGTCACATTCATCCCTAGATCCCAACTTTGACCGAGAAGGGATAAGACGATAGGAAGAATTTGTGATGTGGGGTAGAAAGATCCTGCTGGGCAGAATGGCCTGACTCCATGCTACAAATTCAACACAGTTCCAAGGATAGAGAGGAAAGTTTGGACAGGTACCTCATTTGTTCCTGGGAGTTTGTCGTGTCCAGGATTGACGTTCTCAGCATTTTCTTGGTCAGCCCGATCTCCTAGTCAGAGAGGTGGCTTCTTGGCCAGGCCATTCTGTGCGCAAGTCCCTCCTGTTCTTGCGCGCACTGACACACACACACACACACACACACACAACCAGCCAGCCACCACGGGGGGAAGGGGTGAAATCTCGGCCAAAACCTTCCAGCCCGTCAAAAGAGGTCGATAATCCGAGGGTTAGCCAAAAAAGGTCGCGGATCAGTGAGCAGGAACCGTTCGTGAGTCGGGGCCTCAAGACTGATTGCCGCAAAGGATCTGGTTTGCTTCCGGAGCTGCTTTCTCTCTGCTGATGATCCACCCAGGGGGCCTGGGTCTTGTTGTGAGATCGAGCGAGTTGGGTTTTAAGAGCTCACGGGCGAAACCGCAGCACGAATGTGGTTACCACTTCCCATGCTCTGACTGACACTCAGTTTCCTCAGCCAACAGGCGAGCAGAGCGGACAGCCAAGCCGGTCTGACCCAGTTTAAAGTCGGTTTCAGTTGGGCTTGCAAGTAAAGGGTCGGCAACTTCCTCACCCCCCAAAAATACGGTACAAAGACTGGAGCGGCTAGGCTTGTATACACTGGAATTTAGAAGGATGAGAGGGGATCTTGTCGAAACGTGTAAGATTATTAAGGGGTTGGACACGTAAGAGGCAGGAAACATGTTCCCAATGTTGGGGGAGTCCAGAACAAGGGGCCACACACAGTTTAAGAATAAGGGGTCGGCCATTTCGAACGGAGATGAGGAAAAACTTTTTCAGTCAGAGAGTTGTGAATCTGTGGAATTCTCTGCCTCAGACGGCAGTGGAGGCCAATTCTCTGAATGCATTCAAGAGAGAGCTGGATAGAGCTCTTAAGGATAGCGGAGTCAGGGGGTACGGGGAGAAGGCAGGAACGGGGTACTGATTGAGAATGATCAGCCATGATCACATTGAATGGCGGTGGTGGCTCGAAGGGCCGAATGGCCTCCTCCTGCACCTATTGTCTATTGTCTATAAAGTTGGTTTCAGTTTGGGCTTCCAGTAAGGGGTTGCCAACTTCCTCACCCCCCAAAATACAGGACAAAGGGTGACATCACCCGTCCCCCGTGACCTCACCCAGCCAGCGGCCACGTGCTCCCGCTCCACCAATGGCGGCTGCCATTGGTGGAGCGGGAGCACGTGGCCGCTGGCTGGGTGAGGTCACGTGGGGCGCGGGGCGGTGACGTCACCCTTATTTGGGAGCAAGGAAGTTGGCAACCCTACTAAAACGGGACAAGGGCGGTCCCGTACGGGACAAACCGATTCAACTCAAAATACGGGATGTCCCGGCTAATACGGGACGGTTGGCAACCCTGGTTTCCAAGCAATACTTAAGCCCCTGCTCCTCAAAGACATGCAGCCTTCTCTTTGAGCTGGGGAGAGATCTCAAACCCTCCCTCATGATTCAGGATCATGAACCTGTGACTGTTCTTTCCTTCATTTCCCCTCCCTCCAGTCTCCATTTCTTTTCTTCCTCTTCCTCTTCCTCTTCCTCTTCCTCTTCCTCTTCCTCTCCCTCTCCCTCTCCCTCTCTCTCTCTCTCTCTCTCTCTCTCTCTCTCTCTCTCTCTCTCTCTCTCTCTCTCTCTCTCTCTCTCTCTCTCTCTCTCTCTCTCTCTCTCTCTCTCTATCTATCTCTCTCTATCTATCTCTCTCTATCTCTCTCTAATCTCCAAACCCTCTCTCCCTACAATTCCCAATCCCCCTCTCTCCCTATAATCCCCAGTCCCTCCCCCCCTCTCTCTCTCTCTCCCTCTCTCTCTCTCTCTCTCTCTCTCTCTCTCTCTCTCTCTCTCTCTCTCTCTCTCTCTCTCTCTATCTCTCTCCTCCCACCCCTGCCACCTCAATTCAGCTGAGATCAGTTCAGTTATTGTCACGTGTACCGAGGTACAGTGAAAAGCTTTTGTTGCGTGCTAACCAGTCAGCAGAAAGACAACACCCGATTACAATCGATGCATTTACATTGTGCAGATACATGATAAGGGAATAACGTTTAGTGCAAGGTAAAGCCAGCAAAGTCCGATCAAGGATAGTCCGAGGGTCACCAATGAGATAGATTGTAGGTCAGCACCCCTTCACTCACATCCTCACTCTCTCTCTCTCTCTCTCTCTCTCTCTCTCTCTCTCTCTCTCTCTCTCTCTCTCTCTCTCTCTCTCTCTCTCTCTCTCTCTCCTCCTCCTCCCCCTCCCCTCCCTCCTCCCCATCACCCTCCACTGCACGATCATGGTCTATATTTAACGGACATTCGCATGATTCATCACACTCGAAAGTTACAGAACCACAGAGCAGGCAGCTTGCAAGTCTTCCTGCGAAACAGAAAGTTGAAGGCAGGCAGGGTAGAGGAAAAATGGTTGACAAATACCCACAGAAGTCCTGCGAGCGGAAAGAATGTAATAGAACGTCTTAGTCAAGTGAAGGGATCAAAACACAGCGAGCCGAACAGTGGAGGAGGTGGAAAATAAAAGAAGGTGGCAGGGAGGGCTCGTCCAGTACAAATACATCCCATGTTAACCACACACAAGTTCTTGCCCTGAGTCATATCATATCATATCATATCATATATCTACAGCCGGAAACAGGCCTTTTCGGCCCTCCAAGTCCGTGCCGCCCAGTGATCCCCGTACATTAACACTATCCTACACCCACTAGGGACAATTTTTGCATTTACCCAGCCAATTAACCTACATACCTGTACGTCTTTGGAGTGTGGGAGGAAACCGAAGATCTCGGAGAAAACCCACGCAGGTCACGGGGAGAACGTACAAACTCCTTACAGTGCAGCACCCGTAGTCAGGATCGAACCTGAGTCTCCGGCGCTGCATTCGCTGTAAAGCAGCAACTCTACCGCTGCGCCACCGTGCCGCCCTAATTGAGGTGGATTGTGACTAGGGTTGCCAACTGACTTAGACGAAGGGATTAAAAGTACCATTAGCAAATTTGCAGATGATACTAAGTTGGGGAGTAGTGTGAATTGTGAGGAAGATGCAATAAGGCTGCAGGGTGACTTGGACAGGTTGTGTGAGTGGGCGGATACATGGCAGATGCAGTTTAATGTAGATAAGTGTGAGGTTATTCACTTTGGAAGCAAGAATAGAAAGGCAGATTATTATCTGAATGGTGTCAAGTTAGGAGGAGGGGGAGTTCAACGAGATCTGGGTGTCCTAGTGCATCAGTCAATGAAAGGAAGCATGCAGGTACAGCAGGCAGTGAAGAAAGCCAATGGAATGTTGGCCTTCGTAACAAGAGGAGTTGAGTATAGGAGCAAAGAGGTCCTTCTACAGTTGTACCGGGCCCTGGTGAGACCGCACCTGGAGTACTGTGTGCAGTTTTGGTCTCCAAATTTGAGGAAGGATATTCTTGCTATGGAGGGCGTGCAGCGTAGGTTCACTAGGTTAATTCCCGGAATGGCGGGACTGTCGTATGTTGAAAGGCTGGAGCGATTGGGCTTGTATACACTGGAATTTAGAAGGATGAGGGGGATCTTATTGAAACATATAAGATAATTAGGGGATTGGACACATTAGAGGCAGATAACATGTTCCCAATGTTGGGGGAGTCCAGAACAAGGGGCCACAGTTTAAGAATAAGGGGTAGGCCATTTAGAACGGAGATGAGGAAGAACTTTTTCAGTCAGAGGGTGGTGAAGGTGTGGAATTCTCTGCCTCAGAAGGCAGTGGAGGCCAGTTCGTTGGATGCTTTCAAGAGAGAGCTGGATAGAGCTCTTAAGGATAGCGGAGTTAGGGGGTATGGGGAGAAGGCAGGAACGGGGTACTGATTGAGAGTGATCAGCCATGATCGCATTGAATGGCGGTGCTGGCTCGAAGGGCTGAATGGCCTACTCCTGCACCTATTGTCTATTGTCTATTGTCTATTGTCCCATATTAGCCGGGACATCCCGTATTTTGGGCTAAAAAATCCCCCTCGTTCTCACCTTCCACCCCACCAGCCAGCGGATCCAACAAATCATCCACCAACATTTCCGTCACCTACAACGGGACCCCACCACTGGCCATATCTTCCCATCCCCTCCCCTCTCTGCGTTCCGCAGAGACCGTTCCCTCCGTAACTCCCTGGTCCACTCGTCCCTTCCTACCCTAACCACCCCAACCCCGGGCACTTTTCCCTGTAACCGCACGAGATGCAACACCTGTCCCTTTACCCTCCCCCCTCAACTCCATCCAAGGACCCAAACAGTCTTTCCAGGTGAGACAAAGGTTCACCTGCACCTCCTCCAACCTCATCTATTGCATCCGCTGCTCTAGATGTCAACTTATTTACATCGGCGAAACCAAGCGCAGGCTCGGCGATCGCTTCGCTCAACACCTGCGCTCGGTCCGCGTTGGCCAAACTGATCTCCCGGTGGCTGAGCACTTCAACTCCCCCTCCCATTCCCAGTCTGACCTTTCTGTCATGGGCCTCCTCCAGTGCCATAGTGAGGCCCACCGGAAATTGGAGGAACAGCACCTCATATTTCGCCTGGGCAGTTTGCAACCCAGTGGTATGAACATTGACTTCTCCAACTTTAGATAGTTCCTCTGTCCCTCTCTTCCCCTCCTCCTTCCCAGATCTCCCTCTATCTTCCTGTCTCCACCTATATCCTTCCTTTGTCCCGCCCCACTGACATCAGTCTGAAGAAGGGTCTCGACCCGAAACGTCACCCATTCCTTCTCTCCCGAGATGCTGCCTGACCTGCTGAGTTACTCCAGCATTTTGTGAATAAATACCTTCGATTTGTACCAGCATCTGCAGTTATCTTCTTATACTATTTGTCCCGTACGGGACCGCCCTTGTCCCCGTATTAGTAGGGTTGCCAACTTCCTCACTCCCAAATAAGGGACAAAGGGTGACGTCACCGCCCCGCGCCCCACGTGACCTCACCCAGCCAGCAGCCACGTGCTCCCGCTCCACCAATGGCTGCCCGCTGGTTGCCCAGTTGGAGATGTGGAGGGAATGATGGGATTATTGGGAGGACGTGCACCCAAGATCAGGGTTGAACTGAGGTCTCCAGTGGTGAGAGGCCGCATCTTTTTAAATGCCCCCTTAGTTCAGGCCTAAGCAGGCCGGTGTAATTAATGCTGGTATCACCAGTGATGCCCACATCCATGAACAAATAAATAGATTCGAATCCTATCATCCTGCAAAGGAGTTCCAGTTGTGGAATTATTTTACGGACGTTTCAGAGCTGATGTTATTCGGAATATTTCACTGAAGGTTGGCATCTTCTGCCTTCCTTCCCCAGAGGGCTACCAGAGCATTAACACAGCGCTAATGATTTGTCATCAAACACATCGAAGGTGGCCTCTTCCTATCAGAATTACCCGCGTTCCTTGTGCGTGTTAATTGGGTCGGTGCTAATTCAGAAGCTCGTGCATCGTTCAGGATTCAGGAGGCACCAGGAGAGAGAGAGAGGCTGGGGCAGAAGCAGCCTCGATTCCTGGTCTTCCCGAGCTCCGTTCTTGCGGGCATTTTGCATTCGTTGCTGGAGGGCGTTTCCCATCGAGATGCCCAGAGGGTTTTTGGTCAGAAGGAAGAGGAGGACACTGTCACGCAGGCCGACAGGGAGACGAGTCATGGGGTACGAGAGTGGTCCTTATCCATGGCCCTTGGTGGATGGGTGCGGCGTGTGGAATGAGGATCGTGGACCAGGACAAAAAGAGGGGGGAGGCACAGGGAGGTTCTGGAGCCAAAATGCTTCCTTCGATGGATCCCCAGTGCCAGATGAAGAGGCTCAGCCTGACACTGGAGCCCTGGCCACGGAGATGGAGGCATCTCCAACCCTTGACACAGTTCAGTCGACGATAAAGGCAACTCCCCCTGAGGCATTGGGACAGAGGATCGTGGACTCGTTTGAGGAGGAACCGGGTTTTGTGGGGAGGCAAGCTAAAGTGGCCATCCCTGTGACGCTGAGCGATAAGGACCGCGCAAAGGAGAAAGGGAGACGGAGCTGTGATGTTCTAGGGGCGTTTATCTGCCGGCTGTGTGGCGAGGAATACCCTGACTGCTTCGCCCTTGCCCGGCACAAGTGCCCTGGAATAGTCCAGGTGGAGCACCGGTGCCCGGACTGCGGCAAGGTCTTCGGCCACCTGGCCAACCTCGCCTCCCACCGCCGGTGGCACCAGCCCCTCGGCATCGCCAACAACCACGGCAGGAAGAGGGAAGCCCTCCGGAGCCCAAACAAGCGGAGATCAATAGACACACCGAGCCCTAACCCACCCCCGGCTCAGATGGAAGGGGACTCGCAGGTCCATCAAGGCAGCGGCCATGAGCTGGAACCAATGGGAACGTTTGGGCGCGCTGCCTTGATGTATTGGATGGACAGCAATCTCCATTCTGGATGCTTCAGGGGTCTTGTGTGCCCGCTGGTTGCCCAGTGGGCATCGGGACCCGAGGCCTCCCCTTGCCTGTGCCAGGCTAGTGAGATCCATGGGATCAATGTTTCTCAGTGCATGCTGGAGGCCATGGCTTGCAGGTGCTGCCTCTATGGAGCACCTGTAGCATCGGGCCAGGTGAGACAACCTGTGCCAGCAGACAACAGGCAGGTGGTGCTCCAGCTACAGGAGAGGCCGGACTGTTAAATGTACAAGGTACTTGATCAGTGCCTCATCTCCATTAGGCTGAAGATGATGGGGATGTATGTGCTTGTGATCACCTCAATTTGTTGCATTGGATTTTTCTCATCGAGCGTCTGGTTTTCTTTGCCATTAATCTGACCGTAAGCTAGAATAACCGATCATTTATCGTGGAGATATTTGTTACGCTGTTGTGCTGAACGTGTCCGTAAAGTTGCGGCAAATAAGAATTTCATTGTTCTGGTTCCCAGTGCATTTGTCACTTAAACGGGCGGTCACGGTGGCACAGCGGTAGAGTTGCTGCCTCACAGCGCCGGAGACCCGGGTTCGATCCCGACTACGGGCGCCGTCTGTACGGAGTTTGCACGCTCTCCCCGTGACCTGCGTGGGTTTTCTCCGAGATCTTCGGTTTCCTCCCACACTCCAAAGACGTACAGGTCTGTAGGTTAATTGACTGGGTAAATGTAAAAATTGTCTCTAGTATGTGTAGGATAGTGTTAATGTGCGGGGATCGCTGGGCGGCGCGGACTCGGTTGGCCGAAGGGCCTGTTTCCGCGCTGCATCTCTAATTCTAAAAAAAATATCTAATACTCTAAATCTAAAATCTAAAGTATAAAAAAATCTAAAACCACACATGTATACGATCGGTACAGTTGCTGCCTCACAGCGCCAGAGACAAGGGTTCAATCCCGACCACGGGATGCTGTCTGTACGGAGTTTGTACGTTCTCCCCATGACCCGCGTGGGATTTCTCCAGGATCTCCGGTTTCCTCCCACACTCCAAAGACGTGCAGGTCTGTAGGCTAATTGGCTTGGTAAAATTGTAAAATGTCCCTAGTGTGTGTGTGTGTGTAGGATGGCGTTGGTGTGCGGGGATCGCTGGTCGGCGTGGACTCGGTGGGCAGAAGGGCCGGTTTCCACGCTGTACCTCTAAACTAAAAAGACACCAGAGAGATCTTGCTCCCACTTGAAATACTAGGATCCATTTTGCATCCATTTGGGAGACCAATACACTCTACTTTCAGTAGAGCATCAGACTTAAGTGTCTGGAGCCTCTTGACCCGAGGTATTTAAGGCAAGACCATAAAGAGACAGGGAGTTCAGGGATTAAGGACACTGTGCAGGCAGATGGCATTGTGCAGCAAATGCCCTGTTTCTGTACAGGCTTGAAGGGCCGAATGGCCTACTCCTGCACCTACTTTCTATGTACTGTGCTGCTTCATGTTCTATCTTTAGTTTAGTTCAGAGATACAGCGCAGAAACATCGGCCATCGTCCGCACCAATCAGCAATCCTCTTACACTAGTACCATCCCTACACACACTGGGGACCATTTACACCAAAGCCAAATTAACTTACAAACCTGTCCGTCTTCGAAGGGGAAATAGATTTAATAAGAGGTAGCTTTTTCACACAAAGGGTGGTGGGTGTATGGAACAAGCTGCCAGGAGGGTCTCGACCCGAAACGTCGCCCATTCCTTCTCGCCTGAGATGCTGCCTGACCTGCTGAGTTACTCCAGCATTTTGTGAATAAGCTGCCAGAGGAGGTAGTTGAGGCTGGGACTATCCCAACGTTTAAGAAACAGCTAGACAGGTACATGGATAGGACGGGTTTGGTGGGATATGGACCAGACGCGGGCAGATGGGACTAGTGTAGCTGTGGCATGTTGGCCGGTGTGGGCAAGCTGGGCCGAAGGGCCTGTTTCCACGCTGTATCACTCCATGACTCTAAGAGTCCTGAACTGAAAAGTCACCTATCCATGCTCTCCAGAGATGCTGCCTGACCTGCTGAGTTACTCCAGCACTCTGTGAAACGTCACCTATCCATGTTCTCCACAGATGCTGCCTGACCCGCTGAGTTACTCCAGCACTCTGTGAAACGTCACCTCTCCATGTTCTCCAGAGACGCTGCCTGACCCGCTGAGTTACTCCAGCACTTTGGGTCTTCTTCTGCCACTGACTTTCTCTGGAAGATTTAGAGAGAAGGGGTCTATCCCTTTAAGGTGCAGGTGCTGTGCCAGTAGTTTTTGTAAATGTTAACACGCCTAATGAACTAGACAGTCACAGCAGTTCTCTGATAACAGGCTATGTTATCAGAGGGTGTTTGACACACAGATCAATTATCAGCTTTCCGCTCCATTGCTGAAAGTGTGCAGCGTTGCTATTTCCTACCCTGGCAGGTTACAGAACACAAGCATGCTGAGATTCGTGTCGAGCTTCACAGGAAATGAACAAGAAGATATTTGCAGCCACACATACTTCTTTCATGTTAAATTGAAAGGTTAAGCAGTGTTAAAATTATTCACTGTTCTCTCTCTGTTTTGCTATAAAACCAGCGAAGTAAGTATTTAAACAGTAGCGTGCAGATGCATTTGCTATTGAAAAATGGAAGTGAGAGAGGAAAAGACCACAAATTAGGAAAAATTAACTTCCTCAATTGTTCTCTGGTTGCTGTCTCTTGCACAGGCCTGATTTTAACCTCAATTGGTAGCTATGCATTAATCTCTACAGTTCCCCCTCCCAAAATCTCTCTGCCCCCCAACCTCTCTCTAAAGCATTAATTGTATCAAGAAAAGTCACCCATTCCTTCTCTCCAGAGATGTTGCCAGTCCCCGCTGAGTTACCCCCCCCATTTTGTTTCTATCTTCGGCATAAACCAGCATCTCCAGTTCCTTCTTACACACTGTGGAACAGCATCCCTCTCCCCATCAGAACTGCCCCCTCCATCGACTCCTTTAAGTCCAGGCTCAAAACCTATTTCTACTCCCTAGCGTTTGAGGCTCATTGAGGAGGCGCTGTGAACTGTTTGCGTGCTACTACTGTATGTTTCATTTTTTTTCCATTGGAACCTAATCAGATGTACAGCACTTTGATCAACGTGGGTTGTTTTTAAATGTGCTGTACAAATAAAATTGACTTGACTTGACTTGACATTTTGACCGCTCCACTGCAAAATCTCCTCCAGGAACGCCTACTTCGAAAACGTTCTCCTCCTCTCTCCTACGAGAGTTTTCTCTAGGTTCCCTCTCCCCTTGACTCTCAGTCTGAAGAAGGGTCTCGACCCGAAACGTCACCCATTCCTTCTCCCCAGAGATGTTGCCTGTCCCGCTGAGTTACTCCAGCATTCTGTGTCTATCTTCGGTGGCGGGTTCAAGTACATCTCCAGACACTTAAGTCTGATGCTCTACTTTTCCTCTTTTCCTCTACAGACGAGGCATTGAACAGAAATCCTCTCCCAAATGGATGCAAAATGGATCCTAGTATTTCAAGTGGGAGCAAGATCTCTCTGGTGTCTTTTTAGATTTAGAGATACAGCGTGGAAACAGGCCCTTCTGCCCACTGCGTCCGTGCCGACCAGCGATCCCTGCACACTAACACTGTCCTACACCCACTAGGGACAATTTCTACATTTATACCAAACCAATTAACTTACAAACCTGTACGTCTTTGGAGTGTGGGAGGAAACCGAAGATCTCGGAGAAAACCCACGCAGGTCGCGGGGAGAACGTACAAACTCCGTACAGACAGCACCCGTAGTCGGGATCGAACCCGGGTCTCTGGCGCTGTGAGGCAGCAACTGTACCGATCGTATACATGTGTGGTATTAGATATTTTTTTTAGAATTAGAGATACAGCGCAGAAACAGGCCCTTCAGCCAACCGAGTCCACGCCGCCCAGCGATCCCCGCACACTAACACTATCCTACACACACTAGGGACAATTTCTACATTTATACCAAACCAATTAACCTACAAACCTGCACGTCTTTGGAGTGTGGGAGGAAACCGAAGATCTCGGAGAAAACCCACGCAGGTCGCGGGGAGAACGTACAAACTCCGTACAGACGGCGCCCGTAGTCAGGATTAAACCCGGGTCTCCGGCGCTGCATTCGCTGTAAGGCAGCAACTCGACCGCTGCGCCACCATGCTGCACTGTGCACCAACCCAATATTAGCTATGAATAAATATTAATAAATAAACATTTGGTCAGTATCACATTTCTGTTTGTGGGAGCCCACTCTGCACAAGATGGCCGCCGTGGTTCCTACACTACAACACTTCCTAAAATTGCTTCACTGGGAGTGAGGTGTACTGAAACATTCCAAGATTGTGATAGACATAGTAGAAATAAAAGTCCATTCTAGGTTTGATCCTCGGGTGCTGTCTATGTGGAGTTTGCACGTTCTCCCTCTGACCACGTGGGTTTCCCCTGGGCTCTGTGATTAGGGGTGCCAACTTCCTCACTCCCAAATAAGGGACAAGGTGATGTCACCGCCCCACGCCCCACATGACCTCACCCAGCCAGCGGCCACGTGCTCCCGCTCCACCAATGGCGGCCGCCTGGGCCGGGAGGCGAGTTGCTACCCAACCTCCGTTAGATGGCGCCCGGGCCTCCGGGCCTCCACTGTCCGGAACTACAGTGTCCGGGCCTATAGTGTCCGGGCCTATACACTTGTACAGGCTTGTATACACTGGAATTTAGAAGGATGAGAGGGGATCTTATCGAAATGTATAAGATTATTAAGAGGTTGGACACGTTAGAGGCAGGAAACATGTTCCCAATGTTGGGGGAGTCCAGAACCAGGGGCCACTGTTTAAGAATTAGGGGTAGGCCATTTAGAACAGAGATGAGGAAAAACTTTTTCAGTCAGAGAGTTGTGAATCTGTGGAATTCTCTGCCTCAGAAGGCAGTGGAGGCCAATTCTCTGAATGCATTCAAGAGAGAGCTAGATGGAGCTCTTAAGGATAGCGGAGTCAGGGGTATGGGGAGAAGGCAGGAACGGGGTACTGATTGAGAATGATCAGCTATGATCACATTGAATGGTGGTGCTGGCTCGAAGGGCTGAATGGCCTACTCCTGCACCTATTGTCTATTGTCTATTATCTACCGTGTCTGGGCCTACAGTGTCCGGGCCTACAGTGTCCGGGGCCTACAGTGTCCGGGCCTACAGTGTCCGGGCCTACAGTGTCCGGGGCCTACAGTGTCCGGGGCCTACAGTGTCCGGGGCCTACAGTGTCCGGGGCCTACAGTGTCCGGGGCCTACAGTGTCCGGGGCCTACAGTGTCCGGGGCCTACAGTGTCCGGGGCCTACAGTGTCCGGGGCCTACAGTGTCCGGGGCCTACAGTGTCCGGGGCCTACAGTGTCCGGGGCCTACAGTGTCCGGGGCCTACAGTGTCCGGGGCCTACAGTGTCCGGGGCCTACAGTGTCCGGGGCCTACAGTGTCCGGGGCCTACAGTGTCCGGGGCCTACAGTGTCCGGGCCTACAGTGTCCGGGCCTACAGTGTCCGGGACTACAGTGTCCGGGCCTACAGCACCCCCCATGGGCCTAATACGGGACAAGGGCGGTCCCGTACGGGACAAACTAATTCACCCCAAAATACGGGATGTCCCGGCTAATACGGGACAGTTGGCAACCCTAGGTGTGATTATCCTCCCACACGGTCACGGGGAGAAGGTACAAACTCCATACAGACAGCGCCCATAGTCAGGATGGAACCCGGGTCTCTGGCGCTGTGAGGCAGCAGCTCTACCCGCTGCGCCACCGTGCCGCCCCCAGTACTGGAACTGCTGATCAAGATGATGGAAAAGAAAGGCATGGTTCTGATTCACAGCCACTGATGTACTTTTGACTTGTATTCACTGTGGGGGGTGGAAGATAATTACAGAGCTTCAACAGCATAGACAATAGACAATAGACAATAGGTGCAGGAGGAGGCCATTCAGCCCTTCGAGCCAGCACCGCCATTCAATGTGATCATGGCTGATCATTCTCAATCAGTACCCCGTTCCTGCCTTCTCCCCATACCCCCTCACTCCGCTATCCTTAAGAGCTCTATCCAGCTCTCTCTTGAAAGCATCCAACGAACTGGCCTCCACTGCCTTCTGAGGCAGAGAATTCCACACCTTCACCACCCTCTGACTGAAAAAGTTCTTCCTCATCTCCGTTCTAAATGGCCTACCCCTTATTCTTAAACTGTGGCCCCTTGTTCTGGACTCCCCCAACATTGGGAACATGTTTCCTGCCTCTAATGTGTCCAATCCCCTAATTATCTTATATGTTTCAATAAGATCCCCCCTCATCCTTCTAAATTCCAGTGTATACAAGCCCAATCGCTCCAGCCTTTCAACATACAACAGTCCCGCCATTCCGGGAATTAACCTAGTGAACCTACGCTGCACGCCCTCCATAGCAAGAATATCCTTCCTCAAATTTGGAGACCAAAACTGCACACAGTACTCCAGGTGCGGTCTCACCAGGGCCCGGTACAACTGTAGAAGGACCTCTTTGCTCCTATACTCAACTCCTCTTGTTATGAAGGCCAACATTCCATTGGCTTTCTTCACTGCCTGCTGTACCTGCATGCTTCCTTTCAGTGACTGATGCACTAGGACACCCAGATCTCGTTGAACATCCGCTCTTCCTAACTTGACACCATTCAGATAATAATCTGCCTTTCTATTCTTGCTTCCAAAGTGAATAACCTCACACTTATCTACATTAAACTGCATCTGCCATGTATCCGCCCACTCACACAACCTGTCCAAGTCACCCTGCAGCCTTATTGCATCTTCCTCACAATTCACACTACCCCCCAGCTTAGTATCATCTGCAAATTTGCTAATGGTACTTTTAATCCCTTCGTCTAAGTCATTAATGTATATCGTAAATAGCTGGGGTCCCAGCACCGAACCTTGCGGTACCCCACTGGTCACTGCCTGCCATTCCGAAAGGGACCCATTTATCCCCACTCTTTGCTTTCTGTCTGTCAACCAATTTTCTATCCATGTCAGTACCCTACCCCCAATACCATGTGCCCTAATTTTGCCCACTAATCTCCTATGTGGGACCTTGTCGAAGGCTTTCTGAAAGTCGAGGTACACCACATCCACTGACTCTCCCCTGTCAATTTTCTTAGTTACATCCTCAAAAAATTCCAGTAGATTTGTCAAGCATGATTTCCCCTTCGTAAATCCATGCTGACTCGGAATGATCCTGTTACTGCTATCCAAATGCTCAGCAATTTCGTCTTTTATAATTGACTCCAGCATCTTCCCCACCACTGATGTCAGACTAACTGGTCTATAATTACCCGTTTTCTCTCTCCCTCCTTTCTTAAAAAGTGGGATAACATTTGCTATCCTCCAATCCACAGGAACTGATCCTGAATCTATAGAACATTGAAAAATGATCTCCAATGCTTCCACTATTTCTAGAGCCACCTCCTTAAGTACTCTGGGATGCAGACCATCAGGCCCTGGGGATTTATCAGCCTTCAGTCCCATCAGTCTACCCAAAACCATTTCCTGCCTAATGTGGATTTCCTTCAGTTCCTCCATCACCCTAGGTTCTCCGGCCCCTAGAACATTTGGGAGATTGTGTGTATCTTCCTCAGTGAAGACAGATCCAAAGTAACGGTTTAACTCGTCTGCCATTTCTTTGTTCCCCATAATAAATTCCCCTGCTTCTGTCTTCAAGGGACCCACATTTGCCTTGACTATTTTTTTCCTCTTCACGTACCTAAAAAAACTTTTGCTATCCTCCTTTATATTATTGGCTAGTTTACCCTCGTACCTCATCTTTTCTCCCCGTATTGCCTTTTTAGTTAACTTTTGTTGCTCTTTAAAAGAGTCCCAATCCTCTGTCTTCCCACTCTTCTTTGCTATGTTATACTTCCTCTCCTTAATTTTTATGCTGTCCCTGACTTCCCTCGTCAGCCACAGGTGTCTCTTACTCCCCTTAGAGTCTTTCCACCTCTTTGGAATAAATTGATCCTGCAACCTCTGCATTATTCCCAGGAATACCTGCCATTGCTATTCTACCGTCTTCCCTGCTAGGGCCTCCTTCCAGTCAATTTTGGCCAGCTCCTGCCTCATGCCTCTGTAATCCCCTTTGCTATAGTGTAATACTGACACTTCCGATTTTCCCTTCTGCCTTTCCATTTGCAGAGTAAAACTTATCATGTTGTGATCACTGCCTCCTAATGGCTCTTTTACCTCTAGTCCCCTTATCAGATCAGGATCATTACACAACACTAAATCCAGAATTGCCTTCTCCCTGGTAGGCTCCAGTACAAGCTGTTCTAAGAATCCATCTCGAAGGCACTCTACAAACTCTCTTTCCTGGGGTCCATTTCCAACCTGATTTTCCCAGTCTACCTGCATGTTGAAATCTCCCATAACCACCGTAGCATTACATTTTTGACACGCCAATTTTATCTCCTGATTCAACTTGCACCCTCTGTCGAGGCTACTGTTTGGGGGCCTATAGATAACTCCCATTAGGGTCTTTTTACCCTTACAATTTCTCATTTCTATCCATACTGATTCAACATCTCCTGATTCTATGTCACCCCTTGCAAGGGAATGAATATCATTCCTTACCATCAGAGCAACCCCACCCCCTCTGCCCACCTGCCTGTCTTTTCTATACGTTGTGTACCCCTGAATATTCAATTCGCAGCCCTGGTCCTCTTGTAGCCATGTCTCAGTGATCCCTACAACATCATACTTGCCCATGACTAACTGAGCCTCAAGCTCATCCACTTTATTTTTTATACTACGCGCATTTAAGTACAACACTTTAACTTCTGTATTTACCTCCCCTCTCACATCGGTCACAATTGGCCCTGCCCTTAATTTCTTTTCCCCTCTAGAACTTCTGTTCCCATTCTTCCGAGAGTCTTTTGCAATATCTCCTGTATTCCCTTTTTTTTACCTCATCTTCATATTCACAATTTGTTAACCCCTCCCCCCCACTACTTAGTTTAAAGCCACAGGTGTCACACTAGCAAACCTCTAAGTTTGCGGATGACACGAAGCTGGGTGGCAGTGTTAGCTGCGAGGAAGATGCTAGGAGGCTGCAGAGTGACTTGGATAGATTAGGCGAGTGGGCAAATGCATGGCAGATGCAATATAATGTGGATAAATGTGAGGTTATCCACTTTGGCGGCAAGAACAGGAAAGCAGAGTATTACCTGAATGGTGACCGATTGGGAGAAGGGGAGATGCAACGTGACCTGGGTGTCATGGTGCACCAGTCATTGAAAGCAAGCATGCAGGTGCAGCAGGCAGTGAAGAAAGCGAATGGTATGTTGGCATTCATAGCAAGAGGATTTGAGTATAGGAGCAGGGAGGTTCTGCTGCAGTTGTACAGGGCCTTGGTGAGACTGCACCTGGAGTATTGTGTGCAGTTTTGGTCTCCTAACCTGAGGAAAGACGTTCTTGCCTTAGAGGGAGTACAGAGAAGGTTCACCAGATTGATACCTGGGATGGCGGGACTTACATATGAGGAAAGACTAGATAGACTGGGCTTGTACTCGCTGGAATTTAGAAGACTGAGGGGGGACCTTATAGAAACATATAAAATTCTTAAGGGGTTGGAGAGGCTAGATGCGGGAAGATTGTTCCCGATGTTGGGGGAGTCCAGAACCAGGGGTCACAGCTTAAGGATAAGGGGGAAGTCTTTTAGGACCGAGATGAGAAAACATTTCTTCACACAGAGAGTGGTGAGTCTGTGGAATTCTCTGCCACAGAAGGTAGTTGAGGCCAGTTCATTGGCTATATTTAAGAGGGAGTTAGATGTGGCCCTTTTTGCTAAAGGGATCAGGGGGTATGGAGAGAAGGCAGGTACAGGTTACTGAGCTGAATGATCAGCCATGATCATATTGAATGGCGGTGCGTACAGGCTCGAAGGGCCGAATGGCCTACTCCTGCACCTATTTTCTATGTTTCTATGTTTCTATGCATAGTTTGAGCTGCATTAACGAGTGTAGTCAGAAATAGATCATTGCGGTGGTCTGGTCCGCAGAGAGCCAAACACTCACCTACTTCCTATGGATTCAACACGGGAAGGACAGAACATTTCCAGCGCGCTGGTCTGTCTGTGCAGTTTTCCTTTCAATGCCTTGAGGGTCTCAGCAGCCCCTCGGCTGAGGGGGAGGAGGCACTTTGCCGGTTGTCACAGCAGCAGTTTCTGTTCCCAGCTGAAAGACGAGAAGAGCAGAGACCTGAAAGACGGCTAGACGTTTAAAAATAAAAGCAGAGTGTTGCTAGGCTAACAGCGATGTGTGCTAAATTAAGGGGGAATAACAAATGCTAATTAAGTGACCGCTTCATGAAGCTTGGCTTTCGAACACGGGCGGTGGGAAGCCACGCAGGATGGGAATGAAAAATGAGGTTTGAGATGGGGAAAAGTGAGATTAAAAGCACTGGGAAACGGCAGATGGCACTTTGCAACCCCAAGAACAGGCTCTGAATTGATTGAAAGATACAGCATGAAACAGCTGAATCACCGCGCCCGAGACCCGGGTTCATTCCTGACCTCGGAGTTTGCACGTTCTCCCTGCGAACACGTGGGTTTCCTCTGCTTTCCTCCCACATCCCAAACACGTGCGGGTTTGTAGGTTAATCGGCCCTCTGAAAAATTGCCCCCCCCCCTTGTGTGTGTAAGAGAGATGATGAGAAAGTGGGATAACATAGAGCTAGTGTGAAGGGGCGATGGATGGGTCGGGGTGGACTCGGTGGGCCGAAGGGTCAGTTTCCATGATGTATCTTTAAACTAAACTAAACAAACCTAAACTGCTGGAAGGCACAAAATGCTGGAGTAACTCAGCGGGTCAGGCAGCATCTCTGGAGAGAAGGAATGGGTGACATTTCGGGTCAATAGGTGCAGGAGGAGGCCATTCGGCCCTTCGAGCCAGCACCGCCATTCAATGTGATCATGGCTGATCATTCTCAATCAGTACCCCGTTCCTGCCTTCTCCCCATACCCCCTGACTCCGCTATCCTTAAGAGCTCCATCCAGCTCTCTCTTGAATGCATTCAGAGAATTGGCCTCCACTGCCTTCTGAGGCAAAGAATTCCACAGATTCACAACTCTCTGACTGAAAAGGTTTTTCCTCCCTTAAGGGTCTCGACCCGAAACGTCGCCCATTCCTTCTCTCCAGAGATGCCGCCTGACCCGCTGAGTTACTCCAGCATTTTGTGTTAACTTCGATTTAAACCAGCATCTGTAGTTTTCTTTCCCACTAAACTAAACCCCTGCCTGCATTACTGTTTATTCTCAACACGGACTTGCTTGTGAACACAGGTCAGGTCAAATCAAGTCAAGACAAGTTGCCTTTATTGCCATAATAGACCAAGTGGATCCGTTGGGCCCAAACCTCTTCTGTGTTGGTGCAGCACCCTCTCCTCTCCTCCACCCCTCCCACTTCCCTCTCCCCCCCCTTACCCCTCCCCTCTCCCCCCTCCACCCAAGTTTAGATTTAAACTTTAATATGTGAATAACTTAAAAAATATAACACCGATTTCAATGAAACTTCTTCCATTAGCAGCAAAGGGACGATGGTGAGCAAGGTGGGCCTAAAATTGCCGCGCTGCCGTGTACAGTTTTGGCTGTTGTTCAGGAACGAACAAACGAGAGTTTTAGTGTACGGATGTAAAAGTACAATGAAGTGCAGGTACAATGAAATCTTTTATGCAGCAGCAGCATCACAGGCACATAGACGATGCACAAAAAAATAATAATACGTAAATCACACAAGACAGTGAAAATAAGGACTGCAAAACACGAGACATTGTTTCAAAACAAATTCCATGTCCATGCTAATGGCATGACAAGTCCATGGTCCATAGTGTTCCATTGCTAAGGTAGGATTTAGTTTGCACAGGAAGAAAACTGCAGATGTTGGTTTACATCGAAGGTAGACACAAAATGCTGGAGTAACTCAGCTGGTCAGGCAGCATCTTGGGAGAGAAGGAATGTCAAGTCAAGTCAAGTCAATTTTATTTGTACAGCACAGTTAAAAACAACCCACGTTGACCAAAGTGCTGTACATCAGTTCAGGTACCGGTGACGTTTCGGGTCGAGACCCTTCTTCAGACCCTTTGGGTCGAGACCTTTCTTCAGACCTGAAAGGTCACCCATCCCTTCGGGTCTGAAGAAGGGCCTCGACCCGAAACGTCACCCATTCCTTCCCTCCCGAGATGCTGCCTGACCCGCTGAGTTACTCCGGCATCTTGTGTCCACATTTGGTTTTGTGTTCAGGAACATGATGGTTGAAGGGAAGTAGGTGTTCCTGAATCTGGTGGTGTGGGACCTCAGGCTTCTGTATCTCCTGCCCGATGGTGGCAGCAAGAAAAGGGCTCGGCCTGGATGGTGGGGATGGAGGTGTCTCTTCCGTGAGATTGCTAGCGCTCCATGCCACCCCCAACGTCCATTAAGCAATTCACATCCAAGCTTCTTTGGCAGGAAAATCGTCTCTCCAAACCCAGTCGCGTGGCCATTGGGGGTGGCAGTGAGGACAGGTGGCAATGACCATCGGTACTCTGTAGTCATAGATCCTCATGCAGGGTCCTCACAAAGTCCTGAACTGGATTAGGATGGGTGGAGTTATAGCTGTGGTCTTGAACTAAGTTCATAAGTTTAGATTTCGATTTTTTTAGATTTAGAGATACAGCGCGGAAACAGGCCCTTCGGCCCACTGGGTCCGCGCCGCCCAGCGATCCCCGCACACTAACACTATCCTACACACACTAGGGACAATTTTCTACATTTGCCCAGCCAATTAACCTACATACCTGCACGTCTTTGGAGTGTGGGAGGAAACCGAAGATCTCGGCGAAAACCCACGCAGGTCACGGGGAGAACGTACAAACTCCGTACAGACGGCGCCCGTAGTCAGGATCGAACCTGAGTCTCCGGCGCTGCATTCGCTGTAAGGCAGCAACTCTACCGCTGCGCCACCGTGCCGCCAGTTCTAGGAGCAGAAGTCCACTCCGCCATTCAATCATGGCCGATCTATCTCTCCCTCCTAACCCCATTCTCCTGCCTTCTCCCCATAACCCCCGACACCCGTACCAATCACGAATCTGTCAATCTCAGCCTTAAAAATATCCATTGACTTGGCCTTCTGTGGCAAAGAATTCCACAGATTCACCACCCTCTGACGAAAATAAATTCCTTCTCGTCTCTTTTCGAAAGGAACATCCTTTTATTCTGAGGCTGATGACCTCTGGTCCTCGACTCTCCCACTGGTGGAAACATCCTCTCCTCATGATAGAGACATTGCTGTGCATCCTCTGAGAGAAACGATGCACCAAGCATAGGAAATACCATCACATCTAACATCCAGAGGGACAGATCTAAAATGTCTCTTGCAACCTGGAACACCCGTACCCTGCTCAACTCAACAGGACAGAGCCATTGTACAGCAGCAATCGTTGCCCAGCAATCGTTGCTCAGAAATCTGGAGATAAAACACCAACAATGTCGCTGTAACAGTCATTAGATGAAGCCACCGGAGGAAAGAATATGTAAGAAAATAACTGCAGATGCTGGTACAAATCGAAGGTATTTATTCACAAAATGCTGGAGTAACTCAGCGGGTCAGGCAGCATCTCGGGAGAGAAGGAATGGGTGACGTTTCGGGTCGAGACCCTTCTTCAGACTTCAGGAAAGAATATTCAAGAGAGAGCTGGATAGAGCTCTTAAGGATAGCGGAGTCAGGGGGTATGGGGAGAAGGCAGGAACGGGCTACTGATTGAGAATGATCAGCCATGATCACATTGAATGGCGGTGCTGCCTCGAAGGGCCGAATGACCTCCTCCTGCACCTATTGTCTATCGTCTATAATATAACAGGTGTATCATCCTCTGGAGAGAAAAATCCAGATTCAGGGACAGTTTCTTCCCAGCTATTATCAGGCAACTGAACCATCCCACCACAGCTAGGCAGCAATCAATAGACAACAGGTGCAGGTGTAGGCCAATCGGCCCTTCAAGGCAGCACCGCCATTCACTGTGATCATGGCTGATCAACCACAATCAGCCTTCTCCCCATATCCCTTGATTCCGCTATCTTTAAGAGCTCTATCTAACTCTCTCTTGAAAGAGAGAGTTCTGAGTAGTTCAGTCCTGAACTACTACCTTCCTCATTGGAGACCTTTGGACTATTTCTGAATTGGACTTTACTGGCTTTATCTTGCACTAAACGTTATTCACGCTATTCCCTTTATCCTGTATCTGTACACTGTGAATGGCTCGATTGTAATCATTTTATCTTTCCGCTAACTGGTTAGCACGCAACAAAAGCTTTTCGCGGCACCTCGGTACACGTGACAATGAACTAAACTGAAACTAATCCGAGCCAGCAAGTGACAGGTGAATATACATGGGATTGGTTTTGCCTTCGCAAACCTTCTGGTCAATCACTTCACCAAGCCCCATTAATGAACAAGTCGTGACCATTTCACATCGATCTGGTTTATGTCATTTGCCACCACCGTCTGCAAAGACATCCGACACCAAAGAAGATGAGAAAATATCTTTCTACACCTTTTTCAAGAACAAATAATAGTCCTCTTGGGAGACAAAGCAAGATTTGATCAATAGAGTGATATACAGTGTGGAAACAGGCCCTTTGGCCCAACTCGCCCACACCGGCCAACAATGTCCCAGCTACCCTAGTCCCACCTGTCCGCGCTTGGCCCACAACCCTCCAAACCTGTCCTATCCATGCACCTGTCCAACTGTTTCTTAAACGATGGGATAGTCCCAGCCTTGACTACCTACTCCGGCAGCTTGTTCGACACCTTCTGTGTGAAAATGTTACTCCTCGGATTCCTATTAAATCTTTTCCCCTTCACCTTGAACGTATGTCCACTGGTCCTCGATTCCCCTACTCTGGGTAAAAGACTCTGTGCATCTACCCGATCTGTTCCTCTCATGATTTTGTACACCTCTATAAGATCTCCCCTCATCCTCCTGCGCTCCAAGGAAATAGAGACCCAGCCTGCTCAACCTCTCCCTATAGCTCACACCCTTTAATGCATGCAATGGTCCCATTGGGAAAGATGGTGTGGGTAAGACCAATGCCAAGAGTAGGTTTCTATTAGAGCATGAGGATGTGATCACAAACACAATCTTCAGACAATAGACAATAGACAATAGGTGCAGGAGGAGGCCATTCGGCCCTTCGAGCCAGCACCGCCATTCAATGTGATCATGGCTGATCATTCTCAATCAGTACCCCGTTCCTGCCTTCTCCCCATACCCCCTGACTCCGCTATCCTTAAGAGCTCTATCTAGCTCTCTCTTGAATGCATTCAGAGAACTGGCCTCCATTGCCTTCTGAGGCAGAGAATTCCACAGATTCACAACTGCCTGACTGAAAAAGTTTTTCCTCATCTCCGTTCTAAATGGCCTACCCCTTATTCTTAAACTGTGCGTGGCCCCTGGTTCTGGACCCCCCCCCCAACATTGGGAACATGTTTCCTGCCTCTAACGTGTCCAACCCCTTAATAATCTTAGACAAAGCAACAAACACAAAACAAATGACTAATTACCTGTGAGACTTGGGTGGTCCTGGACTGGCAAATCTTCTGGATGACTGGAATTTCACTGGAAGTTCAAACACCAAACAAAATAATGGAAACGTCTCAAAGATTCAAGGTACTTAGATATCACAAAGTTCAATATAAGAAAAATAATATAAGTCTAGTCTCCACACAACACATTCAGCTGGCGAATGAGGCAGTGCTAGTGCTGTTGGCATCGTCATTTATTTTGATTTTCGAATTATGCTTCCTTGTGCTGGACGCCCTTTACCCCGAGCCGAGAATGAATAATTTTGTTTCCGCCCAGTCTGTCCAATAAAATTCCTGCCTTCACGTCTGATAAAAGAGGGAGTCCAGTCAGTCAGTTCAGTTTATTGTCACGTGTACCGAGGAACAGTGAAAAGCTTTTGTTGCGTGCAAACCAGTCAGCGGAAAGACAAGACACGATTACAATCGAGCTATTTACAGTGTGTAGATACGTGATCAGGAAATGACGTTTAGTGCAAGGTAAAGCCAGCAAAGTCAGATCAAGGATAGTCCGAGGGTCACCAAAGAGGTAGATTGTAGTTCTGATCTGCACTGCTCTCTGGTTGTGGTAGGATGATTCAGTTGCCTGATAACAGCTGTCCCTGAATCTGAACCTGAATCTGTCCCTGAATCTGAATTTGTCCCTGAATCTGAATCTGTCCCTGAATCTGAATCCGTCCCTGAATCTGAATCTGCCCCTGAATCTGAACCTGTCCCTGAATCTGAACCTGAATCCATCCCTGAATCTGAACCTGAATCTGTCCCTGAATCCGTCCCTGAATCTGAATCTGTCCCTGAATCTGAATCTGAACCTGAATCTCCCTGAATCTGTCCCTGAATCTGAATCTGAACTTGAATCTGTCCCTGAATCTGAATCTGTCCCTGAATCTGAACCTGAATCTGAACCTGAATCCGAATCTGTCCCTGAATCTGAACCTGAATCTGAATCTGTCCCTGAATCTGAACCTGAATCTGAACTTGAATCCGTCCCTGAATCTGAATCCGTCCCTGAATCTGAACCTGAATCTGTCCCTGAATTTGAACCTGAATCTGTCCCTGAATCTGAACCTGAATCTGTCCCTGAATCTGAACCTGAATCCGTCCCTGAATCTGAATCCGTCCCTGAATCTGAACCTGAATCTGTCACAGAATCTGAATCCGAATCTGAATCTGTCCCTGAATCTGAACCTGAATCTGTCCCTGAATCTGAACCTGAATCTATCCCTGAATCAGAACCTGAATCTGTCCCTGAATCTGAATCTGAATCTGTCCCTGAATCTGAACTTGAATCTGTCCCTGAATCTGAATCTGTCCCTGAATTTGAATCTGTCCCTGAACCTGAACCCGTCCCTGAATCTGAACCTGAATCTGTCCCAGAATCTGAATCTGAATCTCTCCCTGAATCTGAACTGTCCCTGAGTCGGGAGGTGAGCCTAGCCCAGGATCCAAATCCAGTTCGATTCTCTGCCAAGTGGGAGCAGTGTTTGGTCTCAGATGTCTGCCTAAGACTCGCACTGCACGCACAAGGCATGCAGCATTAGGGTCCCGTATTAGCCGGGACATCCCGTATTTTTGGCTTAATTAGTTTGTCCCGTACGGGACCACCCTTGTCCCCGTATTAGTAGGGTTGCCAACTTCCTCACTCCCAAATAAAGGACAAAGGGTGACATCACCGCCCCGTGCCCCACGTGACCTCACCCAGCCAGCGGCCACGTGCTCCCGCTCCACCAATGGCGGCCGCCATTGGTGGAGCAGGAGCGCGTGGCCGCTGGCTGGGTGAGGTCACGTGGGGCGCGGGGCGGTGACGTCACCTCGTCCCTTATTTGGGAGTGAGGAAGTTGGCAACCCTATGCAGCGTGGAGATTAGCTGGGAACTAACACAGATGCAGAAGGAAAATCACAAGCGAATCAAACTGAATTAAGGTGTCCTTTTATTTGCCAACTCCAAACACCAGAAACATGCCAAACCTTTATACACAATATATAATCATCAATGCAAAAAAATCACAAGTTAATTATCTGCAAATGCAAACCGGGAGCGTAAATTGAAAGATTTTAAGGTTAGTGTGTGCTTTTAAGCTTCACTTCAACTTTAAACTTCGCCATTTCCAGCCATCCATTCAATTAGTTACAAAGCTCCATTCTCCATCAATCTGCTGCCGACTCCTGGCCCATTTCCACTCCCCCGCCCGCAAATCAAAGAGTGTTTTAAGTCACAACAACAATGGAACTCTGTTAATAATTCACCGCTTTATTCTCATGGAATTGGTTTCCAGAGGGAGTAAATTAATCCCCATTTTGTACAACGATTACAATAATAAAACCTTACAACGAAACCTCCCCTCCCCCCCCACCACTGCTGTTAAAACTGTTGTTAGATCCTGTCCGCTGTGGATGCGTTGAATTTCCCTCCCTCCCCCCCCCCATTAGATGTCTATCATCAAACAAAAGGGAAAGTCAAATGGGCAATATATGTTGGCAGAGTCACAATATTGTCTTTGCTGCAGCAGGATTGCGCGAGGATGGGTTCCATTACTGTGCCGTCACTCTTCAGAGCAGTTAGCAGGAGGTATTGAAGGGGTCGCGGTTGCAAAGAAGTCCGCTTTCCCTGCCCTGCGAGCCGCCCGGCCCGGTTTTTTTAAGTGCAGCGGACTGTCTGAGAGTCATGCTTTCTTTTGGGCACCTGGCTTCTCGGCCTCCTCCTGCAGAGTTGCCTCCTTCGGCTTCTGCAGGCTTTCCCCCTCCTCGTGAGCCGCGGGGCCGGCTGGTGCCTGTGCGCCCTCGGCCTTGGCATCGATCAGAGCATGTTCCTTCTTCACGACCTCTGTGAGCTCTTCCTGCACAGGGAATTAAAGATAAAGCACACACGGGCCAGATGTAAGAATGGTGCGGGCACGCAATGCTGGAGTAACGCAGCGGGTCGTGCAGCATCTCGGGAGAGAAGGAATGGGCGACGTTTCGGGTCGAGACCCTTCTTAAGACTGATGTCAGGCCCCCCTCCCCTGACATCAGTCTGAAGAAGGGTCTCCACCCCCGAAACGTCACCCATTCCTTCTCTCCCGAGATGTTGCATGCCCCGCTGAGTTACCCCAGTGTGTGTCTACCTGAGTTACTCCAGTGTGTGTCGACCTGTGCGTGCAGCGTAGGTTTACTAGGTTAATTCCTGGAATGGCGGGACTATCATATGTTGAAAGACTGGAGCGATTGTATACACTGGAATTTAGAAGGATGAGAGGAGATCTTATCGAAACGTATAAGATTATTAAGGGGTTGGACACGTTAGAGGCAGGAAACATGTTCCCAATGTTGGGGGAGTCCAGAACAAGGGGCCACAGTTTAAGAATAAGGGGTAGGTCATTTAGAACTGAGATGAGGAAAAACTTTTTCAGTCAGAGAGTTGTGAATCTGTGGAATTCTCCGCCTCAGAAGGCAGTGGAGGCCAATTCTCTGAATGCATTTAAGAGAGAGCTGGATAGAGCTCTTAAGGATAGCGGAGTCAGGGGGTATGGGGAGAAGGCAGGAACGGGGTACTGATTAAGAATGATCAACCATGATCACATTGAATGTCGGTGCTGGCTCGAAGGGCCGAATGGCCTCCTCCTGCACCTATTGTCTATTGTCTACCTTCGATTTTAACCAGCATCTGCAGTTTTATTCCTATGCAACAACAGAGTGTCAAGATGAAATCCACCAGCATCTACATTACAAAACCTGACAGGATAGCAAATGAAGATAAACATGGAAACATAGAAACATAGAAAATAGATGCAGGGGTAGGCCATTCAGCCCTTCGAGCCAGCACCGCCATTCAATATGATCATGGCTGACCATCCAGAATCAGTACCCCGTTCCTGCTTTCTCCCCATATCCCTTGATTCCATTAGCCCCAAGAGCTAAATCTAACCCTTGAAAACATCCAGTGAATTGGCCTCCACTGCCTTCTGTGGCAGAAAATTCCACAGGTTCACAACTCTCTGGGTGAAAAGGTTTTTCCTCATCTCAGTCCTAAATGGCCGACCCCTTATTCTTAACCAGAGACCTGGGTTTGATCTTGACTGTGGGTGCTGTCTGTATGGAGTTTGTACTTTCTCCCCGTGATGGCGTGGGTTTTCCCTGGATGCTTTGGTTTCCTCCCATGTTCCAGAGACATACAGGATTGTAGATTCATTGGCATCGGTAAAAATTGTCAATTGTCCCTGGTGCATAGGATAGGGCTAAGGGCATGTGGATCGCCGGTCAGCGTGAGCTCTGTGGGCCTTTCTGCGCTGTATCTCCAAACTAAACTAAATCTGTTGATATAAGTCTTAAATATAATTGACCGCTCTACTGAGTCCTGTGGTCTTTTATGGAGTTATTTTGCAGAGCATTGGCCAACTATGATATTAATTGTGTTGGAAAGAACTGCAGATGCTGGTTTAAAACTTTCTGGAGTCCAGAACAAGGGGCCACAGTTTAAGAATAAGGGGTAGGCCATTTAGAACTGAGATGAGGAAAAACTCTTTCAGTCAGAGAGTTGAAAATCTGTGGAATTCTCTGCCTCAGAAGGCAGTGGAGGCCAATTCTCTGAATGCATTCAAGAGAGAGCTGGATAGAGCTCTTAAGGATAGTGGAGTCAGGGGGTATGGGGAGAAGGCAGGAACGGGGTACTGATTGAGAATGATCAGCCATGATCACATTGAATGGCGGTGCTGGCTCGAAGGGCCTCCTCCTGCACCTATTGTCTATTGTCTAAGACCTGCCTCTCTCACCTTAATGCTATGCTGAAGATAAACACAAAATGCTGGAGTGTGGGTCGAGACCCTCCTTCAATTTATGCTATTAATTAATTTACGCTATTAATTTATGCTATTAATTAATTTACGCTATTAATTTATGCTATTAATTTATGCTATTAATTAATTTACGCTAGTATTTTACGCTATAAATTTACGCTATTAATTTATGCTATTAATTTACGCTATTAATTTATGCTATTAATTAATTTACGCTAGTATTTTACACTATTAATTTACACTATTAATTTACGCTATTAATTATTGTATTAATTTATGCTAGTAATTTACGCTAGTAATTGGTCAGGGGTGAAGCAACAATGGAGGGACTGAGTGAGGTTTACAATATGATGGAAATGTTCCCATACCTTCCAACCCAGCAGATCAGCAAGAGCCAGGCACCCATCATCACATGGACCCACGTAAGCTACATCCCTGCTGAGGCAAAATACGGCACGTGAGGATGGAAACAGGCCCTTTCGGCCCACCGGGTCCGCGCCGACCAGCGATCCCCGCACATTAACACTATCCGATACCCACCAGGGACAATTTTTTTAAACATTTACCAAGCCAATTAACCTACAAACCTGCACGTCTTTGGAGTGTGGGAGGAAACCAAAGATCTCGGAGAAAACCCACGCAGGTCACGGGGAGAAAGTACAAACTCCATGCAGACGGCGCCCGTAGTCGGGATGGAACCCGGGTCTCTGGCGCTGCAAGCGCTGTAAGGCAGCAACTCTACCGCTGCGCCACCGTGGGTGGTGAAGTGAAAAATGAATCAGAGACGAACTTGCCTGTAGGCGTCCTCTGAATCAAAGTCAAGAGAATTCCCAAGTCCGAGCAGTGCCATCATGCGGTCACCCTGCAGGAAGGAAAGAAAACAAAACCTTCATTCACGCGATGGGAAGCATTGATTTATGTTGGGGAATGGCCGGCTCCCATTCATAGCCACATCTCAGCTTCGATTCACAGTCGCTACTGAGGAGTACGGTTGCCAACTTCCTCACTCCCAAATACGGGACAAAGGGTGACGTCACCGCCCCGCACCACACGTGACCTCACCCAGCCAGCGGCCACTTGCTCCCGCCCCACCAATGGCGGCCGAAACGGCGCCCGTTCCTTCTCTCCTGAGATGCTGCCTGACCCGCTGAGTTACTCCAGCATTTTCTGAGCGAAGGTGTGCCGCATAACGAAATAGAAAAGGGCACTGGTGAGGTGGGATGTACGTGGGAAGAAAGTGCCTCCAGCAAAAACGCTGACACAAGTCTGTTGGACCTGCCGTCGACTGCGCCATTTTTGAGAAGCTGCATCCAGTGACGTGCCAGCTACCGGAGCGTATGTCTGGCAACGTGTGCAGAGGGGAAGATCAGGCGATGATATTTAACGCAAGCATGTCGCTGTGATCTGGAATCCATTGCCTGGAAGGGTGGCGGAAGCAGGTTTGGCGGCAACTTCAAAAACCAAATGTAGTCACCTCCTACACGTGCAAGGTTGTTCTCTGTATTTAGTTTTGTTTAGTTTAGAGATGCAGCGCAGAAACAGGCCCTTCGGCCCACCGGGTCCGCGCTGACTAGGCATGTATACACTGGAATTTAGAAGGATGAGAGGAGATCTTATCGAAACGTAAAAGATTATTAAGGGGTTGGACACGTTAGAGGCAGGAAACATGTTTCCAATGTTGGGGGAGTCCAGAACCAGAGGCCACAGTTTAAGAATAAGGGGTAGGCCATTTAGAACTGAGATGAGGAAAAAAGTTTTTCAGTCAGAGAGTTATGAATCTGTGGAATTCTCTGCCTCAAAAGGCAGTGGAGGCCAATTCTCTGAATGCAATCAAGAGAGAGCTAGATAGAGCTCTTAAGGATAGCGAAGTCAGGGGGTATGGGGAGAAGGCAGGAACGGGGTACTGATTGAGAATGATCAGCCATGATCACATTGAATGGTGGTGCTGGCTCGAAGGGCCGAATGGCCTCCTCCTGTACCTATTGTCTATTGACCAGCGTCCCACGCACACTAACACTATCCTACACACAACTAGGGACAATGTTTTACATTTACCATGCCAATTAACCTACATTTCATTGCACTCTTTCACTCTCTCTCTCTCTCCCATGGCTCCCCGTACATCTCTCTGCAACTGCAAGAGTTCCATCAGATTAAGTGCGGGCGATGATTGGAGATGGGGGGTGTTTGTGGAGAGGTGAAAACGGTGAATAATGGGTCATGTGTGAAGTTTCCTCGCTGGAAGTTTGCAGCACCTGTACGCACCTGCCGAGTGATCTCCTTGTTAATGTACAGCCTGGGTGTGGACTGGGTCACTCTGCAGGAGAAGGGAAAGAGAGCATAATTACCACAACAGTAGACACAAAATGCCGGAGGAACTCGGAGGGTCAGGCAGCATCTCGGGAGAGAGGGACCGTTTCGGATCGAGACTTTTTTTAGTGGGAGAACCGGGAAAGGGGAGGGGAAGAGAGGGACAGAGGAACGATCCAAAGTTGGAGAAGTCAATGTTCGTACTGCTGGGCTGTAAGCTGCCCAGGCGAAATATGAGGTGCTGTTCCTCCAATTTCCGGTGGGCCTCACTACGGCACAATGGTACCTACAAAAATCTGTACGTTTTTGGAGCGCGGGAGGAAACCCAGGATCTCGGGGAGAAACGTACAAACTCCGAGCAGACGTAGTCGGGATGGAACCCGGGTCTCCGGCACTGCATTCGCTGTAAGGCAGCAACTCTACCGCTGTGCCGCCTGACGTGGAATGGAATGGAATGGAACACTTTTCGGGTCTAGACCCTTCTTCAGACTCTGGGTTCTGGAGTCCTGAAGAAGGGTCTCGACCCGAAACGTCACCCATTCCTTCTCTCCAGAGATGCTGCCTGACCCGCTGAGCCACTCCAGCATTTTGTAACCACCTACGATTTTACCAGCATCTGCAGTTTTGGTCTTACACATCGTCACCACAATCCACATGTGAACCACCGCGCCTTGTCAAGCCCCGGCTTCCCCATGACCAGCGGCATTGCAGCAGCCGGGCAGATCGACTTCAGTCAGCACCTCTCAGACCAGACTGTTGCAAAAGCTTGAAATAAAGCTTGCCAGCTGACCACAGGTCGTAGAATAAGACCGAGGCAACTTCCTGCTTCAGCTGATCCGACCGATCTGCACATGGTACATTAAAGGTGGCACAGCTGGAGGTGCTGCTGCCCCTCAACATTCGCACAGATGGTGGTGGGTGTATGGAACGAGCTGCTGGAGGAGGTAGTTGAGGCTGGGACTATCCCATCGTTTAAGAAACAATTTGGACAGTGGATAGGACAGGATTGGAGGGTTATGGACCAAGAGAGAGCTAGATAGAGGATAGCGGAGTCAGGGGGTATGGGGAGAAGGCAGGAACGGGGTACTGATTGAGAATGATCAGCCATGATCACATTGAATGGCGGTGCTGGCTCGAAGGGCTCGAAGGGCCGAATGGCCTCCTCCTGCACGTATTGTCTATTGTCTATTGTCTAAGTGCAGGCAGGTGGGACTAGGGTAGCTGGGCGAGTTGGGCCGAAGGGCCTGTTTCCACACTGTGACTCTATTTCCAATCTATGACTCTAACTCAAGGGACCCAAGATGTCTGGTCTTGATATCCAGAGTTGTCTGTGTGGAGTTTGCACGTTCCCCTTGGGTTGCTAGGGTAAATTGGCAGTGAGTGATAGAATCCTGGTGGAACTAATGAGAACATGAGCAGGGACGGTGTTGACAGCGGTAGAGTTGCTGCCTTTTACGGCGCAGGGTTCGATCCCCACCACGGGCGATGTCTGTACGGAGTCTGTACGCTCCCCCCGTGACTGTGTGGGTTTTCCCCGGGTGCTCCGGTTTCCTCCCACACTCCAAAGAGGCACAGGGTTGTCAGTTAATTGGCTTCGGTAAAGATCGTAAATTGTCCCTAGTGTGTGTAGGATAGTGCTAGCGTGCGGGGATCGCTGGTCGGCGCGGCGTGGACGGTGGGCTGGATAGACTCTGCTTGTACTCGCTGGAATTTAGAAAATTGAGGGGGGATCTTATTGAAACATATAAAATTCTTAAGGGGTTGGAGAGGCTAGATGCGGGAAGATTGTTCCCGATGTTGGGGGAGTCCAGAACCAGGGGTCACAGCTTAAGGATAAGGGGGAAGTCTTTTAGGACCGAGATGAGAAAACATTTTTTCACACAGAGAGTGGTGAGTCTGTGGAATTCTCTGCCACAGAAGGTAGTTGAGGCCAGTTCATTGGCTATATTTAAGAGGGAGTTAGATGTGGCCCTTGTGGCTAAAGGGATCAGGGGGTATGGAGAGAAGGCAGGTACAGGTTACTGAGCTGGATGATCAGCCATGATCATATTGAATGGCGGTGCAGGCTCGACGGGCCGAATGGCCTACTCCTGCACCTATTTTCTATGTTTCTATGTCCTGTTTCCATGCTGTATCTCTAAACTAATCTAAACCAAGCATAAAAATAGGATTAGTTTAGGATTAGTGTAGAATGGGCAGTTGATCGTGATCGCTGTGGACAAGATAGGCTGAACTCTATGATACAAAATTGTAGAGACATGGCAGAAATAGTCAGCAGATGATACAATCATAACTGAGGCACGGGAGAATTAGACGATCAAGGACAATCTGGCCCTCCGATTTACAAGGGACACTTTGAAACCTCATTGAACCTTACTGAATAGTGAAAGGCTTGGATAGAGAGCATGTGGAGAGGATGTTTCCATTGGGGAGAGTCTAGGACTAGAGGTCATAGCCTCGGAATTAAAGGACGTTCCTTTGCGAAGGAGATGAGGAGGAATTTCTTTAGGCAGAGGTCGGTGAACCTGGGGAACTCTTTGCCGCAGAAGGCGGTGGAGTCCAAGTCAATGGATATTTTTAAGGCAGAAATAGATTAGTGCGGATGTCAGAGGTTGTGGGGAGAAGGCAGGAGAATGGGGTTAGGAGGGAGAGATAGAACAGCCATGATTAAATGGCGGAGTATACCTGATGGGCCGAATGGCCCAATTCTGCTCCTATCACTTATGACCTAATGACCTTATAACAATAGACAATAGGTGCAGGAGTAGGCCATTCGGTCCTTTGAGCCAGCACCGCCATTCAATGTGATCATGGCTGATCATTCACAATCAGTACCCCATTCCTGCCTTCTCCCCATACCCCCTGACTCCGCTGTCTTTAAGAGCTCTATCTAGCTTTGAAAGTTAATTCCGAGGCACTCTGAATCAACAGCAACACGAAGGACATTTTCCTGACTAGGTAATGACAAACCAGTGTCTGTAAGTATAACTGGGCAAAGTGTGAAGGCAATAAAACACACACGATACATATCGACAGCAAACACCAATGGCCCAAGTGTGAAATCGCACCAATATGAAAAAGGGGGGAAAAAATTGAATGTTGTTGTTCGTCCTTCGGGTTGGAAGATGACCATGACTTCATTTTCAGTTGGAGGATTGGTGACTGTGGGTCCGGAAGTGACTGGTGAGGCCAATCCGGGCCCGGAAGGCACGCCCACACGTAGGACACAAGTGGATGGGTGCTGCAGTGGGAGTGGAGGTAGCCCGGGCCTTGCCCGCGGGAAGATTGTTCCCGATGTTGGGGAAGTCCAGAACCAGGGTCACAGGGTTAAGGATAAGGGGGAAGTCTTTTAGGACCGAGATGAGAAAACATTTCTTCACACAGAGAGTGGTGAGTCTGTGGAATTCTCTGCCACACAAGCTAGTTGAGGCCAGTTCATTGGCTATATTTAAGAGGGAGTTAGATGTGGCCCTAATGGCTAAAGGGATCAGGGGGTATGGAGAGAAGGCAGGTACGGGATACTGAGCTGGATGATCAGCCATGATCATATTGAACGGCGGTGCAGGCTCGAAGGGCCGAATGGCCTACTCCTGCACCTATTTTCTATGTTTCTAAATGCTGGAGTAACTCAGCGGGACTGGCAGCATCTCTGGAGAGAAGGAACGGGTAACCTTTCGCCTCGAGGACCTTCTCTGCCCGTCCCACTGAGACACTCCAGCGTTTTGTGTCTATCTTCGGTGTAAACCAGCATCTGCAGTTCCTGCCTACACATTGAAATTCTTACTTGCAGCAGCACAATGGGTTTGTATTGAATATTTTGGTCTTTTATTGTTATATTTTACAATTAGTTCTAATTTGGAATATTTCCCAAGTTTCTCCCACCCCCTCACGGAGACCCCCACAGACCTGTTGATGAGCGACGCAAATGGCTGGACCTGCAGCGAAGTGCCCAAGATGATGAGAAGGTCACACTTTGGAAAATCCTAAATGAAAGACAACAAGTGCTTATTAAAAAGGGGAGGAGGAAGTACAATCTTGTGGGAGGTAGACACAAAAATGCTGGAGTAACTCAGCGGGTCGGGCAGCATCTCGGGAGAGAAGGAATGGGTGACGTTTTGGGTCGAGACCCTTCGTCTGAAGAAGGGTCTCGACCCGACACGTCACCCATTCCTTCTCTCCCGAGATGCTGCCTGACCCGCTGAGTTACTCCAGCATTTTGTGAATAAATACCTTCGATTTGTACCAGCATTTGCAGTTATCTTCTTATACTTCTTCAGACTGATGTCAGTCAGACTGATGACATCAGTCTGAAGAAGGGTCTCGACCAAAGATACTAGAGGAACAAGATGGACCACTCAGTTGAAATCGCCTATACTGAAGTGGTACGCAATGGAGCGTAAAGTCCGCCATTTTAGTAAGCAAAACCTGCCTCTCGCAGTGTAATCAGTGTTTTGGGGAAACAGTATGTGTGATGATACCATTAAAATGCAGAATATATCTCATCTATCAATTCATAGATTTTTGTTATTTTTCTTTTTAAATGTTTCTGCAAGTTTCTGCCTACTAAAATGGCCGCCGTGACATACTACGGTTTTTAGGGTCGAGTGGTCTATCTTGCTCCTCTAGTATCTTTGGTCTCACCTATTCCTTCTCTCCCGAGATGCTGCCTGACCCGCTGAGTAACTCCAGCATTTTGTGTCTACCTTCTATGGTATCGTATATTGTTTAATCCGTTTAATGGATGCCAGAACAGCCAGCAAGGTTGGCACTGATCGCCTGACCATAATTACTCAGGGAAATGGGTGACGAGCCATCTTTCATCTGAAAGCCTGGCTGAGTCATTTCAGAGAATGGCTCGGGGAGAATTACGCAGCAGTGCGTCTGGAAACCAGAGCAGATAAGTTTAGTTTCGTTTCGTTTCGAGATACAGTTTGGAAACAGGCCCTTTCGGCCAACTGGGTCGGCACCGACCAGCGATCCCCGCACACTAACACTATCCGATATCCACTAGGGACAATTTTTACATTTACCCAGCCAATTAACCTACATACCTGTACGACTTTGGAGTGTGGGAGGAAACCGAAGATCTCGGGGAAAACCCACGCAGGTCACGGGGAGAACGTACAAACTGCGTACAGACGGCGCCCGTAGTCAGGATCGAACCTGGGTCTCAGGCGCTGCATTCGCTGTAAGGCAGCAACTCTACCGCTGCGACACCGTGCTGCCTAATAAGGAGAGCAGATTTCCTTCGTGGAATTGCATTGATAAAATCATGCAATTACCACTCTGGTGGTTTTCGATATGGAGTGCGTCTTTTTAATCCCTAGAGTTTATTTAATTGTATTTAAATACCTCAGCTGCTGCTGTGGAGTATCTGGATCACTGGGCTCTCTCGACCCCTGCATCATTAATCCAATAATTTAAAATGAACGAACGAATGAATACTTTATTGTCACATGTGGCAAGTCACAGTGACATTCTTTGCTTGAATTCCCAAGGTGTGCAAATAGTTGTCACATAAACAGTCGCCACACACGGGTGGCGCAGCGGTAGAGTTGCTGCCTTACGGCAAACGCAGCGCCAGAGACCCGGGTTCGATCCCGACCACGGGCGCCGTCTGTACAGAGTTTGTACGTTCTCCCCGTGACCTGCGTGGGTTTTCTCCGAGATAGATACATAGAAACATAGAAAATAGGTGCAGGAGTAGGCCATTCGGACCTTCGAGCCTGTATGCACCGCCATTCAATATGATCATGGCTGATCATCCAACTCAGTATCCCGTACCTGCCTTCTCTCCATACCCCCTGATCCCTTTAGCCACAAGGGCCACATCTAACTCCCTTTTAAATATAGCCAATGAACTGGCCTCAACTACCTTCTGTGGCAGAGAATTCCACAGATTCACCACTCTCTGTGTGAAAAAAAACTTTCTCATCTCGGTCCTAAAAGACTTCCCCCTTATCCTTAAACTGTGACCCCTTGTTCTGGACTTCCCCAACATCGGGAACCATCTTCCTGCATCTAGCCTGTCCAACCCCTTAAGAATTTTGTAAGTTTCTATAAGATCCCCCCTCAATCTTCTAAATTCCGGCGAGATCTTCGGTTTCCTCCCACACTCCAAAGACGTGCAGGTTTGTAGGTTAATTGGCTTGGTAAATGTAAAAACAACTATCCCTAGTGGTTGTAGGATAGTGTTAATGTGCGGGGATCGCTGGTCGGCGCCGGACCCGGTGGGCCGAAGGGCCTGTTTCCGCGCGGTATCTCTAAACTAATAAAGGGCGCAGGCAAAGTTACAAAGTATCCCACGCTAGGTCCTCTGCTTTTCCCCTCCCCCCCTCAAGGCGACCCCCCCATGCTGGGTCGTCCTTTTTGTTCTCCCCCCCCCCTCCCTCCCCCATTAGTAGAAACATAGAAAATAGGTGCAGGAGGAGGCCATTCGGCCCTTCGAACCAGGACCACCATTCATTGTGATCATGGCTGATCATCCACAATCAGTAACCCATGCCTGCCCTCTCCCCATATCCCTTGATTCCACTAACCCCCAGAGCTCTATCTAACTCATATCCCCAACATTATTGTCAAGATTCATTGCAACAAAGATCCAATGAGGTTTAACAGTGAGAACCATATTTCTCAGCTGAGAGATACCTTGAACAAGTTACACGTTCTGCGGCACATCACGGTGATCTCGCCACAAACCCACCACTGACTGCGTATTATTTCCTGGACTCCTTCCCCTCTCCATTCAATTCTGGGGAGTTCATTGGTGCAATCTTAAGAAATTGCTCATCGGTAAAAAGAATGATGCACTAAAATGGTTAGAGTTTCAGTAATTCCATAAAGCAAACGTCCCCTTGATTTTTTTGTCATTTCACCAATTTCACAATCAATTCCCACATTCATCATCTAAGAGTGCGTAAATGGTATTAATAAGAATTATGAACTAATGGCTGGCATAGACATGGTGGACCAAAGGGCGTGTTTCGGTGCTGAACGACTGCATGATAATTATTAACAAAGCATGAAGTGGTGGAGTAACTCAGTGGGTCAGGTAGGATTTGTGGAGGGAATGGTCAGGTTCGGTCAGTACGAAGGAGGGTCCCGACCTGAAACGTTGCCTCCCCAGATGCTACCTGACCCGCTGAGTTCCTCCAGCACTTTGTGCTTTGCTCCAGGTTCCAGCATCTGCAGTTCCTTGCGCCTCTGCGAATTATTCACGTTTGGCAAATGCCATGTTCAAGACTCAGAGCGACACATTTCCCCAGAAGATCGACACAAAAGGCTGGAGTTGCACAGCGGGACGGGCAGCACCTCTGGGGAGAAAGAATGGGTGACGTTTCGGGTCGAGACCCTCCTTCAGACTGAAGAACTGTCTGAAGAAGGGTCTCGACCCGAAACATCACCCATTCCTTCTCTCCAGAGGTGCTGCCTGTCCCTCTGATTTACTCCGGCATTTTGTGTCTAACTTTGGTGTAAACCAGCCTTTTGGAAAAAAAGCTCCTGAGGAATAAACCTTGAAGGATCAAACTCCAATACCGATGATGTGGACCGTTATACTCACAGACTCCATGGTGGCAAAGAATCGAGGAGGGAGACTTTCGCCGAAGAACACAATGTCTGTTTAAAGGAAGGAAATGGGGATCAAACAATGTTCATCACGCCCAACACAGCACACTGATTCTCCTTTGTCCCGCCCCCCTGACATCAGTCTGAAGAAGGGTCTCGACCCGAAACGTCACCCATTCCTTCTCTCCCGAGATGCTGCCTGACCTGCTGAGTTACTCCAGCATTTTGTGAATAAATACACTGATTATAGAGCTTTGTTCAACCGCCTGATCAGGGGATGTGGTGGAGGAGCGCAGGACGAAGGGTATCTACCAGGCGCCCTTCCTCGTCTTAAGATGGGCTGGACACTATCTTCAAATCTCAGCTTTTGCACCCAGCTAGAGTTGCCAACTTCCTCACTCCCAAAGAAGGGACAAAGGGTGACGTCACCGCCCCGCGCCCCACGTGACCTCACCCAGCCAGCGGCCACGTGCTCCCGCTCCACCAATGGCGGCCGCCATTGGTGGAGCGGGAGCACGTGGCCGCTGGCTGAGTGAGGTCACGCGGGGCGGTGACGTCACTCTGTGTCCCTTCTTTGGGAATGAGGAAGTTGGCAACCGTACTAATAGGGGACAAGGGCTGTCAAGTACGGGACAAACCAATTTAGCTCAGAATACGGGATGTCCCGGCTAATACGGGATAGTTGGCAACCCTACTTGACACCCTTACTAATCACGAACAGTTTAATCTCCACCTCAAAAATACCCATTGACTTTGCCTCCACAGCCTTGTGTGGCAATGAGTTCCACCTCCGACACGCGTTTGGTCGCGCAAGAACAATTCGATGGAGGGACCAGCCCGCGCCGATCTGCTCTTTCACTCACCCGGCTTCACCACAGAGTCGCACAGCTCACATTTAGGGAGCGGCTTTGTGAAGATCTGTACTGTTTGAAGGAAGAGAAAGGGATGGGGGGGAAAAGGAAATTAGCAAACTTAACGCACCACAAAGCTGAAACCCAAGAAGTCAAGGCACTGTGTGGTTGAAGGCACGCGAGCAGGGTTTGCTTATCAACTGGGCGGCCACGGTGGTGTGGCGGTAGAGTTGCTGCCTTACAGCGCTTGCAGCGCCGGAGTCCCGGGTTCGATCCCGACTAAGGGGACAGAGTTTGTACGTTTTAGATTTTTTTTTTAGATTTAGATTCTACAGCGCGGAAACAGGCCCTTTCGGCCCACCGAGTCCGCGCCGCCCAGTGATCCCCGCACATTAACACTATCCTACGCACACCAAGGACAATTTTTACATTTACCCAGTCAATTAACCTACAAACCTGCACGTCTTTGTAGTGTGGGAGGAAACCGAAGATCTCGGAGAAAACCCACGCAGGTCACGGGGAGAACGTACAAACTCCATACAGATGGCGCCCGTAGTCAGGATCGAACCTGAGTCTCCGGCGCTGCATTCGCTGTAAGGCTGCAACTCTACCGCTGCGCCACCGTGCCGCCCAATGTTCTCCCCATGACCGCGAGGGTTTTCTCCGAGATCTTCGGTTTCCTCCCACGCTCCAAAGACGTGCAGGTTTGGGGGTTGGCTGGCTTGGTATAAATGTAAAATTGTCCCTTCTGTGTGTAGGGTTGTGTTAGTGTGCGGGGATCGCTGGTCGGCGCGGACTCGGTGGGCCGAAGAGCCTGTTTCCGCGCTGTATCTCTAAACTAAACTAGACTAACCGTGCCCCATTCACAGTGCAGGTCACCAGTGGAAATCAGTAAACTGATCACCTGCACCACTCTCTCAACCTGTTGAACAATTCACGTGATTTACGGTACAATATGATAGATCTTATCGAAACATATAAGATTATTAAGGGGTTGGACACGTTAGAGGCAGGAAACATGTTCCCAATGTTGGGGGAGTCCAGAACCAGGGGCCACACAGTTTAAGAATAAGGGGTAGGCCATTTAGAACGGAGATGAGAAAAAACTTTTTCAGTCAGAGAGTTGTGAATCTGTGGAATTCTCTGCCTCAGAAGGCAGTGGAGGCCAATTCTCTGAATGCATTCAAGAGAGAGCTAGATAGAGCTCTTAAGGATAGCGGAGTCAAGGGGTATGGGGAGAAGGCAGGAACGGGTTACTGATTGAGAATGATCAGCCATGATCACATTGAATGGTGGTGCTGGCTTGTAGGGCCGAATGGCCTCCTCCTGCACCTATTGTCTATTTATTTATCCCAGGAGGGAAATTGATCTGCCAACGGTCATAAAACACAAAATACATGAAACATGAAATTAAAATGATGAGTGGAAGGGTTGGGGATGTGCAAAGATTGACAATCCAGGTTGGCGCTACAACGCATAAGAGGCGTGGCACTGCTGGGGGCATGTGTAAATAGTGACCAAACAAGGTTCAGTTTAGTTTAGAAATACAGCGCGTAAACAGGCCCTTCGGCCCACCGAGTCCGCACCGACCAACAATCCCCGCACACTAACACTACCCCTACACAAACTAGGGACACTTGTACATTTACACCAAGCCAATTGACCTACAAACCTGGACGTCTTTGGAGTGTGGGAGGAAACAGAAGATCTCAGAGAAAGGTCACGGAGCGAACGTAGAGACAGCACCCGTAGTCAGGATCTAACCTTGGTCTCTGGCACTGTAAGGCTTTATCGCAGTTTAAAAAATACTGGATTTCCATCCTGGCGAAGCGGTAGAATTGCCGCCTTACAGCGAATGCAGCGCCGGAGACTCAGGTTCGATCCTGACTACGGGCGCCGTCTGTACGGAGTTTGCACGTTCTCCCCGTGACCTGCGTGGGTTTTCTCCGAGATCTTCGGTTTCCTCCCACACTCCAAAGACGTACAGGTTTGTAGGTTAATTGGCTGGGCAAATGTAAAAATTGTCCCCAGTGGTTGCAGGATAGTGGATGCAGTTAGTGTGCGGGGATCGCTGGGCGGCGCGGACCCGGTGGGCCGAAGGGCCTGTTTCTGCGCTGTATCTCTAAATCTAAATCTAAGTCGTGCACGAGTGTATCAATGCAGACTTACCTTTCATCCTGGGTAGACACAAGATGCTGGAGTAACTCAGCGGGTCAGGCAGCATCTCTGGAGAGAAGGAATGGGTGACGTATCCCATTCCCTCTCTCCCGAGATGCTGCCCGACCCGCTGAGTTACTCCAGCATTTTGTGTCTACCTTCCATTTAAACCAGCATCTGCAGTTTTTTACAGACATACTTTTCATCCACTCCAGGTTATACTGCTTCCTGCATTTGCTGCTGGTGCAGTGGGACGTGTAGAATGTTCCATGGGCTTCTATCAGGTCCTCGTCTTTCAACCCAACAACTCTTTCCAGAGTGTCAATGTTCTAGAACATAGAATGGGGAAATACAACAGGAAAAGATTAGCTTCCAAGCTAGTGAGTGTTTCTTTCATCAGCCCCCCTAGTTTAGTTTAGTTTAGTTTAGTTTAGAGATACAGTGTGGAAGCAGGACCTTCGGCCCACCGAGTCTGCACCGACCAGCGATCCCCGCACACTAACACTATCCTACACACTGGGGACAATTTACAATTTTCACCGAAGCCAATTAGCCTACAGACCTGTACGTCTTTGGAGTGTGGGAGGAAACCGGAGCACCCGGGGAAAACCCACGCAGGTCACGGGGAGAACGTGCAAACTCCGTACGGACAGCACCCGTAGTCAGGATGGAACCCGGGTCTCAGTCGCCGTGAGGCAGCAACTCTACCACTGCGCCACCGTGCCGTCTAAAGTGCAGCTCCGCATCCACCGAAGCTCCTCCAAAGAAAAGTAGACCGGGCATCGCAGAGTCACAGTAGGTAGTGCTACCGACTCACCACTCCAGTGAGCCAGGTTCAGTCCTGACCTCCTGTCTGTGTGGAGTGTGCACGTTCTCCCTGTGACCACGTGGAGTTTCCCTAGGCCCTCCAGCTTCTCCCCACATCCCAAAGCTGTTCAAGTTGGCAGGCTAAGTGACCACTGCAATTTGAGATGCAGGAAAAACGTTCCCAATGTTGGGGGAGTCCAGAACCAGGGGCCACACACAGTCCAAGAATAAAGGGGAGGTCATTTAAAACTGAGGTGAGAAGGTTAAAACTTCTCCCCCCCCCCCCCACTTCCATCCACATTCCTTCCTCTAGCTTCACAATTCGCAACTCTTCAATCTTCTAGTCTCACACCTTGTCTTTTCATCTCTGGCCTTTGCACACCTATCAACCCTATCCACCTATTACTCGCCAAGATTTGTCCTGGCCCTCCTCTCTTTAGCTTTATCCTCCCTAACCCCCTCCCCTGTTACAATCGGTCTGAAGAACATCACTACCTGTCCATGTTCTCCAGAGACGCTGCCTGACTTGCTGAGTGACTCCAGCACTGAAGCTTGCATGCCATTATCATTGAACAATGAAGGCTGCAGTTCCCTACTGGGGCACTGGGTGGCAGCCATTGCACAGTGTCCTACACTTAAAGTGGCAGAAAACCACAAAGTGCTGGAGTAACTCAGCGAGTCAGGCAGCATCTGCGGAAGGGACGGACGGGCGATCTTTCGGACTGGGACCGAATTAATTCATTCCCTCCACAGATGCTGTTTGACCCACTGAATTACTCCAGCCACTTTGTGTTTGGCTCAAGATCCCAGCATCTGCAGTTCCTTGTGCTCCACTTAAAGTGGCAGTTGTAAGAACAGAAACAGGCTTTGGGCCGGGGGAGTGGGTTTGCGAGGAAGGTGCCAGGTGCACGCGCAAGCAGTAAAATGGGAATGGTGGAAATAGATCATGGCAAGGTTTACCTGTGTGTAACAGCGTAACAGCAAGCCCTTGTCCCTCAACATCCGTATAAAGTAATGGCAAACTGTGGGCTACAAGGTAGATATACTCTCAATTAATGGAAATAGAATGTGAACAACATGCCAACAGTTCAAAGTCAAAACTTAAGAGTTATAGAGTCATCGAGTGGTACAACATGGAAACAGGCCCTTCGACCCAACCTGCCCACACTGTCCCAGCTACGCTAGTCCCACCTGCCCGCGTTTGGTCCGTATCCCTCCAAACCTGTCCTGTCCATGTACTTGTCTAACTGTTTCTTAAACGTTGGGATAGTCCCAGCTTCAACTACCTCCTCTGGCAGCTCGTTCCATGCACCCACCACCCTCTGTGTGAAAAAGATACCCCTCAGATTCTTGTTAAATTTTTTCCCCCTCATGTTAAACATATGTCCTCTGGTCCTCGATTCCCCTACTCTGGGCAAGAGACACTGTGCATCTACCCGATCTATTCCTCTCATGATTTTATAAGATCACCCCCTCAACCTCCTGCACTAGCTCTGACCCTCGAGTCCTGGCAACATCCTCAAAATCTTCTCTGTACCCTTTCCAGCTTGGCATCTTCTGCCCCATAACACAGTGCCCAGAACTGAAGACAATTCAGCTCGCAGTCAATTTTAGTTTGGTTTAGTTTAGAGATACAGCGCGAAACAGGCACACCGTGTCCGCACCGACCAGCGATCCCCGCACACTAACACTTACCCTACACACACCAGGGACAATTTACATTTATACCAAGCCAATTAACCTACAAACCTGCATGTCCTTGGAGTGTGTGAAGAAACCAAAGGTCAGCCATGATCACATTGAATGGCGGTGCTGGCTCGAAGGGCCGAATGGCCTACTCCTGCACCCATTGTCTATTGTCTATCTCGGCGAAAACCCACACGGTCACGGGAAGAATGTACAAACTCCGTACAGACAGCACCCGTAATCGGGACCGAACCCGGGTCTCTGGCGCTGTAAGCGCTGTAAGGCAGCAACTCTACCTCTGCGCCACCGTGCCGCACATTGTTGATGTCCCTCATCATTCCTGCATCTTCAGGGATTCTAGAGTGAGATTTGAATGCGTTGTGTTTTGAGTTTGAGCTGCCAGCGAGACCCGGTGAGCAAGAACTGGCGCTGAGAACAGCTGCAAGCCCCTGACGCTTGATCAGAAGCAACATTATGTTCTGCCCGCCTCCAATACAGCAGCTGGAGTGAAATAAACGTTTGCACTTCATAACGCGATCTCTTACCTTAAATTGTCCCGGGTACAGTTCTTTTGCCAGTGCAAAAAAAGGCTCTGGATTTTGCTGAAATTTAACAAAAGACTGTCAATATTGCAAATGATGTAGTACATGTACACTTGATAACCTAAAAGGACCTAAAGTCCTGGAGTAACTCAGCAGGTCAGGCAGCATGTCTGGAGAACATGGAAAGGCAATGCTTCGAGTCAGGATACGAGTAAAAAGATAAGTTTGTGGCGCCGTTTAAAAATGTCAACTGGGTAGGTGTCTCTCATAGATTTGTTTTAGATTTTTTTAGATTTAGAGATACAGCGCGGAAACAGGCCCTTCAGCCCACCGAGTCCGCGCCGCCCAGCGATCCCCGCACACTAACACTATCCTACACACGCTAGGGACAATTTTTACATTTTACCCAGTCAATTAACCTACATACCTGCACGTCTTTGGAGTGTGGGAGGAAACCGAAGATGTCGGAGAAAACCCACGCAGGTCACGGGGAGAACGTACAAACTCCGTACAGACGGCGCCCGTAGTCAGGATCGAACCCGAGTCTCCGGCGCTGCATTCGCTGTAAGGCAGCGACACTACCGCTGCGCCACTTTGTCGCCATAGCCCTGGGTCTGGTATTCCACAGCTTGGGGCGTAATTGAAAAAGGCCCAAGCTGCGGCATTGAGAGGCTAACAGGCCTGCATCAGAAGACCTGAGAGTTGGAGTAGGAGCACAGGGAAGGAGGGACTCTGTAAACTATGCTGCTCTTAAGCCATTTGGGGCTTTATAGACAAGAAGGAGGACTTTGTAGGCTATCCTGGATCTCACAGGGAGCCAATGAAGGGAGTATAATACTGGGGTGATATAAGAAAATAACTGCAGATGCTGGTACAAATCGAAGGTATTTATTCACAAAATGCTGGAGTAACTCAGCAGGTCAGGCAGCATCTCGGGAGAGAAGGAATGGGTGACGTTTCGGGTCGAGACCCTTCAATAGACAATAGGCAATAGACAATAGGTGCAGGAGCAGGCCATTCAGCCCTTCGAGCCAGCACCGCCATTCAATGCGATCATGGCTGATCACTCTCAATCAGTACCCCGTTCCTGCCTTCTCCCCATACCCCCTCACTCCGCTATCCTTAAGAGCTCTATCCAGCTCTCTCTTGAAAGCATCCAACGAACTGGCCTCCACTGCCTTCTGAGGCAGAGAATTCCACACCTTCACCACTCTCTGACTGAAAAGGTTCTTCCTCATCTCCGTTCTGAAGAAGGGTCTCGACCCGAAACGTCACCCATTCCTTCTCTCCCGAGATGCTGCCTGACCCGCTGAGTTACTCCAGCATTTTGTGAATAAAAAACTGAATAAAAAGCCGGGCTGAAGCATTTTGAATGAGCTGTAACTTGTTGGTGGATTTTGAAGGCAGACCGGTAAATAAGGCTTTACAGTAATCAAGTGCACTTGATATGAAAGCATGTATGAGTTTTTTTACAGTCATGCTGAGTTAAGAAAAAAATAAGCACCAGTTACCTTGAAGAAGCCCATCTCAAAAATGGATTCTGGATATGGCAAATCATACTTCTGAAGGTTGTGGTAAAGGCCGGTTCCTGGGCTGCGGAAGTCAGGGATTCCTGCCGCTGTTTGGAGGGAAGATGTCACAGAGGTAGTAGTTAGGAAAACGTAGGCAAAATGCCAATGATTTCCTAATAGTAAAATTCAGGAAAAATAAAACTGCAGATGCTGGAAATCTGAAAGAAATACAGCAAATTCTGAAAACACAGAGAGCAGTCAGTTTAGATTAGATTAGTTTATTGTCACGTGTACCGAGGTACAGTGAAAAGCTTTTGTTGCGTGCTCACCGAGTCCGCGCCGCCCAGCGATCCCCGCACACTAACACTATCCTACACACACTAGGGACAATTTTTTTTACATTTTACCCAGTCAATTAACCTACATACCTGTACGTCTTTGGAGTGTGGGAGGAAACCAAAGGTCTCGGAGAAAACCCACGCAGGTCACGGGGAGAACGTACAAACTCCGTACAGATGGCGCCCGTAGTCAGGATGGAACCTGAGTCTCCGGCGCTGCATTCGCTGTAAGGCAGCAACTCTACCGCTGCGCCACCGTGCCGCCAACACTAACACTATCCTACACACATTTAGAACGGAGATGAGGAAAAACTTTTTCAGTCAGAGAGTTGTGAATCTGTGGAATTCTCTGCCTCAGAAGGCAGTGGAGGCCAATTCTCTGAATGCATTCAAAAGAGAGCTGGTTAGAGCTCTTAAGGATAGCGGAGTCAGGGGGTATGGGGAGAAGGCAGGAACGGGGTACTGATTGAGAATGATCAGCCATGATCACATTGAATGGCGGTGCTGGCTCGAAGGGCCGAATGGCCTCCTCCTGCACCTATTGTCTATTGTCACACACTTGGAACAATTTTACATTTATACCAAGCCAATTAACCTACAAACATGTGCGTCTTTGGAGTTTTGTCATTAACATACATCTGTTTAAACACTGCTCCTAAGCACTTCATTGTCTGTAAAGTGCTTCAGGATATCCTGACACGGATGTAGAATCTGCCAGAGTAATGCAGGTATAAAATTCAGCATGGACTGCTGTGGGAATAAATCCCTTAGTGAAAATAAACGTTAACAGAAGATCAGACACTTACAGGTTGATATGCCTGCTCCAACCATGCAGATTATCTTTTCACCTGAAAGAAAAATGCATTTGAAAAAAAAATTTAACATTGGATTGTATCTTAATAAAGATGAGCTTCCCAGCATATTCTTTCCCTCACTCTCCGTGGCCTTGAAATTAATATGTTCATAAGTTCATAAGTGATGGGAGCAGAATTAGGCCATTCGGCCCATCGAGTCTACTCCACCATTCAATCATGGCTGATCTATCTCTCCCTCCCAACCCCATTCTCCTGCCTTCTCCCCATAACCCCCGACACCCATACTAATCAAGAATCTATCCATCTCTGCCTTAAAAATATCCATTGGCGGCCTCCACCGCAATTAATTCCACAGATTCACCACCCTCTGACTAAAGAAATTCCTCCTCATCTCCTTCCTAAAGGAACGTCCTTTAATTCTGAGGCTGTGACCTCTGATCCTAGACTCTCCCACTAGTGGAAACATCCTCTCCACATCCACCCTATCCAGGCCTTTCACTATTCGGTAAGTATCAATGCAGAAAACAAGTGATGAAGCTAAGGGATGTAATGAAACTGGGTAGACACAAAGTGCTGGGGTAACTCAGCGGGGACAGGCAGCATCTCTGGGGAGAAGGAATGGGTGACGTTTCAGGTCGAATGGGTGAGTTTCAGCATCTGAAGAAGGGTTTTGACCCAAAACGTCACCCATTCCTTCTCACCAGAGATGCTGCCTGTCCCGCTGAGTTACTCCAGCTTTTTGTGTCTATCGTTGGTTTGAACCAGCATCTGCAGCTCCTTCTTACACACGTAGACTGAGACTGACTGCCCCCCCCTCCCCAATCTTCGCACATCTCCAATCCTTTCCAGTTGTCACTTTAATTTCATGGTTCATGTTTTCATGACTGTTGGCAGATCAATTTCCCTCCTGGGATAAATAAAGTTCTATCGTATCGTATCGTATTAATACGCGAAGATGTTGCTGTTCTAATTTCCCCATTAACACCAGTCAGAATGCTGGATGTCAGAGTCTCAAACAGAAGATACAAGCTGAAAGTCAAAGACTACAGATGCTGGTACAAAGCGAAGGTATCACAAAATGCTGGAGTAACTCAGCAGATCAGGCAGCATCTGGGAGAGAGGGGATGGATGACGTTTCGTGTCGAGACCGAAGATAGATATACACACATCTACATATGTCTGAAGAAGGTAGACACAAAATGAAGGGTCAACTGTTCCTTTTCTCCAGAGATGCTGTCTGACCCGCTGAGTTATTCCAGCTTTTTGTGTCCATATACACACACACACACACACACATCTCTCTCTTTACATATATGCCTGACCTGCTGAGTTACTCCAGCATTTTGTGAATAAATACCTTCGATTTGTACCAGCATCTGCAGTTATTTTCTTACATATATGTATATATATATATATATAAATGTTGGAGTAACTCAGCAGGTCAGGCAGCATCTCAGGAGAGAAGGAATGGGTGACGTTTCGGGTGAGACCCGAAACGTCACCCATCCCCTCACTCCTAGATGCTGCCTGATCTGCTGAGTTACTCCAGCATTTTGTAATACCTTCCGCATGTAAGATGTGGTCCACTGTGCTTCAGGATGCATTGAACGATTAGCAACTTACATTTCTTGCCGAGGATGTACTTGGCAATCCCTTCGAGGTTCCGTTTCTCCAGTGCCGGCCCAGTGTCTGACTGCTGCAGATCAAGTGAGCGAGACAGCAGGTTCCTCAAGAAATCCACTGTGAAGGAAAGCCCAGGCAGTAGAAGGTCACCGACTCGATACAAGAGGAAGCCATTTGCTATTGAGGGCGTGCAGCGTAGGTTTACTAGGTTAATTCCCGGAATGGCGGGACTGTCATATGTTGAAAGACTGGAGCGACTAGGCTTGTATACACTGGAATTTAGAAGGATGAGAGGAGATCTTATTGAGACGTATAAGATTATTAAGGGGTTGGACACGTTAGAGGCAGGAAACATGTTCCCAATATTGGGGGAGTCCAGAACAAGGGGTCACAGTTTAAGAATAACCATTTGGAACGGAGATGAGGAAAAACATTCTCAGTCAGAGTTGTGAATCTGTGGAATTCTCTGCCTCAGAAGGCAGTGGAGGCCAATTCTCTGAATGCATTCAAGAGAGAGCTAGATAGAGCTCTGAAGGATAGTGGAGTCAGGGGGTATGGGGAGAAGGCAGGAACGGGGTACTGATTGAGAATGATCAGCCATGATCACATTGAATGGTGGTGCTGGCTCGAAGGGCCGAATAGCCTACTCCTGCACCTATTGTCTATAGCAAACAGAGATAAAATGTAATCAGGGACTGTCAGACTGGTCAGAGAACTGAGAAGCGTCCCGACCCGAAATGTCACCCATTCCTTCGCTCCAGAGATGCTGCCTGCCCCCGCTGAGTTACTCCAGCTTGTTGTGCCTGTCTTCAGCATAGCTTTAAGGTGCGAGAGGCATGTTTTGCATCTTTTGGAACAGAGGGGAGAAGCTGAAGAGAGACTTAAGTGAACGGTTTAAAGTTATGATTAAGCCAGTGGATTTGGACAGAGAGAATAAAAGGCAGGAAGGGAAATAACAAATAAAATGTGGATAACCCTCTCAGAAAATATAAATGATAGAAGCTGGACGTACTTTCAGACACATCCAACTCCCCGCTCGCTTCCCCTTGGGATTCTGGGCTCTGAAACAAAAACAAAACAAAGAAAACCTTTTTCAGCTTTTGAAACAATACCTGGGTGGACCCACTAAGATCAAATGGGCTTGAATTCGCTGGAATTTAGAAGGATAGAGGGGGTCTTATAGAAATATATAAAATTCTTAGGGGATTGAACCGGCTAGATGCAGGAAAAATGTTCCCCATGTTGGGGGAGTCCAAGGTTAGGGTTCACAGTTTAAGAATAAGGGGGTCGGCCATTTAGGACTGAGACGAGGAAAAACTTTTTCACCCAGAGAGTTGTGAATCTGTGGAATTCTCTGCCACAAAAGGCAGTGGAGGCCAAATCACTGGATGTTTTCAAGAGAGAGTTAGATTTAGCACTTAGGGCTAACGAAATCAAGGGATATGGGGAGAAAGCAGGAACGGGGTACTGATTCTGGATGATAAGCCATGATCATATTGAATGACCGTGCAGGCTCGAAGTGCCGAATGGCCTACTCCTGCACCTATTTTCTTGTGTTTCAATGATTCTAAGATCCTATCCTCAACCTCTGACGTTCCAGGGAAAACAAGGTTTTCATCCATATAGTTCCAGGACACAGACCCAGCGTGATTGGGGGAAAGGTTTTTCCAAAGTAGAATGCTTGAGTGAAAGGAATAGAATTAGGCCATTCGGCCCATCAAGTCTATTCCACCATTCAGTCATGGCTGATCCTAACCCCTGTGTAACTCGAAGGGAATCTGCCTGGGATGCTCACATGCACCTAGTTGCCCTTCTGATAAAATGCAACACCTCATTCTATGACAGTGCTGCATTCCCTCTCATTTGCAGTGGGAGATCTGCCTAGGATATGCTCTCCAGTCTGTTAAGGGAATATACACGCTAGAGGCAGGAAACATGTTCCCGATGTTGGGGGAGTCCAGAACCAGGGGACTACAGTTTAAGAAAAAGAGGTAGGCCTTTTAGAATGGAGAAGTGGAAAAAAAAATTCACCCAGAGAGCTGTAAATCTGTGGAATTCTCTGCCTCAGAAGGCAGTGGAGGCCAATTCTCTGGATGCTTTTAAGAGAGAGTTAGATAGAGCTCTTAAAGATATCGGAGTCAAGGGATATGGGGAGAAGGCGGGAACAGGGTACTGATTGTGGATGATCAGCCATGATCTCAGTGAATGGCAGTGCTGGCTCGAAGGGCCAAATGGCCTCCTCCTGCACCTATTGTCTATTGTCTATGACGTGGGCTTCAATAGACAATAGACAACCTAACCCATCTGACTGGGAGTTGTTTAGTTAGGAATAATTGGATTAGTTTAGAGATACAGCATGGAAAAAGGCCCTTCGGCCATCGATCACCCGTCCACACTAGTTCTATGTTATCTCACTTTTGCAGCCACTCCCTGCACTCTAGGGGCAATTTACAGAGGACCGATTAACCTGGAAACCCACACATCGTTGGGATGTGGGAGGAGACCGACCACCCAGAGGAAACCCACGCGGTCACAGGGAGAACGTGCAAACTCCACACAGACAGCACCCAAGGTCTGAATGGGACCCGAGGCTCTGGCAGTTTTAGGCTGCACCTCTACCAGCTGTGCCACTCTGTGAAGCACGATTCTGAGTGAAGGCAGGAATATGCTTCCAGTTTTCTGACTCATAAACCCTACCCTCGGATTTCTACACAGTGCATGAAGTGGGCCTCACCCTAGGTGCACAACATGAGTACAATAATCATGCTTACCTTCCTGATCATGCCCGATCATACGGATAATTCTGCAGACACATTTAAGTTTGAATAATAGTAACATTTACCCAGCTGAAAACAAACAAATTTTTTCTTATTGTTTAATAAAATTATTTCCGTACCTCACTTTCCGAGTCTGAACCAGTCTTTGGATCTGAAGCTGATGAAGGAAAAAAGTGTTAATTTGAAGATAATTTAATCAGTCAAGGAAGGATATTATCCTGGGATTTACACCCATTACGTTTTACCGTTTCAATTTGTTACATTTGTTAAATGGAGACACAAAGGACCTGTAGAAGCTGGTCTGAAGAAAGGTCCCGACCCGAAATGTCACCTATCCATTTCCTCCAGAGATGCTGCCAGTTACTCCAGCACTTTGTGTTTGACTTTAGATCTGTAAACGCAAGTTTCCTTCTGGTAAACATAGAAAATAGGTGCAGGAGTAGGTCATTCGGCCCTTCGAGCCTGCACCGCCATTCAATATGATCATGGCTGATCATCCAGCTCAGTAACCTGTACCTGCCTTCTCTCCATACCCCCTGATCCCTTTAGCAAAAAGGGCCACATCTAACTCCCTCTTAAATATAGCCAATGAACTAGCCACAACTACCTTCTGTGGCAGAGAATTCCACAGACTCGCCACTCTCTGTGTGAAGAAATGTTTTCTCATCTCGGTCCTAAAAGACTTCCCCCTTATCCTTAAGCTGTGACCCCTGGTTCTGGACTCCCCCAACATCGGGAACAATCTTCCCGCATCTAGCCTCTCCAACCGCTTAAGAATTTTACATGTTTCTATAAGATCCCCCCTCAGTCTTCTAAATTCCAGCGAGTGCAAGCCTAGTCTATCCAGTCTTTCTTCATATGAAAATCCCGCCATCCCAGGGATCAATCTGGTGAACCTTCTCTGTACTCCCTCTAAGGCAAGAACGTCTTTCCTCAGATTAGGAGACCAAAACTGCACACAATACTCCAGGTGTGGTCTCACCAAGGCCCTGTACAACTGCAGTAGAACCTCCCTGCTCCTAAACTCAAATCCTCTTGCTATGAATGCCAACATACCATAAAAGGGAGATGTTGCTATGTAAATGCAAACTATCGGTGATGTTAGAACAAAAAAATAAAAACAGATGCTGAAAATGCTGGAAGCACTCAGCAGGTCAGGAGGCATCAGTGGGAAGAGAAACGGAACCAAGATTCTGGGGGCAAGGGTTCCTCATCTGAAGTGGCAGTGGGAGAAGGCAAGTGTGTTCTCAGTAGGGGTGCCAACTATCTCACTCCCAAATATGGGACAAGGTGACGTCACCGCCCCGCGCCCCATGTGACCTCACCCAGCCAGCGGCCACGTGTTCCTGCTCCACCATTGGTTGCCGCCCGGGCCGGGAGGCGGGTTGCTATGCAACCTCTGTTAGGCGGCACTCAGGCCTCAGGGCCTAGACTGTCTGGAGTTAAAATGTCGGAAACCTAGAGTGTTGGGACCTAAACTGTCGGGACCTACAGCGTCGGGGCCCACAGTGTCAGGGCCTGCAGTGCCCCCCCCCCCCCCCCCCCCGGGCCTAATACAGGATAAGTGTGGTCCCGAACGGGACAAACCAATTTAGCCCAAAATACGGGATGTCCCGGCTAATACGGAACAGTTGGCAACCCTAGTTCTCAGCTGCATCGAAAGGCGTGGGTGGGGAGGAGAGAGTGATATTGGTAAATTGAAACAGTCTAGGTAATAATTACTTTAAAGACTAGTGGTGGAACAGCAGTGGAGGACACCATCAACATCGCCTAGACAGGCCGACTGGGGTATGCAACTGCAATCCTATGCTGCTGCCAGAACAATGGGTCTTTGGGGCAAACTTAAGATTCGACATTTAAACTTAGACTTGAATCATACAAAATGTCGCCGGAAATGTGGCAACTCTTGTGTACTATCTCAGTGTCATCTGCTATTCCTGCACTTTTGTACTTAAATACGATTGTGACTCTGTGTAGTAAGATTTTTACTGAATTGGACACAAAGAAAGACTTTCACTGTTGAAAGTCCTGTGACAATAAAGTGCCATTGATTGAAATGAAAAACGAAACACATCGTAGCCGAGAGAGATGCAGACATATCCTTGGAAACATGAGAGACAGCCAATGCTGGAATCTTGAGCAAAATAACAAAGTGCTGGGGGAATTCAGTGTGAAAAAGGGTCCCAACACAAAAGGTCACCTGTCCATCCCCTCCACAGAGGCTGCCTGACCAACTGTTTCTCCAGCACTTTTGTTTTATTCAAGGAGAAGTGAATTACTGCTTCTGCACCTGCAAAGACTGTTTGGGTCCCTCACTGTGGGAATAGAAGTGATAAAAGCTGTTGCAAACTGGAGATGGAACGACAGACTGGGTTTGTTGTTGGTAGAGGGGAATACAAACTAGAGATGGAATGATGGACAAAATTTCTAATTAATAGGGGAGTGTAAACCTAGAGAAGGAGGGACAGAAGGGGTATGTTGCTGATGGAGGGACAGGGTTTGTTATTAATAGAGGGGAGTGCAAACTAGAGATGGAGCGACAGACTGGGTTGTTATTGATAGAGGGGATTATAGACTAGAATTGGAGGGACTGGGTTTGTTATTGTGAGTTGTCACAGAACAGCTTTCAGTCAGGGACAGAGTGGGTGTGTTATTGTGAGGGGATTATACACGAGAGATGGAGGACCAGACCACTTGGTGGGACAGTGTGGGTGTTATTGTGAGGGGTTATACTCTAGAGAAGGACAGACAGGGTGTGTGATTGTGAGTTGTCACAGGACAGTTTAACTCAGGGACAGAGTGGATGTTGTCGTGAGGGGTTATACACTAGAGATGGTGGGACAGTGTGGGTGTTATTGTGAGGGGTTATACTCTAGAGAGGGTGTGTGATTGTGAGTTGCCGCAGGACAGTTTAACTCAGGGACAGAGTAGATGTTGTTGTAAGGGGTTATACACTAGAGATTGACAGTGTGTGTGTGCTGTTAAGTTGTCACAGGACAGTTTAACTCAGGGACAGGGTGTGTTATTGTGAGATGTCACAGGACAGTGTAACACAGCCCCACCCGACTCAGAAATGCCCCGCAAAGAGTGCGTCGCCCTGAACCGGCTCCGCACAGGGGTCGGCCGGTTCAATGCCAACATGCATCGTTGGGGGTTGCGTCCATCTGCGTGTGTGGAGCCGACCAGCAAACAGCGCAGCACGTCATTTTCGACTGCACTGTCCTCCGTCCCCCTGGTGGAGGGGTAGGCCGCACGGCCCTCGACAACAGCACATTGCACTGGCTACAGCGCCTGGAGGGCGTTACATAATTTCTGCTGCCTCAAACGCAAGAAGAAGTGTAACTCAGGGACAGAGTGTGTGTTGTTGAGAGAGGGGATTATACACGAGAGATGAATGGACTGAGTGGGTGTTGTTATGAGAGGGATTAGAGAGGACAGTGTAACTCAGGGACAGAGTGTGTGTGTTATTGTCAGTTGTCACATGACAGTGTAAGTCAGGGACAGAGTGTGTGTGTGATATGAGTTGTCACAGGACAGTGTAACTCAGGGACAGAGTGTCTGTGTGTTATTGTGGGTTGTCACAGGACAGTGTAACACAGGGACTGTGTGTGTGTGTGATTGTGAGTTGCCACAGAACAGTGTGTGTGTGTTATTGTGAGTTGTCACAGGACAGTGTAACTCAGGGACTGTGTGTTATTCTGTCCCTTTAAACGAAGTCCCGCCCCTCCGCGGCGCTGATTGGCTCAGCCAACACAGGCACGCCCCTCCCTTGGCATCCCATTGGTCGGGTCAGGTGTCGGTCACGCGACGTCACGAAGGCCCCGCCCCGTCGGCGGGTAACGCCCACTCCCGGGCCGGGCGGCGGCGGCGGCGGCAACGGGCCTCACCGCGGAGCGGACGGCAGCGCCTCTCCCCCCCACCCCCCCCCCCACCCCACCCCGCCCGACAACCCCTCCCCGCCAGCGGCATCTCACGCTTCACCTTCTGGCTTCGACATTGAGCCGATGTTTTCTGTCGCCGACGCTCCGGTCCCTCCGCTCCCTTCCGCCCCGGTCCCTCCGCTCCCTTCCGCCCCGACCCCCCGGAAATATTGTCCGGCCGAGCAACGGGGGACGTGAAGAAAGGTTCCGCCCTGAGCTTGGCTATTGTGGAGCCTAGCCGTCCGTCTCTCATCGGAAACTCGTCTGTGTTCAAACCAAGTTGCAATTCAAAACCCAATTCAACACTCAATTCTAGATCCAATACAAGACCCCATTCACAATCAATCAATCAATCAATCAATCAATCAATCAATCAATCAATCAATCAATCAATCAATCAATCAATCAATCAATCAATCAACCAATCAATCAATATCAATCACAAGTGTCACACAATGCTGGAGTAACTCAGCAGGTCAGGCAGCATCTCTGGAGAGAAGGAATGGGTGACGTTTCGGGTCGAGACCCTTGGGTCTAGTTACACTGCCCTGTGCCAACTCACAATAACACACACACTCTGGCCTCTCTAGAGTATAACCCAATAGACAATAGGTGCAGGAGGAGGCCATTCGGCCCTTCGAGCCAGCACCGCCATTCAATGTGATCATGGCTGATCATTCTCAATTAGTTCCCCGTTCCTGCCTTCTCCCCATACCCCCTGACTCCGCTATCCTTAAGAGCTCTATCCAGCTCTCTCTTGAATGCATTCAGAGAATTGGCCTCCACTGCCTTCTGAGGCAGAGAATTCCACAGATTCACAACTCTCTGACTGAAAAAGTTTTCCCTCATCACAGTTCTAAATGGCCTACCCCTTATTCTTAAACTGTGGCCCCTTGTTCTGGACTCCCCCAACATTGGGAACATGTTTCCTGCCTCTAACGTGTCCAACCCCTTAATAATCTTATACGTTTCGATAAGATCTCCTCTTACAACAACATCCACTCTGTCCCTGGGTTACACTGTCCTGTGCCAACTCCACAATAACACCCACACTGTCCCTGTCCCCGAGACCCTAGGCAATAACTGCAAATTGAAGGTAGACACGAAATGCTGGAGTAACTCAGCGGGTCAGGCAGCATCTCAGGAGAGACGGAATGGGTGACGTTTCGGGTCGTTTTAGACTGATGTCAGGGGCGGGGGGCGGGACAAAGATAGGATGTAGTAGGAGACAGGAAGACAGTGGGAGAACTGGGAAGGGGGAGGGGATAGAGAAGGACGGAGGAACTATCTAAAGTTAGAGAAGTCAATGTTCACACCGCTGGGGTGTAAGCTACCCAAGCGAAATATGAGATGCTGTTCCTCCAATTTGCGCTGGGCCTCACTATGACAATGGAGGAGGCCCATGACAGAAAGGTCAGACTGGGAGTGGGAGGGGGAGTTGAAGTGCTGACCAACGGGAGATCAGGTTGGTTAAGGCGGATAGAGCGAAACGGTCGCCGAGCCTGCGTTTGGTCACACTGATGTAGAGAAGTTAACACCTGGAACAGCGGATACAATAAATAGATGAGTCAGCTATCCCATAGCTAATTTGACTACACTTCTTCCCTCTCTGTCTCCTGTAAAAAGCCTATCCCCTACTCCCAATTCCTCCGTCTACGCTGCATCTGAAGGAATGGGTGATGTTTTGGGTCGAGACCCTTCCTGAGAAGGGGAACAGTTTCTGGTCAAAGATCCTTTTTTGACAGAACTGGGAAGAAAGTAAAGAAACTTCTTAGAACCTTCGGGGGGGGGGGGGGGGGGGGGGGCCTCACACACACACACGCACAGAGGTTAGCTAACTTATTTTCTCTTCTTCCCAGTTCTGACAAAGGATCTTTGACCAGCAAACCTGAGCTCTGATCTTCCTCCTGCAGATGTCGCCTGACCTGCTGAGTATTTCCAGCATTTGCAGATTTTTTTTCATTTTCATAGGTAAATGGTAGATTGGCCTGAATTGCAAGGGGGATTTGAAATCAAAAGTCTTACGGTAAATTATATATACTTACCTTGAGCCCTGTTTCTAAGAGATTCAGTGGGTTGTTTCCTCGCTTGAGACATCTGTCCTGTGGGAAGATAAGGAGCAAGATTGGCCTTGCATTCACTGGAATCATTAAGCTGAAAAATGCGCAGAGAAAACTTACGAGGATGTTGCCAGGCCACGAAGGCCCGAGCTCAAGGAGGGTTGAACAGGTTAGGACTTTATTCCTTGCAGCATAGGAGGCTGAGATGTGAGGGTGTATAAAATCATAGGGGAAATATATTGAATGAATATACAGAGTCTTTTACTCAGAGTAGGGGAATCAAGAACCAGAGGACATGTCTTTGGTTGATCTACAGAATTTAATTTTTGCATTTTTTTAGAGATACAGCGCGGAAACAGGCCCTTCGGCCCACCGGGTCCGCGCCGCCCAGCGATCCCCGCACACTAACACTATCCACACACACTAGGGACAATTTTTTTAACATTTTTACATTTGCCCAGCCAATTAACCTACAAACCTGTACGTCTTTGGAGCGTGGGAGGAAAACGAAGATCTCGGAGACAACCCACGCAGGTCACGGGGAGAACGTACAAACTCCGTACAGACGGCGCCCGTAGTCAGGATCGAACCTGAGTCTCCAACGCTGCATTCGCTGTAAGGCAGCAACTCTACCGCTGCGCCACTGTGCATTATTATCTAATATTACTGATTATTAATTTATTCTATTATTGATAGACTGACATGACAGAAATGATGGTTCTTGACTATATTTGTGTTTCTTTCTATGTTTTGTTTATCTGCTTCTGACTTATGATGTTGTGTTATTTTAAATTATATTTTGTTAAGTATTAAGGGTAGGTGCAATAAGTGTTGGCTTCTGCCTACACCTTTTTTTTCGGTCAGAAAAATATCACGTGTGATTATATTGTTTTATTTTTGATACAATCATTTCATACTATTTAACTTTCACAACTGTATGGTCAATCTGTTGCATTGTGTTGACCGGAAAAAAGGAAAAAAAAGAAAAAGAAATAAAAGGTAAAAAATATTGTATATTTGTGGGTTATTTTATTAATAGGTCTGTCAAGCAGTTGGACGGGAACCACCCAGGACTGAATCCTGGCCTGAATGGCAGCCACAGGTTGTTAGACCAAAGCAAACTTGGAGACCATTGGTAAAAGCTAGTGAACTTTACCTCTGTTCCGTTGCCATTACATAAGGTGAAACCTAGCAGGGTCCTTAATTTTTAAAGAGAGCACTCTGTGGTGAAATAAAATCCCTATTCCTCCATACAAGCTTGGCTACATCGCAAACAAAGTGTGGATGTGATACGGTGTTGGACTAGTCACACATTTTCCATCCTCTTAGAGCTGGCAGCCATCTTTCCTGAACAGTTTGTTGGTGTATTGTTTATCACATAGATGGAGATACAGCGAAAAGCTTCTTCTGCACACGATCCAGTCAAATTATACTGCACATGAGTACAATCGGTGTCTTCTCCGTGGATTGTCACCGTGTCGTGGTGGAGAAGCCTGTGTGGTCCTGAGATCCTGAGAGCGATGCCGTCTGGAGCTACGCTCCTGGTAGGGTCACCCATGGTGGTAAGGTCGAGGGGGAGGTCCCGGACAAAGAGCGATCCAACCAAGACCTCAACGGTGGAACAGGCGGAGGATGATGGCTGACTTTAGCGGAGCGTCACAGCGGCAGGGAAGGCGGATGAAGGCTGCAGAAGGGTCTCCGGTCGTCTTGGACTCCATGCCACTGGATCCTCAGAAGGCAGTGAAGGCCAATTCTCTGAATGCATTCAAGAGAGAGCTATATAGAGCTCTTAAGGATAGCGGAGTCAGGGGGTATGGGGAGAAGGCAGGAACGGGGGTACTGATTGAGAATGATCAGCCATGATCACATTGAATGGCGGTGCAGGCTCGAAGGGCCGAATGGCCTCCTCCTGCACCTATTGTCTAACCCAGATCTGTCAAGGACCGTGTGGTGGCTGTCTGTGCACCAGTCTCCCCACGTTAAACAAAGGCACAGGCGTTCTCCGTGAGAGGACAGTCACACTCGCTTCGAGTGACCGCCGATGAGGATGACAATAGGTGTTCCAGAAAAGCACGCAGAAAGTCGCCACCTTTCTGATGCCATCTTTCGACTTCCAAGTCTCTGAAAAGTCCGATCTTGGCCCAAAGAGATTAATGTCAACCAGAAAAAGGCTGGAGTAACTCAGTGGGTCGAGCAGCATCTGTGGAGAAAAAGGAACAGGTGATGTTTTGGGTCGAGACCCTTCTTCAGACATCTGTTCCTATTCCTTTTCTCCAGAGATGCTGCCTGACCCGCTGAGTTACTCCAGCATTTTGTGTCCATCTTCGGTCTAAAGCCGCATCTGCAGTTCCTTCCTGCACAGATTCATTTTAAAGCCTGCTTGCCTGCTGCCACTGGATTGATGAAGTAGTGGTTGGCTTGACCCAGTGCAATGCTGTTTGTTCCCTCCGCCTATTAGATAGTTTTGATATTGCCAAGAGGTCGGCAAAGTGACCGCCTTCTGTTTCTTTGAATCCGCTTTTAGTTTAGTATTTTAGTTTAGTTTAGAGATGCAGCACAGCAACAGGCCCTTCGGCCCACCGAAACCAAGTCGACCTGCTATCCCCGCACACAAACACTATCCCACGCACACGAGGGACAATTTACAATTTTACCAAAGCCAATTAACCTACACACTTGTGTGTCTTTGGAGTGTGGGAGGAAACTGGAGCACTCGGAGAAAACCCACGCAGGTCTTGTACAAACTCCGTACAGACAGCACGCATGGTCAGGATCAAACCCGGGTCTCTGGCGCTGTAAGGCAGCAACTCTACTGCTGCGCTGGAATTTAGAAGACTGAGGAGGGATCTTACAGAAACTTACAACATTCTTAAGGGGTTGGACAGGCTAGATGCAGGAAGATTGTTCCCGATGTTGGGGAAGTCCAGAACAAGGGGTCACAGTTTAAGGATAAGGGGGAAGTCTTTTAGGACCGAGATGAGAACGTTTTTTTTCACACAGAGAGTGGTGAATCTGTGGAATTCTCTGCCACAGAAGGTAGTTGAGGCCAGTTCATTGGCTATATTTAAGAGGGAGTTGGATGTGGCCCTTGTGGCTAATGGGATCAGGGGGTATGGAGAGAAGGCAGGTACGGGATACTGAGTTGGATGATCAGCCATGATCATATTGAATGGCGGTGCGTGCAGGCTCGAAGGGCCGAATGGCCTACTCCTGCACCTATTTTCTATGTTTCTATGTGCCACCATTTTAATTGTGGATTTATATACTGATAGGGTGAGGTCTTTTTTCTCAATTTAGTTTGTATCCCATGGAATAAATCTTCCCTTTCCTTGCCTAACAACTCCGACTGGCGGGCTGTGGTTGTCAAAATAGGTTCCTACCTTGAATACAGTCCGATACGCTGCGCTGATTCTGGTTGGGAGGCATTTTTCAATATGTCCACGACACACCGGATCAGGAAGAGGAGAATAATGAACGCTATCATCGAGGTGGAGATCATGGCGGCTGCAACGAACAAAACAAACATTGTAAACCCTAAATTTATGAAAATTGATGGCATTACCTTCTCCCTGTATGAGAATCGCTACTGGTCCTCTTTTTATGTTTGTTTTCAAGATTTTCAAGATTTTCAAGATCAATTTATTATCACATGTACCAATTGAGCTACAGTGATATTTGAGTTACCATACAGCCATACTAAGTGAAAAGCAACAAGACACTGGAATTTAGAAGACTGAGGGGGGATCTTATTGAAACATATAAAATTCTTAAGGGGTTGGAGAGGCTAGATGCAGGAAGATTGTTCCCGATGTTGGGGAAGTCCAGAACCAGGGGTCACAGCTTAAGGATAAGGGGGAAGTCTTTTAGGACCGAGATGAGAGAACATTTCTTCACACAGAGAGTGGTGAGTCTGTGGAATTCTCTGCCACAGAAGGTAGTTGAGGCCAGTTCATTGGCTATATTTAAGAGGGAGTTAGATGTGGCACTTGTGGCTAAAGGGATCAGGGGGTATGGAGAGAAGGCAGGTACAGGTTACTGAGCTGGATGATCAGCCATGATCATATTGAATGGCGGTGCAGGCTCGAAGGGCCGAATGGCCTACTCCTGCACCCTATTTTCTATGTTTCTATGTTTCTAAGACACACAGCCACATAAAGTAAAATTTAACATAAACATCCACCACAACGGATTACACATTCCTCACTGTGATGGAAGGTTATAAAGTCTAGGCTTGTATGCACTGGAATTTAGAAGGATGAGAGGGGATCTTATCGAAACGTATAAGATTATTAAGGGGTTGGACACGTTAGAGGCAGGAAACATGTTCCCAATGTTGGGGGAGTCCAGAACAAGGGGCCACAGTTTAAGAATAAGGGGCAGGCCATTTAGAACTGAGATGAGGAAAAACTTTTTCAGTCAGAGAGTTGTGAATCTGTGGAAATCTCTGCCTCAGAAGGCAGTGGAGGCCAATTCTCTGAATGCACTCAAGAGAGAGCTAGATAGAGCTCTTAAGGATAGCGGAGTCAGGGGGTATGGGGAGAAGGCAGGAACGGGATACTGATTGAGAATGATCAGCCATGATGACATTGAATGGTGGTGCTGGCTTGAAGAGCCGAATGGCCTCCTCCTGCACCTATTGTCTATTGTCTATTGTCTAAAGTTCAATCATCTTCCTCTTTGTGTTCACCCGCGGTTGGGGCTGTTGAACCGTCCACAGTCGCTGCTGCCGACTGTTCGAGGCCCTCGAGTCGGGACGATCGAAACTCCCCGCATCGGGCAATATTATTTTTGGGGCATGTAATCATCGCTGGCAAGACTCGAGTTTATCATCCTTACCTAAGCGACCTCAGAAGGTGTTGGTGACCAGCCTCCTTGAACCACTCCCTTTCTTCTGCTGACGGAGGTCCTGCAGAGCTGATGGGGCACAATGAACAGTATTGAAACAAACGACAATGAAGGAAAAGTAGTAGAAGAAAATAACTGCAGATGCTGGTACAAATCGAAGGTATTCATTCACAAAATGCTGGAGTAACTCAGCAGGTCAGGCAGCATCTCAGGAGAGAATGAATGGGTGACGTTTCGGGTCTCGAAACGTCACCCATTCCTTCTCGCCTGAGATGCTGCCTGACCTGCTGAGTTACTCCAGCATTTTGTGAATGAAGGAAAAGTAAGATTTTTTTCTTTAGATTTAGAGATACAGCGCAGAAACAGGCCCTTCGGCCCACCGGGTCCACGCCGCCCAGCGATCCCCGCACATTAACACTATCCGACACTCACTAGGGACAATTTTTTTAAACATTTAACCTACAAACCTGTACGTCTTTGGAGTGTGGGAGGAAACCGAAGATCTCGGAGAAAACCCACGCAGGTCACGGGGAGAACGTACAAACTCCGTACAGACAGCACCCGTAGTCAGGATCGAACCTGAATCTCTGGCGCTGCATTCGCTGTAAGGCAGCAACTCTACCGCTGCGCCACCGTGCCGCCCTTTCCAAGTCATGGACTTGAATGGAGGCCTACAGAGAGTGTTAGAGTCACAGAGCCTTTGGCCCAACTTTCCCACGCTGAGAAACATGTCCCATCTGCACTAGTCCCACCTGCCTGCGTTTGGCCCAGATCCCTCTAAACCTGTTCTATCCATGTAGCTGTCTAAATGTTTCTCAAACGTTATGATTGTCCCTGCCTCAACTACATCCTCTGGCAGCTTGTTCCATACATCTACCAGCCTTTGCTTGAAAGAGTTATCCCTCAGGTTCCTATCAAATCATTCCCCCCTCACCTTCGACCATCCGCTATTCTGGAAAGACCACATTGAATCTGTCTACAAAAGGACAAAACAAATAAGTTATTTTCTACGCCGCCTTAGGTCCTTTGGGGTGAGTAGACAAATTCTTCTTTTGTTCCTTACTTCTGTGATTATGAGTGTTCTTCAGTATTGTAATACTACATTGTACATGTCTTTGTCCACCACTTTAAAGTCAAAACTGCTCCACCAAATGAAAATCTGCTCAAAGATCATTGGTCAACCCCTTGAGAAACTCTATGAATCAGCCTACCACAATACTCCTCCCCTCTTCGACGAGAGTTTAGCAACATGCCCTCTCATTGCTCCCCCTCTGTGATTCCTCCTGCCCTCCTACTCTACACCCATTCCTTCTCTCCAGAGATGCTGCCTGACCCGCTGAGTTACTCCAGCATTTTATGATTCCTTCGATTTGCACCAGCATCTGCAGTTATTTTCCTACCACAGTAACATGCTACGGTTGGCCAACAACATTGTCTCGGTCCCCGACCATGTCCTGAACAGTGAATATAAATTGTTACCATCAAATCGGAGGTACAGGGTACCAAGATTTAATAAGGTTAGGCTGAAGCACTCTTTTGTGCACCAGTCAATCCTGATACTAAACACGGGGGGGGTGGGGAAACGGGGTGCGGCTCGGCCGCGGGGCCTAACATCGCCCGGTGCGGCTCGGCCGCGGGGCCTAACATCGCCCGGTGCGGCTCGGCCGCGGGGCCTAACATCGCCCGGTGCGGCTCGGCCGCGGGGCCTAACATCGCCCGGTGCGGCTCGGCCGCGGGACTTTTCATCGCCCGGTGCGGCTCGGCCGCGGGACTTTTCATCGCCCGGTGCGGCTCGGCCGCGGGACTTTACATCGCCCGGTGCGGCTCGGCCGCTGGACTTAACAGTGCCCGGTGCGGCTCGGCCGCGGGGCTTAACATCGCCCGGTGCAGCTCAGCCGCGGGACTTTTCATCGCTGGTGCGGCTCGGCCGCGGGACTTAACATCGCCCGGTGCGGCTCGGCCGCGGGGCTTTACATCGCTGGTGCGGCTCGGCCGCGGGACTTTTCATCGCTGGTGCGGCTCCGCCGCTGGACTTAACATCGCCCGGTGCGGCTCGGCCGTGGGACTTAGCTGCGCAAGGCTCGGTCGCGGGGCCTTCCATCGCCCGGCTCGGCCGCGAGACGTTTCAGTGCCCGGTGCGACTCGGCCGCGGGGACTTCCACCCCCTTGCGGGGACTGTGCGGGTCGGTCGGGGACGAGCTGTCTGTCCGTGGGCGTGGGGAAGAGAGTGGAAGTTTTGTTGCCTCCATCACAGTGAGGGGGTGTTTGGAGTCACTGTGATGGATGTTTGTGTTGGGGTCATGTGTCTTGTGTTCTTTTTTGTGTGACTGCTATGTAGTTTCGTTCGGTACCTTGGTACCGAATGACAAATAAAGCTCTGTTGAACTGTTGAACTTAATCCCAGATCAAATGTACGTTGAAGGGTCTTGAATGTGTCATCATTTGTGATTGTAATGTTAAGGTGAATATATGTATCCTCGTTTCTTGTCTTACATTCTTTGTGTTGTTGATGTTACAAGTGGAGCTGCTGAGATGCAAGAAATTTTTTAGACTTGATCTGACAATAAACTGGAGGAACATCACCTCATATTTCGCCTGGGCAGCTTGCAGCCCAGTGGTATGAACATCGACTTCTCCAACTTTAGATAGTTCCTCTGCCCCTCTCTTCCCCTCCTCCTTCCCAGATCTCCCTCTATCTTCCTGTCTCCACCTCTATCCTTCCTTTGTCCCGCCCCCCTGACATCAGTCTGAAGAAGGGTCTCGACCCGAAACGTCACCCATTCCTTCTCTCCCGAGATGCTGCCTGACCTGCTGAGTTACTCCAGCATTTTGTGAATAAATACCTTCGATTTGTACCAGCATCTGCAGTTATTTTCTTATACCGACAATAAAGTATTATCATATCGTATCGTAAACCTATGCCCTCTGATTCTCGATTCCCCATCTCTGGTATTGTACCGGCTTCTCTTGTGCTTCAAACCAAGGCCTGGGGGATGCTGATGGGGCAAAGGCGGTGCAGTACGTCAATGGAAGGATTAGCAGGAGGAGGTGTCTGAGAGTTTAATTATTTCCACCCGAAACGTCACCCATTCCTTCTCTCCAGAGACGCTGCCTGTCCCGATGAGTTACTCCAGCATTTTGTGTCTATCTTCCGTGTAAACCAGCATCTGCAGTTCCATCCTCAACATTCAGTGAAACACAGACGTTAACAGATGTATGTGAGGCTAACCACAGAGGCACACAAAGTACTCAAGTAAGCCAAAGACATTCAGGCAGGCCCATGTGCAAAGACACACAGGAATGCATAGATATCTGTGCATGTCTGAAGAAGGGTCTCGAAGAAGGGTCTGGACCCGAAACATCACCCATTCCTTCTCTCCCAAGATGCTGCCCGACCCGCTGAGTTACTCCAGCATTTAGTGTCTACCAGGAATGCATAGATATCTGTGCATGTTCAGAAAAGTACACATGCAAGTGCAAAAACATCCGTCTACACGCACAAGTTGTAACCTACCCAACTCCATCAAGTTCGGGCTGGAATGGACCAGTCAGAATGAGAGTGGGAGAGAGAAAGTTTCTTTATAATCACTTGCCAAATCTGGAAGAAGAAAATGAAATTAGAAGTGGCGACGAATCTAAATAGTAGACGAGCAGCTGGTCCGAGAAAGTTCTCGATTGGAAACCATGGCAACAAAACCTTGAATTATCACACAATCATCGAGTGAAATCACAATGACAAATCTTCCTCTGGTCAGCCTCTTGGTGTTGGGTTGCTTTGAATTGTAAACACTCTGAAGGTAGCACGGTGAGGGAGTAGATATTTATTCAGAGTACAATCACAGGCAAAACTCACAGGGAATGGGAGAATTAAAACATATTGCGTACAGTTTTGGTCTCCTAATCTGAGGAAAGACATTCTTGCCATAGAGGGAGTACAGAGAAAGTTCACCAGATTGATTCCTGGGATGGCAGGACTTTCATATGAAGAAAGACTGGATAGACTCGGCTTGTACTCGCTGGAATTTAGAAGATTGAGGGGGGATCTTATAGAAACGTACAAAATTCTTAAGGGGTTGGACAGGCTAGATGCAGGAAGATTGTTCCTGATGTTGAGGAAGTCCAGAACAAGGGGTCACAGTTTAAGGATAGGGGGGAAGTCTTTTAGGACCGAGATGAGAAAGTTTTTTTCACACAGAGAGTGGTGAATCTGTGGAATTCTCTGCCACAGAAGGTAGTTGAGGCCAGTTCATTGGCTATATTTAAGAGGGAGTTAGATGTGGCCCTTGTGGCTAAAGGGATCAGGGGGTATGGAGAGAAGGCAGGTACAGGATACTGAGTTGGATGATCAGCCATGATCATATTGAATGGCGGTGCAGGCTCGAAGGGCCGAATGGCCTACTCCTGCAACTACTTTCTATGTTTCTATGTTTCTATGTGAGGATTCAATGATGATTTTTCATGTGGAACATGGAGGCTAAAATGTTAGAGTCACAAAGTCATGCAGCACAGAAAAACTGTATCGCAGTATAGAAATGTGAAAACGGGGACAGTTTCTTCCCAGCTTTTTATCAGGCAACTGAACCATCCTACCACAACCAGAGAGAGCAGTGCTGAACTACTGTCCACATCTTTGGTGACCCTCGGACTATCCTTGATCGGACTTTGCTGGCTCTACCTTGCACTAAATGTTATTCCCTTATCATGTATCCGCTAGACATAAAAACAGCTTTTCTTCCACGAGTGACAGTTCTATTCAATAACCAATGTCTGTAGTCTCTTTTTTGCTCTGGTTTATTTTCACCCACACGTTTAGACCGTAATGTTGTATCCTTATTGTTTTGATGTGGTTATGCTTTATTCTTAATTGTTAACTGTATGTTTGTGTTGTCATTTGTGAGCGGAGCACAATAGACAATAGACAATAGGTGGAGGAGGAGGCCATTCAGCCCTTCGAGCCAGCACCGCCATTCAATGCGATCATGGCTGATCACTCTCAATCAGTACCCCGTTCCTGCCTTCTCCCCATATCCCCTCACTCCGCTATCCTTAAGAGCTCTATCCAGCTCTCTCTTGAAAGCATCCAATGAACTGGCCTCCACTGCCTTCTGAGGCAGAGAATTCCACAATTTCACCACCCTCTGACTGAAAAAGTTCTTCCTCATCTCCGTTCTAAATGGCCTACCCCTTATTCTTAAACTGTGGCCCCTTGTTCTGGACTCCCCCAACATTGGGAACATGTTATCTGCCTCTAATGTGTCCAATCCCCTAATTATCTTATATGTTTCAATAAGATTCCCCCTCATCCTTCTAAATTCCAGTGTATACAAGCCCAATCGCTCCAGCCTTTCAACATACGACAGTCCCGCCATTCCGGGAATTAACCTAGTGAACCTACGCTGCACGCCCTCCATAGCAAGAATATCCTTCCTCGAATTTGGAGACCAAAACTGCACACAGTACTCCAGGTGCGGTCTCACCAGGCCCGGTACAACTGTAGAAGGACCTCTTTGCTCCTATACTCAACTCCTCTTGTTACGAAGGCCAACATTCCATTGGCTTTCTTCACTGCCTGCTGTACCTGCATGCTTCCTTTCATTGACTGATGCACTAGGACACCCAGATCTCGTTGAACTCCCCCTCCTCCTAACTTGACACCATTCAGATAATAATCTGCCTTTCTATTCTTACTTCCAAAGTGAATAACCTCACACTTATCTACATTAAACTGCATCTGCCATGTATCCGCCCACTCACACAACCTGTCCAAGTCACCCTGCAGCCTTATTGCATCTTCCTCACAATTCACACTACCCCCCAACTTAGTATCATCTGCAAATTTGCTAATGGTACTTTTAATCCTTTCGTCTAAGTCATTAATGTATATCGTAAATAGCTGGGGTCCCAGCACCGAACCTTGCGGTACCCCACTGGTCACTGCCTGCCATTCCGAAAGGGACCCATTTATCCCCACTCTTTGCTTTCTGTCTGTCAACCAATTTTCTATCCATGTCAGTACCCTACCCCCAATACCATGTGCCCTAATTTTGCCCACTAATCTCCTATGTGGGACCTTGTCGAAGGCTTTCTGAAAGTCGAGGTACACATACTTGGCCAATAAACTTATTCATTCATTCATTCATGTATCTATGCACTGTAAATGGGTCGATTGTAATCACGTATTCTCTAGATCAGCCATGATTGAATGGCGGTGTAGGCTTGATGGGCCAAATGGCCTAATTCTGCTCCCATCACTTGTGAACTTATGACCCGCTGAGTTTCTCCAGCCCTTTGAGGCTAAAGTGCTGATGAGCATTTGGGAGCTGAGTTGTTGGCATGTGTTGAGGTGTTGTTCCAATTTGATAACACCTCACTTTTTACCATTCTCACTCTTGTTTTCATATCTCTACTTCGTCTTTACAACCTCCTCCAAACCATAATTCTCTCAGATCTGTATGTTCCTCTATTTCTAACCTGTGTGTTATCTCAAATTTAATAGCTCCAACTACTTGCTCCCCAAAATCTGGAGGGAAAAAAACCGCAGACGCTGGTTTAAATCGAAGGTAGACACAAAATGCTGGAGTAACTCAGCGGGTCAGGCAGCATCTGAGGAAGGGTCTCGACCCGAAACGTCACCCATTCCTTCTCTCCCGAGATGTTGCCTGACCCGCTGAGTTACTCCAGTATTTTGTGTCTACCCCCAAAATCTGGATTTCCCTCTCCGAATCCCCTCACACCATCCGTACCACACTAAGATGGACTCAAAAAGCTGGAATAACTCACCGTATCAGACAGCAACACTGGAGAATAGGAATAGGTGACGATTCGTGTCTCGACCCGAAACGTCACCTATCCATGTCCTCCAGAGATGCTGCCTGTCCCGCTGAGTTACTCCAGCTTTTTGTGTCCATCTTCGGTTTAAACCAGCATCTGCAGTTCCTTCCTACACTTTTCTCTTGGCCTTTACACTAAGCTTTTTGTCAGCTGGCCTGATAAATTATTAGTTGTCTTGATGCCAGATTCCTTTCAACAATTAAAAAAAACATGTTGGGGCAGTTTTACTGCTGTCAGGGAGGGGTTCTTTACAGTGCAATCTTTTGTTACGAAAGCCCGCACGGTGAAACTGCAACCCTTTCCAACAATGCATTCCACTGCTTAAATGGAGGAAAATACTTGTCCTGTCATCTTGCCTTGGACGCGTGCCAATTATCTTGAAACCCGTAGGGCGGACTGCAGATGCTGATTAACGCCGAAGATAGACACAAAATGCTGGAGTAACTCAGTGGAGCAGTCAGCATCCACAGAGAGAAGGAATGGATGATGCTTCGGGTCGAGACCCTCCTTCAGACTGAAACGTCACCCATTCCTTCTCTCCGGAGATGCTGCCTGGCCCGCTGAGTTACTCCAGCATTTTGTGTCAATCTTGAAAGCTCGCCTCTGCTTGGGTACTCCTCCCAGTGGAAGCTGTTTCTAGCTGCTGCCTCACAGCACCAGAGACCCGGGTTCAATCCTGACTCCGGGTGCTCGTCTGTACGGAGTTTGTACGTTCTCCCCGTGACCTGCGTGGGTTTTCTCCGAGATCTTCGGTTTCCTCCCACACTCCAAAGGCGTGCAGGTTTGTAGGTTAATTGGCTTGGAGTAGATGTAAATTGTCCCTGGTGTGTGTAGGATAGTGTTAGTGTGCAGGGATCGCTGGTCAGTAAGCTGAACAGATCGCTGTGGACTCGGTGGGCCGAAGGGACTGTTTCCACGCTGTGTTTCTAAACTAAACAAAAGTACAGAGAGAATGTTTCCATTTATGGTGATGGATGGAGCCAGAGGCAATCAATGTAAGATGGTCAGCACAAAATCCATTGGGAGTTGGGAAGAAACTCCTTTATCCAGAGTGGGGAGAATGTGTGACTCAAATCTACCAGGAATGACAGAGAAAAACTGTGTAGATGCATTTCGGTGGCGGTAGGGATAACATGTAAGGTTCAGTTCAGTTTTAGTTTATTGTCACCGAGGTACAGTGGAAAGTTTTTGTTGCATGCCAACCAGCCAGCGGAAAGACAATACATGATTGCAATTGAGCCGTCCACAGTGTAGACACATGATACGGAAGGGGTGGAAAGAGAGTTATGTTGATAGATGAGCCTAAACATTTGAACTAGGAGTGGGTAATTATTTATACTGTAACTATGAGAACAAATGCTTTGACTGAAGGCACATCAACACTGTGGTATCTTCAAGAAGAGCCGCTGATGCTTTTAGTGAAAACCTTGCCTTCAGAGGCCTAGCGAAAAGGATCAAAAAAGATTTGAAAGCCAAACCAACCAGCCTGAGATTGGGGAAAAAAATGTGTAGGAATGAACTGCAGATACTGGTTTAAACTGAAGATAGACGCTAAATGCTGGAGTAACTCAGCGGGACAGGCAGCATCTCTGGAGAGAAGGAATGGGTGATGTTTTGGGTCGAGACCCTTCTTCGCCCATTCCTTCTCTCCAGAAATGCTGCCTGTCCCGCTGAGTTACTCCAGCATTTTGTGTCTATATTGGGAAAGAATGGGCGGATTTTAAGAAGGTTGTAAACAGAGTTGTATTTGTGTTTGGCTGTACAGTCACGGGTACAGTCACAGGAGTAAAGAAGGGGGCTGAGAATGCATCCTAGTGGAGCAACAGTGTTGAGGATTATAACAGAGGACGATTTGTCACCTATCCTCACTGATTGTGGCCTGCTGGTCAGGATGTCAAGGGTCCAAGTACCACGATTTTGAGGATGAGCTTGGATGAGGTGATGGTATTGAAAGCGGAGCTGTAGTCTATGAATCGTGGTGACAAGTGGGGTGCTGCAAGGGTCGGTGCTGGGACCCCAGGTTTTTAAACTATATATATTAACGATTTAGATGAGGGAATTAAATGTGACATACATAGATACATAGACAATAGGTGCAGGAGTAGGCTATTCGGCCCTTCGAGCCAGCACCACCTCAGTCTGAAGAAGGGTCTCGACCCGAAACGTCACCCATTCCTTCTCTCCTGAGATGCTGCCTGACCTGCTGAGTTACTCCAGCATTTTGTGAATAAATACCTTCGATTTGTACCAGCATCTGCAGTTATTTTCTTATACCACCATTTAACGTGATCATGGCTGATCATCCACAATCAGTACCCCGTTCCTGCCCTCTCCCCATACCCCTTCAATCTGCTAACAGTAAGAGCTCTATCCAACTCTCCAAGTTTGCGGATGACACAAAGCTGGGTGGCAGTGTGGACTGCGATGAGGACGCTATGAGGCTGCAGGGTGACTTGGACAGGTTGGGTGAGTGGGCAGATGCATGGCAGATGCAATATAATGTAGATAAATGTGAGGTTATCCACTTTGGCGGCAAAAACAAGGAGACAGATTATTTTCCCAATGGTGTCAGATTGGGTAAAGGGGAAGTGCAACGAGACCTGGGTGTCCTTGTACACCAGTCACTGAAAGTAAGTGTGTAGGTACAGCAGGCAGTGCAGAAAGCTAATGGCATGTTGGCCTTCATTGCGAGAGGATTTGAGTTTAGAAGCAAGGAGGTCCTACTGCAGTTGTACAGGGCCCTGGTGAGACCACAGCTGGAGTATTGTGTGCAATTTTGGTCTCTTAATTTGAGGAAGGACATTATTGCTATTGAGGGAGTGCAGCGTAGGTTCACCAGGTTAATTCCTGGGATGGTGGGACTGACATATGATGAAAGAATGGATCGACTGGGCTTGTATTCATTGGGATTTAGAAGGATGAGAGGGGATCTTATAGAAACATTCTTAAGGGATTGGACAGGCTAGATGCAGGAAAAATGTTCCCGATGTTGGGGGAGTCCAGAACCAGGGGTCACAGTTTAAGAATAAGGGGTAGGCCATTTAGGACTAAGATGAGGAAAAAAAAATCACCCAGAGAGTTGTGAATCTGTGGAATTCTCTGCCATAGAAGGCAGTGGAGGCCAATTCACTGGATGTTTTCAAGAGAGAGTTAGATTTAGCTCCTAGATCTAAAGGAATCAAGGGATAGGGGGGAAAAAGCAGGAACGGGGTACTGATTTTGGATGATCAGCCGCGATCATATTGAATGGCGGTGCTGGATTGAAGGGCTGAATGGCCTACTCCTGTACCTATGTTTCGATTAGAAGTCTGACGTAGGTGACTCTCTTATCCAAGTGTTCCTGGGATGAGTGTAGTGTAAGAAAATAACTGCAGATGCTGGTACAAATCGAAGGTTTTTATTCACAAAATGCTGGAGTAACTCAGCAGGTCAGGCAGCATCTCAGGAGAGAAGGAATGGGTGACGTTTCGGGTCGAGACCCTTCTTCAGACTGATGTCGGGGGGGGCGGGACAAAGAAAGGATATAGGTGGAGACAGGAAGACAGTGGGAGATCTGGGAAGGGGAGGGGAAGAGAGGGACAGACTATCTAAAGGGATGAGTGTAGGGTCAGGCAGGTGCCATCAGCCCCTCAAGGTTGACTTGGTAGATGGTGCGGGCTCAGACTTCTGCTCTCTGCACACCATTGAGGATGGACTGTACCATCACTTGACCCATGTCGACCACTTTATCCTGCATCTTTATTCCCTATATATTCCCCTATATATTCCACCGGGTGGCGCCGCGATGGAAGCCTCGCCAACAGTCTGTCTGTTTTTTCATCCTTTTTGTTATATTTTGTGTGTTTTAAAGGTTTGTGTTAATGTTCACTGGTTGGTTTTATGTGGGGGGTGGAGGAGAGGATTGGGGGAAACTGTTTTTCAATCTCTTACCTTGCCGGAGATGCGATTGTTTTCCGGATCGTATCTCCAGTCACTCTGCGGCTTAACATCGTGGAGCTGGCGGCCTTGCTCGGGACTGACTTTGAGCCCCACCGTTGGGCCGTGGACTTACCATCACAGCATGCGATCCCTTGCCTGGGACCGACACTCCAACTGCAGCCTGCGGACTTTACCATCGAGGAGTTCGCAGTCTCGGATAGAAACATAGAAACATAGAAACATAGAAAATAGGTGCAGGAGTAGGCCATTCGGCCCTTCGAGCCTGCACCGCCATTCAATATGATCATGGCTGATCATCCAGCTCAGTATCCTGTACCTGCCTTCTCTCCATACCCCCTGATCCCTTTAGCCACAAGGGCCACATCTAACTCCCTCTTAAATATAGCCAATGAACTGGCCTCAACTACCTTCCGTGGCAGAGAATTCCACAGACTCACCACTCTCTGTGTGAAGAAATGTTTTCTCATCTCGGTCCTAAAAGACTTCCCCCTTATCCTTAAGCTGTGATGCCTGGTTCTGGACTTCCCCAACATCGGGAACAATCTTCCCGCATCTAGCCTCTCCAACCCCTTAAGAATTTTATATGTTTCTATAAGATCCCCCCTCAGTCTTCTAAATTCCAGCGAGTATAAGCCTAGTCTATCCAGTCTTTCTTCATATGAAAGTCCTGCCATCCCAGGGATCAATCTGGTGAACCTTCTCTGTACTCCCTCTAAGGCTAGAATGTCTTTCCTCAGATTAGGAGACCAAAACTGCACACAATACTCCAGGTGCGGTCTCACCAAGGCCCTGTACAACTGTAGCAGAACCTCCCTGCTCCTATACTCAAATCCTCTTGCTATGAATGCTAACATACCATTCGCTTTCTTCACTGCCTGCTGCACCTGCACGCTTGCTTTCAATGACTGGTGCACCATGACGCCCAGGTCACGTTGCATCTCCCCTTTTCCTAATTGGCCACCATTCAGGTAATACTCTGCTTTCCTGTTCTTGCCGCCAAAGTGGATAACCTCACATTTATCCACATTATATTGCATCTGCCATGCATTTGCCCACTCGCCTAATCTATCCAAGTCACTCTGCAGCCTCCTAGCATCTTCCTCGCAGCTAACACTGCCACCCAGCTTCGTGTCATCCGCAAACTTAGAGATGTTGCATTCAATTCCCTCGTCCAAATCATTAATATACACTGTAAATAACTGGGGTCCCAGCACTGAGCCTTGCGGTACCCCACTAGTCACTGCCTGCCATTCCGAAAAGGACCCGTTTATGCCTACTCTTTGCTTCCTGTCCGCCAACCAATTCTCTATCCACCTCAACACTGAACCCTTAATACCGTGTGCTTTAATTTTGTACCCCAATCTCCTATGTGGGACCTTGTCGAAGGCCCTTCTGAAAGTCCAGATATAACACATCGACACCGATGTCAGGAAGCTCCAGCCGCAGAAGGTGCAACCAGCCCCGACCCGGGGTAGATCGCTCAGCACAAGGGAGCTGAGATCCCCCCAATGCAGGAGCTTGATCGCCCTGATGCGGAGGGCCCAAACACGAGGCAAGATCGTCCCGTCAACGGAGGGTTCGAGAACAACGAAGGGGAGAGATTGAACTTTCTTTCACCTTCCATCACAGTGAGTAATGTGGAGGAGTCACCGTGGTGGATGTTTATGTTAAAATGTACCTTCTGTTGCTATTAATTGGTATGACTGTGCGGCAAAACAAATTCCTCATATGTTGCAAAACATACTCGGCTAATAACGTATGATTATAATTATGGTATTAGATCAGCAGTTCGCCCATTACTTAGTGGTCAGTCTCACTACCACAAGGTCAACAGGGTCTTAAGGCTGTCACTGACTCCTTCAACATGTGTGACTGTGTCATTCAGCAGGGTGGATTATGGAACCAGGAAATCTGGTGGGAATGAGGACAGGATAAGTGCACGTTGTTGTGGTTTAAGAAAATATGAGACGTGATTAAGGGAGCACTTTTATCCATTCAGCCACCAGTATCTCTGGTTGGAGTTCATGGCTTAGAAACATGGCTGATCATCTACAATCAGTAACCCGTGCCTGCCTTCTAGATTTACATTTTTTTAGATTGAGATACAGCGCAGAAACAGGCCCTTCGGCCCACCGGGTCCGCGCCGCCCAGCGATCCCCGCACACTAACACTATCCTACACCCACCAGGGACAATTTTTTTTAACATTTGCCTAGCCAATTAACCTACATACCTGTACGTCTTTGGAGTGTGGGAGGAAACCGAAGATCTCGGAGAAAACCCACGCAGGTCACGGGGAGAATGTACAAACTCCGTACAGACGGCGCCCGTAGTCAGGATCGAACCTGAGTCTCCGGCGCTGCGTTCGCTGTAAGGCAGCAACTCTACCGCTGCGCCACCGTGCCGCCCTTGTCATAGAAACATAGAAAATGGGTGCAGGAGACCATTTGGCCCTTCGAGCCAGCACCGCCATTCATTGTAATCATGGCTGATCATCCACAATCAGTAACCCGTGCCTGCCTTCTCCCCATATCCCTTGATTCCACTAGCCCCTAGAGCTATATCTAACTCTCTTTTAAATTCATCCAGTGAATTGGCCTGCACTGCCTTCTGCGGCAGAGAATTCCACAAATTCACAACTCTCTGGGTGGAAAAATTTCTTCTCGCCTCAGTTTTAAATGGCCTCCCCTTTATTCTAAGACTGTGCTTCTGTGGGACTCTCTTGGGTACAGCACAGGACAACCCTGTTTCTCGTATCATAGATGCTGCCTGACATGCTGATTGTTTCTGATACTCCACATTAAAATGTCAGGATATGGAAGGCAGGTGCAATAGGCAAGAGCCAAGCCTATGAGGAGGCAAATGTTCACGTTGCAGGGCTAGGTGTACAGCTGTTCTGGATTGGAGCCATAATCAATAGGACAAAAGAAAAAAAGCAAATAAAGAAAATTCAAACTCTCCTGATGAGTTCATTCTCAGGGCCAGATACTCTCAACGAAAATAGAGGGACAGGGGTTCTCAACAGAATAAATATGACAATAACCAATAGACAATAGATGCAGGAGTAGACCATTCGGCCCTTCGCGTCAGCATTGTCATTCACTGAGATCATGGCTGATCATCCACAATCAGTACCCCGTTCCTGCCTTCTCCCCAAATCCCTTGACTCCGCTATCTTTAAGAGCTCTATCTAACTCTCTCTTGAAAGCATCCAGAGAATTGGCCTCCACTGCCATTTGAGGCAGAGAATTCCACAGATTCACAACTATCCGGGTGAAAAAGTTCTTCCTCATCTCCGTTCTAAATGGCCTGCCCCTTATTCTTAACCGTGGCCCCTGGTTTAGGACTCCCCCAACATCGGGAACATGTTTCCTGTCTCTAACCTGTCCAATCCCTTAAGAATCTTATATGTTTCAATGAAGGTCCCCTCTCATCTTCTAAATTCCAGTGTATACAAGCCTAGTTGCTCCATTCTTTCAACATACGACTGTCCCACCATCCCGGGAATTAACCTCGTGAACCTACGCTGAAATGGGCAGATATTACATCCACCAGCAAGAGGGAGAGAAGTTAATAGAATTGGCAAAAATCCAGAGAAGGATGACTGGGCAAATTTTACTTCTGTTGTTTGTGATTTGGAATGTGCCGGCAGTAAGGGTGGAAACACCATGATTAATGAGACCTTTAAAGATAGTTTTGTATTTATATAATGCTCTGAACATAAGTCAATATGCCCAGTGATTATGAAATATTTGGACAAGGTGCACCATGACGAAATATCTGAAAAGTTGGCAAAAATGAGGAGAGAAAGAAACAATTAAATAGACAATAGGTGCAGGAGGAGGCCATTCGGCCCTTCGAGCCTGTACGCACCACCATTCAATGTGATCATGGCTGATCATTCTCAATCAGTACCCCATTCCTGCCTTCTCCCCATACCCCCTGACTCCGCTATCCTTAAGAGCTCTATCTAGCTCTCTCTTGAATGCATTCAGAGAATTGGCCTCCACTGCCTTCTGAGGCAGAGAATTCCACAGATTCACAACTCTCTGACTGAAACAGTTTGTCCTCATCTCAGTTCTAAGTAAAAAGAGATTTTTATGAATTAACATTTTTATGTCAATTAACCCACAATCCTGTACATCTTTGGGAGGTGCAAGGAAACTGGGGCACCCAGGGGAAACCCACGCAGTCGTAGAAACATAGAAAATGGGTGCAGGCGTAGGCCATTCAGCTCTTCGAGCTAGCACCGCCATTCAATATGATCAAGGCTGCTCATCCAAAATCAGTACCCCGTTCCTGCTTTCTCCCCATATCCCTTCATTCCGTTAGCCCTAAGAGCTAGATCTAACTCTCTCTTGAAAACATCCAGCGAATTGGCCTCCACTGCCTTCTGTGGCAGAGAATTCCACAGATTCACAACTCTCTGGTGAAAAAGTTTTTCCTCATCTCAATCCTAAATGGCCTACCCCTTATTTTTAAACTGTGACCCCCTGGTTCTGGACTCCTCCAACATCGGGAACATTTTTCCTGCATCTAGCCTGTCCAATCCCTGAAGAATTTTATCTGTTTCTATAAGATCCCCTCTCATCCTTCTAAATTCCAGTGAACACAAGCCCAGTTGATCCCGCCATCCAGGGAATTAACCTGGTGACCCTACGCTGCACTCCCTCAATAGCAAGAGTGTCCTTCCTCAAATTGGGAGACCCGTCACAGGGAGAATGTGCAAACTTCACACATACAGCATCCCAAGGTCAGGGTTACACCCTAGGCTCTGGCATTGTGACAGTTCTCCCAGCTGACCCACTACGCCGCCCTTGTGGCAACATAGAAACATAGAAAGTAGGTGCAGGAGTAGGCCATTCGGCCCTTCGAGCCTGCACCACCATTTAATATGATCATGGCAAAAAAGAGACTACAGACTTTGGTTATTGAGTAGAACTGTCACTCGTGGAAGAAAAGCTGTTTTTATGTCTAGCGGATACATGATAAGGGAATAACATTTAATGTAAGGTAGAGCCAGCAAAGTCCGATCAAGGATAGTCCGAGGGTCACCAAAGATGTGGACAGTAGTTCAGCACTGCTCTCTCTGGTTGTGGTAGGATGGTTCAGTTGCCTGATAAAAAGCTGGGAAGAAACTGTCCCCGTTTTCACATTTCGATACTGCGATACAGTTTTTCTGTGCTGCATGACTTTGTGACTCTAACATTTTAGCCTCCATGTTCCACATGAAAAATCATGAGTGAATCCTCACATAGAAACATAGACATAGAAACATAGAAAGTAGGTGCAGGAGTAGGCCATTCGGCCCTTCGAGCCTGCACCGCCATTCAATATGATCATGGCTGATCATCCAACTCAGTATCCCGTACCTGCCTTCTCTCAATACCTCCTCACCCCTTTAGCCACAAGGGCCACATCTAACTCCCTCTTAAATATAGCCAATGTACTGGCCTCAACTACCTTCTGTGGCAGAGAATTCCACATATTCACCACTCTGTGTTCAATTGACAGGGGAGAGTCAGTGGATGTGGTGTACCTCGACTTTCAGAAAGCCTTCGACAAGGTCCCACATAGGAGATTAGTGGGCAAAATTAGAGCACATGGTATTGGGGGTACGGTACTGACATGGATAGAAAATTGGTTGACAGACAGAAAGCAAAGAGTGGGGATAAATGGGTCCCTTTCGGAATGACAGGCAGTGACCAGTGGGGTACCGCAAGGTTCGGTGCTGGGACCCCAGCTATTTACGATATACATTAATGACTTAGATGAAGGGATTAAAAGTACCATTAGCAAATTTGCAGATGATACTAAGCTGGGGGGTAGTGTGAATTGTGAGGAAGATGCAATAAGGCTGCAGGGTGACTTGGACAGGTTGTGTGAGTGGGCGGATACATGGCAGATGCAGTTTAATGTAGATAAGTGTGAGGTTATTCACTTTGGAAGTAAGAATAGAAAGGCAGATTATTATCTGAATGGTGTCAAGTTAGGAAGAGGGGATGTTCAACGAGATCTGGGTGTCCTAGTGCATCAGTCATTGAAAGGAAGCATGCAGGTACAGCAGGCAGTGAAGAAAGCCAATGGAATGTTGGCCTTCATAACAAGAGGAGTTGAGTATAGGAGCAAAGAGGTCCTTCTACAGTTGTACCGGGCCCTGGTGAGACCGCACCTGGAGTACTGTGTGCAGTTTTGGTCTCCAAATTTGAGGAAGGATATTCTTGCCATTGAGGGCGTGCAGCGTAGGTTCACTAGGTTAATTCCCGGAATGGCGGGACTGTCGTATGTTGAAAGGCTGGAGCGACTAGGCTTGTATACACTGGAATTTAGAAGGATGAGGGGGGATCTTATTGAAACATATAAGATAATTAGGGGATTGGACACATTAGAGGCAGGAAACAATAGACAATAGACAATAGACAATAGGTGCAGGAGTAGGCCATTCAGCCCTTCGAGCCAGCACCGCCATTCAATGCGATCATGGCTGATCACTTTCAATCAGTACCCCGTTCCTGCCTTCTCCCCATATCCCCTCACTCTGCTATCCTTAAGAGCTCTATCCAGCTCTCTCTTGAAAGCATCCAACGAACTGGCCTCCACTGCCTTCTGAGGCAGAGAATTCCACACCTTCACCACTCTCTGACTGAAAAAGTTCTTCCTCATCTCCGTTCTAAATGGCCTACCCCTTATTCTTAAACTGTGGCCCCTTGTTCTGACTCCCCCAACATTGGGAACATGTTTCCTGCCTCTAATGTGTCCAATCCCCTAATTATCTTATACGTTTCAATAAGATCCCCCCTCATCCTTCTAAATTCCAGTGTATACAAGCCTAATACTCCCCCAACATGTTCCCAATGTGTTCCCAACATGTACCCACTCCTAGTTCAAATGTTTAGGCTCATCTATCAACATAACTCTCTTTCCACCCCTTCCGTACCATGTGTCTGTACACTGTGGACGGCTCAATTGCAATCATGTATTGTCTTTCCACTGTCTGGTTGGCACGCAACAAAAGCTCTCCACTGTACCTCGGTGACAATAAACTAAAACTGAACTGAACCTTACGTGTTATCCCTGCCTCCACCAAAATGCATCTACACAGTTTTTCTCTACCAAATCAACCTGGTAGATTTGAGTCACACATTCTCCCCACTCTGGATAAAGTAGTTTCTTCCCAACTCCCAATGGATTTTGTGCTGACCATCTTACATTGATTGCCTCTGGCTCCGTCCATCACCATAAATGGAAACATTCTCTCTGTACTTTTGTTTAGTTTAGAAACACAGCGTGGAAACAGTCCCTTCGGTCCATTCCTACACCGAGTCCATTCCTACACATCTGTCCAGCTTACTGACCAGCGATCCCTGCACACTAACACTATCCTACACACACCAGGGACAATTTACATCTACTCCAAGCCAATTAACCTACAAACCTGTACGCCTTTGGAGTGTGGGAGGAAACCGAAGATCTCGGAGAAAACCCACGCAGGTCACGGGGAGAACGTACAAACTCCGTACAGACGAGCACCCGGAGTCAGGATTGAACCTGGGTCTCTGGTGCTTTGAGGCAGCAGCTAGAAACAGCTTCCACTGGGAGGAGTACCCAAGTAGAGGCGAGCTTTCAAGATTGACACAAAATGCTGGAGTAACTCAGCGGGCCAGGCAGCATCTCCGGAGAGAAGGAATGGGTGACGTTTCAGTCTGAAGGAGGGTCTCGACCCGAAGCATCATCCATTCCTTCTCTCTGTGGATGCTGACTGCTCCACTGAGTTACTCCAGCATTTTGTGTCTATCTTCGGCGTTAATCAGCATCTGCAGTCCGCCCTACGGGTTTCAAGATAATTGGCACGCGTCCAAGGCAAGATGACAGGACAAGTATTTTCCTCCATTTAAGCAGTGGAATGCATTGTTGGAAAGGGTTGCAGTTTCGCCGTGCGGGCTTTCGTAACAAAAGATTGCACTGTAAAGAACCCCTCCCTGACAGCAGTAAAACTGCCCCAACATGTTTTTTTTAATTGTTGAAAGGAATCTGGCATCAAGACAACTAATAATTTATCAGGCCAGCTGACAAAAAGCTTAGTGTAAAGGCCAAGAGAAAAGTGTAGGAAGGAACTGCAGATGCTGGTTTAAACCGAAGATGGACACAAAAAGCTGGAGTAACTCAGCGGGACAGGCAGCATCTCTGGAGGACATGGATAGGTGACGTTTCGGGTCGAGACACGAATCGTCACCTATTCCTTTTCTCCAGTGTTGCTGTCTGATACGGTGAGTTACTCCAGCTTTTTGAGTCCATCTTAGTGTGGTACGGATGGTGTGAGGGGATTCGGAGAGGGAAATCCAGATTTTGGGGGTAGACACAAAATGCTGGAGTAACTCAGCGGGGCAGGCAACATCTCGGGAGAGAAGGAATGGGTGACGTTTCGGGTCGAGACCCTTCCTCAGATGCTGCCTGACCCGCTGAGTTACTCCAGCATTTTGTGTCTACCTTCGATTTAAACCAGCGTCTGCGGTTTTTTTCCCTCCAGATTTTGGGGAGCAAGTAGTTGGAGCTATTAAATTTGAGATAACACAGAGGTTAGAAATAGAGGAACATACAGATCTGAGAGAATTATGGTTTGGAGGAGGTTGTAAAGACGAAGTAGAGATATGAAAACAAGAGTGAGAATGGTAAAAAGTGAGGTGTTATCAAATCGGAACAACACCCTCAACACATGCCAACACCTCAGCTCCCAAATGCTCATCAGCACTTTAGCCTCAAAGGGCTGGAGAAACTCAGCGGGTCATAAGTTCACAAGTGATGGGAGCAGAATTAGGCCATTTGGCCCATCAAGTCTACGCCGCCATTCAATCATGGCTGATCTAGAGAATACGTGATTACAATCGACCCATTTACAGTGCATAGATACATGAATGAATGAATGAATAAGTTTATTGGCCAAGTATGTGTACCTCGACTTTCAGAAAGCCTTCGACAAGGTCCCACATAGGAGATTAGTGGGCAAAATTAGGGCACATGGTATTGGGGGTAGGGTACTGACATGGATAGAAAATTGGTTGACAGACAGAAAGCAAAGAGTGGGGATAAATGGGTCCCTTTCGGAATGGCAGGCAGTGACCAGTGGGGTACCGCAAGGTTCGGTGCTGGGACCCCAGCTATTTACGATATACATTAATGACTTAGACGAAGGGATTAAAAGTACCATTAGCAAATTTGCAGATGATACTAAGTTGGGGGGTAGTGTGAATTGTGAGGAAGATGCAATAAGGCTGCAGGGTGACTTGGACAGGTTGTGTGAGTGGGCGGATACATGGCAGATGCAGTTTAATGTAGATAAGTGTGAGGTTATTCACTTTGGAAGTAAGAATAGAAAGGCAGATTATTATCTGAATGGTGTCAAGTTAGGAGGAGGGGGAGTTCAACGAGATCTGGGTGTCCTAGTGCATCAGTCAATGAAAGGAAGCATGCAGGTACAGCAGGCAGTGAAGAAAGCCAATGGAATGTTGGCCTTCGTAACAAGAGGAGTTGAGTATAGGAGCAAAGAGGTCCTTCTACAGTTGTACCGGGCCCTGGTGAGACCGCACCTGGAGTACTGTGTGCAGTTTTGGTCTCCAAATTTGAGGAAGGATATTCTTGCTATGGAGGGCGTGCAGCGTAGGTTCACTAGGTTAATTCCCGGAATGGCGGGACTGTCGTATGTTGAAAGGCTGGAGCAATTGGGCTTGTATACACTGGAATTTAGAAGGATGAGGGGGAATCTTATTGAAACATATAAGATAATTAGGGGATTGGACACATTAGAGGCAGATAACATGTTCCCAATGTTGGGGGAGTCCAGAACAAGGGGCCACAGTTTAAGAATAAGGGGTAGGCCATTTAGAATGGAGATGAGGAAGAACTTTTTCAGTCAGAGAGTGGTGAAGGTGTGGAATTCTCTGCCTCAGAAGGCAGTGGAGGCCAGTTCGTTGGATGCTTTCAAGAGAGAGCTGGATAGAGCTCTTAAGGATAGTGGAGTGAGGGGGTATGGGGAGAAGGCAGGAACGGGGTACTGATTGAGAGTGATCAGCCATGATCGCATTGAATGGCGGTGCTGGCTCGAAGGGCTGAATGGCCTACTCCTGCACCTATTGTCTATTGTCTATTGTCTCTGTGTTGAAAAAAACGTTCTCATCTCGGTCCTAAAAGATTTCCCCCTTATCCTTAAACTGTGACCCCTTGTTCTGGACTTCCCCAACATCGGGAACAATCTTCCTGCATCTAGCCTGTCCAACCCCTTAAGAATTTTGCAACGAATCTGTCGCAAAGGTATTTTGGGATCAGGTAAAAGGGTTAACAAAGCAGATGAAGCAGTGATCCCACAGCCATTGGCACTTGTCATGGTGTGGATGGTATGGGGATTCATGCCGTCAGGCGGCTTGGCAATGGGTGCAACTTTGAAAGCATCATTGAACCTGATAGGTGTCAGGACCTGCACGGGTTGATGTGTTATGGGTAGGAAGAAACTGCAGGTGCTGGTTTAGAAGATTGAGGGGGGATCTTATAGAAACTTACAACATTCTTAAGGGGTTGGACAGGCTAGATGCAGGAAGATTGTTCCCGGATGTTGGGGAAGTCCAGAACAAGGGGTCACAGTTTAAGGATAAGGGGGAAGTCTTTTAGGACCGAGATGAGAAAGTTTTTTTGCACACAGAGCGTGGCGAATCTGTGGAATTCTCTGCCACAGAAGGTAGTTGAGGCCAGTTCATTGGCTATATTTAAGAGGGAGTTAGATGTGGCCCTTGTGGCTAAAGGGATCAGGGGGTATGGAGAGAAGGCAGGTACGGGATACTGAGTTGGATGATCAGCCATGATCATATTGAATGGCGGTGCGTACAGGCTCGAAGGGCCGAATGGCCTACTCCTGCACCTATTTTCTATGTTTCTATGTAAACCGAGGATAAGACACAAAATGCTGGAGTAACTCAGCGGGTCAGACAGCATCTCGGGAGAGAAGGAATGGATGACGTTTCGGGTCGAGACCCTTCTTCAGTCTGAAGAAGGGTCTCGACCTGAAACGTCACCCATTACTTCTCTCCAGAGATGCTGCCTGACCCGCTGAGTTACTCCAGCATTTTGTGTCTACCTTCGATTTAAACCAGCATCTGCAGTACTTTCCTACACATGCTGCCTGACCCAGCTGAGTTACTCCAGCACTTTGTGTCTATCTTTGATGTATTATGATTTCTTCTCTCCAGAGTTTCACTACCTGAATTCAGTCCAACGAATGACACGAGAAGATAATGTGACTGACTAAGCCAATTCAGCCTGGTCTCACATTACTTTTGCTGTTTACAACCAGGGTTCTGTCATTTACCAACGCGGGGGTGAATTGAATCAATGGGGAAAACGATAGAAAATCAGTCTGATAGAGTAGACGACCACCCAGCGTTTGGTTTTATTGAGAACCTCACAAGCTAATTCCGGGAGGTTTTGAGCTGGTCTGGAGGTAGAAATGTTATTTTCAAGGCGGAGGGAACGCCCGATTGCCCCTCCTCTCCCATCAGTCTCCTCGCTTCCCAGTTATTATGTTGAAATATTTCGTCTCTGCGTTAGTTTCTAGCTGGTTACAACAGCAGAGGTATCCAGGCCAGATACGAGTTCGCAGAGGGCGGGTGTAACGCTTCTCTGTCGCAGCAATGGTTCTCCTCATCGAAATATCCTACTGGTAAGCCTGGGGTGGGATTATTTCTCCCCACAGCTCATTGCTAACTCTCCATGGAGAATGCATTCTAGTAGTTCCACACCATTCTTCACCGGGGCAGGCAGCATCTCTGGAGAGAAGGGGTGGGTGAGGTTTCGGGTCGAGACCCTTGGTCTGAGATACTCCAGCTTTTTGTGCCCATCTTCGGTTTAAACCAGCATCTGGAGTTCCTTCCTTCACCAATCTCCATCGCGTTTCTCCAACCCAGTCCTCTGCTTGCTTGCTGTTTATCCGTGTCTGTGTGGCTTTAGATTTTAAACGCCTTTGATTCTTCATTTAACGTCGGTGCCCCCAAATTGATCAGCGGACGTAGCTTATTTTTTTGTATGTGACAATAGACAATAGGTGCAGGAGGAGGCCATTCGGCCCTTCGAGCCAGCACCGCCATTCAATGTGATCATGGCTGATCATTCTCAATCAGTACCCCGTTCCTGCCTTCTCCCCATAACCCCTGACTCCGCTATCCTTAAGAGCTCTATCTAGCTCTCTCTTGAATGCGTTCAGAGAATTGGCCTCCACTGCCTTCTGAGGCAGAGAATTCCACAGATTCACAACTCTCTGACTGAAAAAGTTTTTCCTCATCTCAGTTCTAAATGGCCTACCCCTTATTCTTAAACTGTGGCCCCTTGTTCTGGACTCCCCCAACATTGGGAACATGTTTCCTGCCCCTAACGTGTCCAACCCCTTAATAATCTTATACGTTTCGATAAGATCTCCTCTCATCCTTCTAAATTCCAGTGTATACAAGCCTAGTCGCTCCAGTCTTTCAACGTATGACAGTCCCGCCATTCCGGGAATTAACCTAGCAAACCTACGCTGCACGCCCTCAATAGCAAGAATATCCGTCCTCAAATTTGGAGACCAAAACTGCACACAGTACTCCAGGTGCGGTCTCACTAGGGCCCTGTACAACTGCACACAGTACTCCAGGTGTGGTCTCACTAAGGCCCTGTACAACTGCAGAAGGACCTCTTTGTGCTTTACTAAATTAATACACTTGAGAAACGCACCAGGGAAACGTTGATTGCGGTACAATTAATTCCAGAGAGACACAAGGAACTGCAGATGTCAGACTCTTCGGCAAAACATAAAAGTGCTGGAGGAACTTGGGAGTTCCTGACCTGAAACGTCGTCGGTCCATTCCCTCCACAGATGACCCGCTGATTTACTCCAGCTTTTTGTGTCTAACCTCCACAGATGTTGCCTGTCCCGCCGAGTTCCTCCAGTACTTTGTTCTTGCTGCTAGTATATATACATTTTTTTTTAAAAAATACGTGCTTAATCTATGATGTAACTACATTTATATTTTGGCCAAATTTCCTGATAAGTCAGAGAAGCAGAAGTGGACCATCGGGCCTAATGTTGAACGACAATGGGTTGAAGTGGGAGAATCTCATGCAACACAGAATTTATTCACAAGGAACAGCAGATGCTGGTATACTAAAAAGGCAATGTGCTGGAGTAACTCAGTGGGTCATGCAGCATCTCTGGGGAACATGGATAAGTGACGTTTGGGTCGGATCCTTCTTCAGACCGATTTGGGGAAGGGGGGGGGGGTCGAGGGGAGAGAAAGCTAGAGAGGAGGGGCAGGACAAAGCCTGGGCAGTCTTAGTGCAAATGTGTAGAAGGAACTGCAGATGCTGGTTTACACCGAAGATAGACACAAAATGCTGGAGTAACTCAGCGGGTCTGCCAGCATCTCTGGAGAGAAGGAATGCTGCCTGTCCCGCTGAGTTACTCCAGCATTTTGTGTCTATCGTTGGGGAGGAACAAAATCTGCTTATCAAAACCTCAATCACTTGGAGTTCCTCGTGTCTCACAGTGCAGAGGATATGCGGTGTAAACAAGTGATTTGAATGATCAGAACACAATTGTAAATCTGAACCTTTTTCTATTGAAGAGGAAAATGACAAGGGCCTCGAAACAGGAAGAACTCAATTGTATTAGGATATTTTGTGCCTTTTAATTAAATATTGTTGTGCTTGCGTGTGTACAGCGGGGTTTAAAATCTCAGAATACTTGTACAAAATGTAAAATATCGAGTGGTTTATTTTTGACCGCATGGGGAATTGGAGAATCGTTTTTCATTCATCCTAATAGATCAGTCTACAACTGGTGAGCTAACAGTGCTTGCATAGAATTATTTTAGAAGTAAATCTGGATGCTTTCTGTACCGAAGTAAAAGTTTGTAATTTATTTGAAGATACTGATACACTTTCTCATTTTCTCTAGTAATTCCTGAGGTTACAAAGCGAAGGTAAGCAAAAAACGCTTGTGTTAATATTGACATTAGCATTGGGTCTGAATATCCCAGATCATTTGTCAGTCAATAAGCTCGCAGAGATTCGGGTTCAATCCTGATCTTGGGTGCTGTCTGTGTGGAGTTTGCTTGGTCTCGCTGTGACTGCGTGGGTATACACTGGATGCTCCTGCTTCCTCCCACATTCCCCTGAAGTGCAGGTTTGTAGATTTTATTTTTAGATTTAGAGATACAGCGCGGAAACAGGCCCTTCGGCCCACCGAGTCCGCGCCGCCGAGCGATCCCCGCACATTAACACTATCCTACACACACTAGGGACAATTTTTACATTTATCCATTCAATTAACCTACATACCTGTACGTCTTTGGAGTGTGGGAGGAAACCGAAGATCTCGGAGAAAACCCACGCAGGTCACGGGGAGAACGTACAAACTCCGTACAGACGGCGCCCGTAGTCGGGATGGAACATGAGTCTCCGGCGCTGCATTCGCTGTAAGGCAGCAACTCTACCGCTGCGCCATTAGGTTAGGTTAATTGGCCTCTGTAAATTGCCCCTAAAATGTAGGGAATGGGTGAGAAAATGGGATAACCTAGAACTAGTATGGTCGACTTGGAGGGCCAAAGGGCCTGTTTCCTTGTTGCATCTCTCTAAACTCTTCCCCCTGTAAGCTGCTTTGGTAGTGTAAACATTGTTATGTAAGAACTGTGGCAATCAATTGGCTTCACTGAGACCGCAGATAAATTGTTGGGGGATAAATATTGGTTCTAAGACACCACAAAGACCTCTTGCTATTCTTCCAAAGTATTGCCGTTAAGAACTTGTGGGGCCATTTGGGAGTGTAAGCAAAGGCTTTGTTTAACAGCTTATGCAAAGGGAAGCACCTCTGAGTGTACTCTGCTGTGGTACTGTCCTGGATTTTACGTGATTCAATCTAGCAGGTTTAGTAGTGCACGCTTGCAGCTGCCACTGAAAATGTGCAGCATAACAAACGGGGTACAGAATCCAAACAAAATGACTTGACAGTAGAATTCTGACATCCAAGAGTGGACATTGGTGAGCAGTTTGCCATGTGGTAGTTCACAAACAGGGTAGTACCTGAATATTGCCTTTTTTGTTGTTGTATTATTTTGCAAATCTTTTAAAGCAAATGTGATTTTGTATTGCATTTGAGATTTAACGAGGTGAGTGGAAAATAAATAATTCTATTTCAATTTTCTTTAGTTTAGCGCCATCAAGGCTAAACTCGATGGGAGGTTTCCCGGTGAACTCAACATCGTAAGTGGAAGCTACTTGCATGTTCACGGTCAGACGTTTCCAGCTGGCTTTGTCTGGCCAGTCAGTATCCACCACTGTCTGTAATCTCCTTCACTCCTCAGTGCTTGACACTGAGATAACCACTCAATAGGCTCTCTACCATTCAATTTATTGCAGGAGTCGCCATGAGGAAGGGGGGGGGGGGGGGAGAACAGAGGAGGGCCTGGCGTGGGAGATGGGGGGTGGGGGTGGGAGAGTTAAGGAGGACCTGGCCTGAGGGAGGGGAAAACAAGGGAGGACTTGGCGCGGTATACTTTGTAACTGCCCTTTACGTGGCGACTATTTGCATACCTTGGGTGTGCAAGCAAAGAATTTCACTGTGACTCTGGGTAGTGAATCTGTCAAATTCATTGCCACAGAAGGCTGTGGAGGCCAAGTCAATGGATATTTTTTTAAGGCCGGGATAGATTCTTGATTAGTACGGGTGTCAGGGGTTATGGGGAGAAAGCAGGAGAATGGGATTTGGAGGGAGAGATAGATCGGCCATGATTGAATGGCGGAGAAGTTGATGGGTCTAATTCTGCTCCTATCTCTTATGAACTCATTATTCACTGTGATGCAAGGTCGAAACACCGACTGAATAAAGTGGATTATTTGAGCAAAAGAGACAAGGAGACCGGAGCTGAATAAAACTAATTGATCTAGATAATTCCAATTTACTTTGGGAAGAATTGTGCTTTGTTTTGAGGGGTCAAAAAATTAGGAGGCTCAGATTTAAAGTAATTGATTGAAGAATTTAAATGACGATATTGACTTTTACCAAGGATTTCAGTGGGTTGGAATTGACTATTTAAAAGGGCAGTCGAGGTTGAAAACCTAAATGCATTAAAAATAAAATGAATGTGTATTTGTGTAATGACCTTGAGAACTAGAAGATTGGGTTAATTCGTTTCTATTTTGACCAGCACAAATATCATGGACTGAGTAGCCCTTTTCCCCTAATTATATACATTTAATGTATGATATACACAGGCATTTAGAGTCATAGAGTGATACAGCATGGAAACGAGCCCTTCAGCCCAACTTGCCCATACCGGCCAACATGCCCCAGCTACACATGTCCCACTTACCTGCGTTTGGTCCATATCCCTCCAAGCCTGTCCTATCCATGTACCTGTCTAACCATTTCTTAAATGTTGGGATAGTCCCAGCATCAACTACATCCTCTGGCACCTTGTGCCATACACCCACCACCCTTTGTGTGAAAATGTTACTCCTCAGATTCATATTAAATCTTTTCCCCTTCACCTTTAACCTATGTCCTCTGGTCCTCGATTCCCCTACTCTGGGCAAGAGACTCTGTGTATCTACCTGATCTATTCCCTTTCATGATTTTATACACCTCTGTAAGATCACCCCTCAACCTCCTGCGCTCCAAGGAATAGAGTCCCTGCCTACTCAATCTCTCCCTACAGCTCAGACTAGTCCTGGCAACATCCTCGTATGGTAAATTTGGATCGTAAATATAACGGAAATATAAATCAGCCGCAGTCTGTGCCGACTGACTGCTTCTCATTGATCTTCTGCTGTGTATTGATTTCAAACTTTATTTTTCAGGTCGGGCTACCAGTTGGTGGAAAAACTGGCTGCTTTGAGATTGTAATAAAAGATTCGAACACCGTTCTGTTTTCTAAACTGGTTAGTGACGATTGTGCCTTGCATGTTACCTTGGTGACTTTTCAAACTTTTCATTAATTGTTGTTAGTTTGGGTGTTGCAATTTGTTCTTCATGTATATGGTATACACAGATGGGCACTGCATGATCCGTGGCAATGCTTCAGCAGTGTGCCTGGTTGTCCTGCTGGCTTAATCCAACACATGATAAGGATATTGCTTTTAAGAATACGGTGGTGCAGCAGTAGAGTTGCTGCATTCAAGAGAGAGCTGGATAGAGCTCTTAAGGATAGCGGAGTCAGGGGGTATGGGGAGAAGGCAGGAACGGGGTACTGATTGAGAATGATCAGCCATGATCACATTGAATGGCGGTGCTGGCTCGAAGGGCCGAATGGCCTCCTTCTGCACCTATTGTCTATTACAGTGAGAGACACAGGATCAAACCTGACCATGGGTGCTGTCTGTTTGGAGTTTGTACGTTCTCCCCGTGACCTGCGTGGATCTCCGGTTTCCTCCCACACTCCAAAGATGTACAGGTTTGTAGGTTAATTGGCGTGGTAAAATTGTAAATTGTCCCCAGTGTGTGTCGATAGTGTTAAGGTGCCGGGATCGTGGTTGGCACGGACTCGGTGGGCCGAGGGGCCTGTTTCCGCGCTGTATCTCTAAACTAATATTGCCAGTAGGTGCCCTCGAAATCATACTCCAATAAAGAATCTGCAATTATGATTACGCTTTAGTCATAGGATTTTTCTTGTTGACAATTACAATTTGCCTACCGCCACAACGGGTCAACAGAGGAAAGAAATGTTGTAGGAAGGAAGTGCAGATTCTGGTTTAAACTGAAGATAGACATAAAATGCTGGAGTAATTCAGCGGGACAGGCAGCATCTCTGGATAGGAATAGGTGATGTTTCGGGTCGAGACCCTTCTTCAGCCTACCATTGTATACAGATGCACCTTTAAAACTGAAGTGAAACTGAAAGCTATATTTAAAATTGAATTAACCAGTTGTATTTTATCTTGAGATGTTTGCCTATTAAGATTATACCTGCTGGAAAACTAAGTGTCAATGCATTCATGTATTTTCAAACAGAAAGAAAACCGAAATGTTAATGACAAGGATTATGAGAAGATAGTGGAAGGAATCCAACAAGCCCTTCCGCATGAAAAGCTGTAATTCTCAGGTGAGATGTTGATTTTGTAAGTCAATGAACCATTAAAGAATCAAGAGTATTAAACGTAGATTTGTCGACCGTTTCGCTGAACACTTTGCTCGGTTTGTCTAGGCCTAAGCAATCTCCTGGTTGCTAACCATTTCATCTCCCTTTCCCATTCCCACACTGACCTTTCTGTCCTGGGATGCCTCTATTGTCAGAGTGAGGCCCAACGGAAATTGGAGGAACAGCACCTCATATTTCGCTTGGATAGCTTGCAACCCAGCAGTATGAAAATCAAATTCTCTAATTTTAAGTAACTTCTACTTGCACCCTTCCTCCACCCTAGCCGTTTAGTTTATTGTCACGTGTACCGATGTACAGTGAAAAGCTTTGTTGCGTGCTATCCAGTCAGCAGAAAGATAATACATGATTACAATCGAGCTATTTACCATGAATAGATAAATATTTGATAAGGGAATAACATTTAGTGCAAGGTAAAGCCAGCAAAATCCAAACAAGGACAGTCCGAGTCATCAAAGAGGTCGATGGTAGTTAAACTCTGCTCTCTGGTTGTGGTAGGGTGATTTACCAGTTCCACTGTTCTCCAGAGTGTATCTCTCTTGAGATCACCCCTTCCCCAGCCAACATTAGACCTGCCAAGCACCGCCCTGCCTGAAGTCATTTGTGGCTGAGGTCATCTGATTAGTCCTGGTCCCTTGTCGCCTACAGCTCTTCACACCACCCTCCTACCCCCTACTTTCAAACTATTGTAGGTATATGTATTTAAAGAGTACCTTATGAACCCAACACTTGCCCAGAGTAGGTGAATCGAGGACCAGAGGTCATAGGTTTAAGGTGAAAGGGAAAAGATTTAATAGGAATCTGAGGGGTGAACCTGTCCGTCTTTGAAGGGGAAATAGATTTAATAAGGGGTAACTTTTTCACACAAAGGGTGATGGGTGTATGGAACAAGCTGCCAGGGGTGGTAGATGAGGCTGGGACTATCCCAACGTTTAAGAAACAATTAGACATGTACATGGATAGGATGGGTTTGGAGGGATGTGGACCAAACGCAGGCAGGTGGGACTAGTTTAGCTGGGACATGTTGGCTGGTGTGGGCAAGTTGGGCCAAAGGGCCTGTTTCCACACTGTGTCACTCATTGACTCTACGAATCCAGTGAAAATGCAATGTGGCTGTCAAGTATACATTCATAAGAAGCTAATCATATGGTAGATATAAACAGGCATAATCATGAGATTTGCAATACAACACACTCAAATTTGGCGATACAACTTGGCATTTTTGCAATTAGAACCCAACACAGTGAATGCCAGACACCCCATCTATTTTACAGCCTTTCAATTTTAATCCTACGGTGTGTGAAAAGATAGCATGCCCCTTTTTCAATCAAAATGTTGGCATTTCTGTGGGTGCCTGACCATGACCCTGACAAAGTCGGTTTCACAGGTTCTTAATTGTGCTCGGAACAATTGTTGAAATGCTAACCTTCATTTTGTATTCCAGTTAAACGTACATTTATCTGGTTCATTGTGGCTGAACACTTAATGATGGAGATGGCCAAAATGTCCTCAAAGGCGCAGCTGTCCCCTGATGTCCATGTGAAATGCTTCAGTGACCAGGTTTTATGGGGTTTGACTTGAGCTAATTTTCAGCAAGCCAGTGCCTTATGTTTTCTCTCTTTAATCGTTCTCCTCCTCGATCCCCCCTAGCATCTGAGTACTTTCCCCCTGCAATGCTGTACTACAAAAATACAAACTCTATGAAATTACAGGGCAACATATTCACCCATTCCTTTCCCCAGAGATGCTGCCTGACCCGCTGTTACTCCAGCATTTTGTGTCTATCTTCGGTTTAAACCGACATCTGCACTTCCTTCCTACACATTTTGCCTGCTCCACTGTGAAATCTCAAAGTGTGTCTACTTTGAAGAAGTTCTCCTCCTCTCGCTGACAAGAGATCTCTCTCGCTGCTCCCCCTCTGTGATTCCTCCTGCCCTCCGACTCTACGCCTTCTCCCAGCTAACAATGATTTATTCTACATTTTCCTTGATCTCCATTCCCTTTGTCCTTACACTTCTTACACTTTCATATCTATGCAAGTCCCTCTCTCCCGACAATCTCTAAATCTAAAAACAGTCTGAAGAAGGGTCTCAACCCGAAACATCACCCATTCCTTCTCTCCAGAGATGCCAACCTACTCCAGCATTTTGTGTCTATCTTTGGTTTAAACCAGCACCTGCAGTCCCTTCCTACACCATATTCCTTTCTGCAGACCCATGGTGCCAATTTTACAGACCTGTAATGAGGTCTTCCAGCTCCACTATTCAAGTATAGGCAAATGTAACAGCTCTATTTAAAATTTACTCTGCAGTTTTGTTTACCTTAAACGAACCGTTCACCTTAAATCTATAAAAAATTGCACTGATCCTCGCAATCATCATGCCTGCAGTCATTTCCGATTGAGACTGTGCGTTGTATTTCTGCATTTTTGCAAAAAAGATTTGCCATAAAAAAAACATTAAATTTGATCAATTGGGCTGACGTTAAAAAGATGAAAAATAAAAGCTGCCCAGCAAAATGCACCAGCTATTAAAAGCTCATTTTATTCCAAGTTTACCCACCTAATATTGGCAGATAAAATTAAATGGAATTATCATGATCCATCTCCGTGGTTTTTGGATGATTACATCTGTGGCTTAAAACGAGGAACCGTGGCACTGAGCAACTGTAACAAAGGAGGAAATGTTTACTTTTGCTGAAGATGGTAAAAGTGATAACACAACAATCTTGCTTCCTCTGGTTCATAATGAGACTTGCAGATTGTACACTTCCTTTATTTGCTTGTAAAATTATTGTTCTAAAAGGAAAATGCTATGAATATTGGGAAAACCTGAAGATAAAACTAACTATGAAGTAGGTCTGACACCAGAAAGAAAATGAATGTTTCAGATTGCTGACTTAATCGTAATTATTTTGAAATGTTAATCTTGCCTAACCGCCTGTATTTCTACCAATTTTTTTAATTCTATTTGGCACTGCAATAAAATTGACAAACTACTTAAAGCTTCTTAATTTTACGAACTTGTTTTGCTCTCTACGGTTGTTGGAATATATCTTGTTTTGCAATCCAGTTTAGTTTAGAGACACAGCACATAAACAAGCCATTTGGCCCACCGAGTCTGGACCGACCAGCGATCTCTGCACATTAACACTATCCTACACACATTAGGGATAATTTTACATTTATAACAAGCCAATTGACATACAAACTTGTACATCTATGGAGTGTGGGAGGAAATCGAAGATCTCGGAGAAAACCCACGTGGTCACGGGGAGAACGTACACACTCCGTACGGACAGCCCCGTAGTCAGGATCGAGCCCGGGTCTCTGGTGTTGAATGGCAACTCTATCGCCACACCACCGTGCTGAAAGAAAATTATTTTTACAGTACTATCCTTCATTTGAAATGTCACTGTACGAGTGGAATTCTAATAGTTTAGTCCTGAGAAGGAACTTTCTGTAAGTTGCTTTGCAAACTAGATTCCAAGATGACATCTGGTGGTGAACTAATGGCATTTATTGATTGAGAAACAATGAACTGTCGATGCTGATTTAAATAAAAACAAAAGTACTGTAGTAACTCAGTGGCTGGGCCAGCATCTCAGGATCACATGGATAGGCAATGTTTCAGGCTGGGACCCTTCAGCATTTATTGATTGCTTAAAGGTAACGTAACACTTTTCAAGAGTATATAACAGAAGCTCTGCGTAAAAGTTGGTGTTCTCCCATGTGGAGTGAAGTCAAGGCATTACATTTCAAGTACAGAAAATAGTGACTGCTTTTCCTCCAAGTTAATGATATCCAGTGAGGTATGTTAAGCCAAATTATCAGAATTCATCTCCAAATTATGTACACAATCAATCGCATAGTCCAATTAAAAGATTAAAGAAATATAAAATTTGGTTTTTGACAGGCAGTGGGAAAATTATGCTAGCCTGCCAAAACGTCTTGCTTGGGAACTGGCCAAATTAAACAATACTGCATATCTATGCAACATAGTCATATTTTTGTCAACATAACTGTGGTCACTGTTTCTGAACTGTTTTCTAACAAATAATTACACTAAGTAGATTATGGTAGTATATTTGTTAATGCACAGGTAACTCAGAAGCACAAATTAATTATCAGCAACCCTAAGGTGAAATACCACAATGGCAGTTGTGCAGTTTGCATTTAGATAATTAAATAAATGTTGAATAAAAGGTTTGTGCCAGGAACGGTGACCATGACAGTACCCGACTACAACATGTAGGAAGGAACTGCAGATGCTGGTTTAAACTGAAGATAGGCACAAAAAACTGGAGCATCTCAGCATCTGTGGAGAAAATGAATAGGGGGCGCTTTGGATCGAGACCCTTCTTCAGACTCTAATAAATACCTGGACTATAATAAATACCTGGAGTATCACAAGCACATTTTGGGAAAGGAAGCCTGCCCTGCATCTTGTCCTACCTAGAAGCGACTCACTACATGCTGGGCTTTCCACTAATGCTCACAGCCCATGGATAAACAAATGGAGGCGATTCAGTATTTTACCCTACTGTCAACAAACAAATCTCTAAAACTAGCTAAATCCAGGAAACGGTAAATGAAATACATTTGACATTTTGAATGGTAGGCTCTATTTCAATATTGATTTTGGTTGAATTTATGCAGGATTACCACTAATATTCAATTGTTATACTTTTAATGTATGAAGGCAGGGAAATGTGAACCATGGCTGTGTGTGGAGAGACACCAAAAGCTGGAGCAACTCACCGGGACAGGCAGCTTCAATTCAAAGATAGTGTTCAGTAGTGAAAGAGAGATCACTGCAGATAGTTAGCTTTGTCTGCACCAAATTCTGGAGATATTTAGCTGAAAAGAATGTCCGTCTCCAAACAGAACCAAGGAAACAACACATAATTCATGAACCAAGAGGGACCATGGGTGTACAACTCAATAATACTATCACGACACCTTGCGTATGATGTTAGTTGTGCAGTGAAATTAATGAAATGTTAAAACAATCTTTGACCAGAGGGACAATGCAAATGTGAATAGTTTGGATTGACATTTGAAAGTATCAGTGAAAATATTGGAAAATGTTATTAGGCCACAATTATGGACAGGGAATAAACTAAGGTTTCTCATTAACACCAATTCATCTGACTTGCGACTGTGCTTACCATAACCCAGGAAGCTGCCATTTGGCCCATTGGGTCAAAGTCAGCTCACAGGAGTCTGGGGAAACCCATGTGTTTCGAGGGAGAATGTGAACAGAACATTAACACTGCAACATGTTTTAGTTGGAAGGAATATTTACAAATACCATTTATTATTTTACACAAATATTCAGATCTCCAAAACTTAATTGGGTACTCATGTAGAAACATAGAAATTGGGTGCAGGAGGAGGCCATTTGGCCCTTCGAGCCAGCACCGCCATTCATTGTAATCATGGCTGATCATCCACAATCAGTAACCTGTGCCTGCCTTCTCCCCATATCCCTTGATTCCACTAGCCCCTAGAGCTCTATCTAACTCTCTTTTAAATTCATCCAGTGAAGTTTATCAAAAGAAAAATTATTCTAATATTATGATATAAATTTACAACAGGTGTCTGCACTACAGTCAAGGAGTATACATGAGAAAAAAAACACCTCTTCAACTGTACCATTATGGGACCAGAGTGTTGCACAAAGGAAGAATGACTCGCAGATGGAATTGCACCTCACAATAAAAGCAAACAAGAGATCAGAAATCTGAAAGTGCAAAGTAATCTTAAAACAAAATGTGAACTGAGGTTTTCTGCTGCCCCGAATCTCTTGGATATTGTTGAACCTGAACCTACAGGACAAAGAGTCGGTCGGGCCCATGGTTACACTTGCTGTCAAATGTCCCCATTAATAATTTTCCCATAAAGTACAATATACATTTAAGCATGTCATGCTGTAGCTGTACCCTCCTACCAACAGGGGCATAGCAATGCCTTCACCGCTACAAGTAATAACCATAATATGTTGAGTTTACAATGGAAGCTCCCATTAGAGATTAGTTTGTGAATTTATGTATGACTACAAAGATTATGAATCATCGATTTGTGCTAGCTTACAGAATAATTCCATCCTCCCACTAATTTTCCCTGTAAACCTTTCAGTCTGAAGAAGTGCCTCGACCTGAAACGTCACCCATTCCTTCTCTCCAGAGATGCTGCCTGTCCCGCTGAGTTACTCCAGCACTTTGTGTGTAAACCTTCTGCCACGTTCCCTTGAGTTTCTCCAGATCCCAGCACCGTAATTCACCAGAGGCAATTGACAATGATCCTACCGAACTGCACCTTGTTGGGAGCAACACTTAAGGGAAGCCCAAGTGGGAACAGGGAAAACATTGGAACCTCACACAGACAAGATTAAACCTGCATTGCTGGAGGTATGAAACAGCACTCCTAGCTGAGCAATAGAGCTGGTCTAGTATGGCAGATTTCTCTTCATTTGTATAATTCCGGGTGCAATTATACAATGGCTTGGTGACAACATGCCTGGAATATTGAGTACATGTGTGGTGTTTGTAACCATGGAAGAATATACTTGCAATGATATAATAGTTCGCCATGTTGATTCCTGGCATGGCCAGATTGTCCCATGGGGAGACATTAAGCAAATAAGGCCATCACTCCTGGAAGTGTGAAAATGCACACCACCAGATTGGGGAGAGTTTCTTCCCAGCTGTTATCAGGCAACTGAATCATTCTACCACAACCAGAGAGCAGTGCTGAGCTATTCTCTACCTCATTGGTGACCCTCGGACTATCCTTGATCAGACATGCTGGCTTTACCTTACACTAAACGTTCTTCTATTATCATGTATCTACACACTGTAAATGGATCGATTGTAATCATGTATTGTCTTTCTGCTGACTGGTTAGCACGCAACAAAAAGTTTTTCACTGTACCCTGGTACACGTGACAATAAACTAAACTTAAAAAGATACAAAAATATTAGAGCTTGACAGGGTAAACACAGAAATGATGGTCCATTTAGTGGGTTCTATCAACCAAGTGTCAGTCTCAAAATAAGGGGTCAGCACAGAGATGGTAAAAAATGCCTTGATCCAGAAGGTAGTATATGGACAAGGTTTTATTTCAATTACTTGGACAACACCTCTCATTCCTTGTAAAGGACAGCAGGTGCATGTCAGCACCAGTGCCTGATTTGCTCCAGCACTGTATATCAGAAAGAACGGTGTAGGAAGGAACTGCAGCTGCTGGTTTAAACCAAAGATAGAATCAAAAAGCTGCAGTAACTCAGCGGGACAGGCAGCATCTCTGGAGAGAATGAATGGGTGACTCGGGTCGAGTCTGAAAAAGGGTCTTGAACCGAAACGTCAGCCATTCCTTCTCTCCAGAGATGCTGCCTGTCCCTCTGACTTACTCCAGCATTTTGTGTCTGTCTTCAGAAAGAATGATATTCCATCACCAGTGGGTCTAAATTCCTGAACCTCCCAAGCCAACCTGAGGGACTCCAATCACTCAAGGTTCAGGAACAGCTTCTTCCCAACAGCCATTAGGCTATTAAACACTACAACCTCAAATAAGCTCTGAACTACATACTTTTATTGTTATTATTATTGCACTATTATTGTGTGTTTGTTATGTATACATATGCATGTGTGTGTGTGTACACTTACTGAACTTTTTTTCCCGTTTATTATATAGTTTACAGTGTACTATGTTTACATATTCTGTTGTGCTGCTGCAAGTAAGAACTTCATTGTTCTATCTGGGACGTCTATATGCTAAAACTCTTGTTTGTTTGTTTGTTCCTGAACTACAGCCAAAACGGTACACGATAGTGTGACAATTTTAGGCCCACCTTACTCACCGTCGTCCCTTTGGTGCTAATGGAAGAAGTTTCATTGAAATCGGTGTTGTATTTTTAAAGTTATTCACATTTTAAAGTTTAAATCTATCCCCAAGGGAAGGAGGGAGGATAAGGGATAAGGGATAAGGGGAGAAACGTCACCCATTCCTTCTCTCCTGAGATGCTGCCTGACCCGCTGAGATATTCCAGCATTCTGTGATACCTTCGATTTGTACCAGCATCTGCAGTTATTTTCCTACCCCAAATGCTGGAGTAACTCAGCGGGACAGGAGGCATTACTGGAGGGAAGGAATGGGTGACATTTTGGGTCGAGATACGTCTTCTCACTGGCAGGATGCTGATTAGATTTACTCCTCCCTGGGTCAATAGAGCATTTTCATTGCCTTTATAATTCAACTTTTGTCCTTTCAGCATTTGGTGAACTTGATTATTCAGTGTGGAAACTTACCTTCCTACTATCCTTTCAAAGACGTTGAAAACAAAATTCAACCATGGGTACATTGCTTGTTTATTGCGGGGTATAGATGGGTAACAATTTAAAATTATGAAGTTAGAAATAGGATATTGTAGATTATCCTGAAATGCAATTTCCTGTTGTGTTTCCACTTCTGTCTTGTCATCTGATAGCTAATTGCTCGAGGACAGGCATACTGACAAAGAATCAGACAAGCAAGATGCAGGCTTCATATCATCATCATCATATATATACAGCCGGATACAGGCCTTTTCGGCCCTCCAAGTCCGTGCCGCCCAGCGATCCCCGCACATTAACACTATCCTACACCCACTAGGGACAATTTTTACATTTACCCAGCCAATTAACCTACATACCTGTACGTCTTGCTTAGTTCCAGCATTTATTTTAGGAAGCTGCTCAAGAGCAATAGAAATCCGTCGAGATTTACAGTAATGACTTCAGTAGCTGGTCTCCACTCCCAATTATTCCAAGTTGGCACCAACATTACAAGCTCAGAACTCACAGAAAAGTATTGAGTGATTGTGTGAACAAAAACATTACCACTGTAACAGGTTTTCGTCAGAAGGAATATTGACAAATTCCACATTTATTATTTTACACAAATATTCAGATCTCCAAAACATAATTGGATACTCATGTGTTTATCAACGTGAAATTATTCCAATATTATATTAATTTACAACGCGTCTGCACTACAGTCAAGGGGTAAATTTCAGTTTGTACATGAGAAAAATCGACCTCTTCAACTGGACCAGGGTGTTGTAGACTGGAAGGATGACTCACAGATAGAATTACACCTCTCACAATAACAGTAAATTTCTATCAATGATATCAGTATGAATTATCTACACAACAACACCGGTCTTCAGGAAACTGATGATGATACCCAAGAGATCAGAAATCTGAAAGTGTAAAAGGTAATCTTAAAACAAAATGTGAAGAGAAGTTTTTCTGCTGCCTCGAACCTCATGGATATTGTTGGACATGAAAGTCAACTAACATGACAAAGGGTGGGGACCATGGTAAAAAAAATTACACTTGCTGTCAAATGTCCCCATTAATAATTTCCCCATAAATTACAGCATACATTTAAGCATGTCTGCTGTAACTGTACCCTCCTACCAGCATAGCAATGCCTTCACCGGTACAAATAATAATTATAATATGTTTAGCTTACAATGGAAGCTCCCATTAGAAATTAGTTTATGAATTTATAAATTTGACTACAAAGATTATAGACTGATAGGAGCCATACAGCACTGAAACAAGCCAGGTCCAAATGTCCTTTACATAAATAGTTTGTGCGCAGTTATTGCCAGAAAAAGGACTAAGTCACTCATTTGTAAGATAAAAGAGGATGGGGAGGGTGAATTAAAATGACCAACTATGGGTCAGAGGTAAACTGGCCAACATTTTAGCAGAAAATGGGGCGGGGGGGATATTGAAAGCGTGATAGACAACTTGGCCTGTGGAAAGTTTGCGAAAAAAATAAAAATTGCGTTATTCATGAGACAAAGATTTCAGAGGGTCAGCATCAGGTGGGGTTAAGAAAAAATGAATAAGCAAAGTTAATTTGGCCCATGAACTTAGTTTTAAAAGTTTACTCTAATAAAATTGAGGTAAATACAAAGTCAGCTAAGTTATAGATAAAAATAAATAAAATTACTGATTTAAAGTTCCAGAATAAAAGATTGGATAAAGTTCAAAATATCAAATATTAATAATATTTCCCAATTTGCAAGTGATGAACAAAGTGCAAAACTGGGTTAATTAGATGATAGGCACAGAATAATGGGGTGCAAAAACTAAAAGTAATACTATATTGGTAGACTTGACAAACTGAGGCCAAAAAAGAAAACTTTTTGAAAAGATGAATATATCAATAACCTCAAAAAATTGGAAGCTCAATATTAGTAAAAGTCATCAACTAACTGCCAGAGTGAATTCAACTAAAACAGAAGATGGGTGTGGGCACAAAAGGGTTGAAATTGACTCAACCTTGGCAATGTGTCGGAAGGAACTGCAGATGCGGGTTTACACCCAAGATAGACAAGATGCTGGAGTAACTCATGAATGGGTGATGTTTCGGGTCGAGACCCTACTTCAGACTGAGGAAGGGTCTCGACCCGAAACGTCACCCATTCCTTCTCTCCCGAGATGCTGCCTGACCTGCTGAGTTACTCCAGCATTTTGTGAACCAACATTTGCTGTTCCTTCCAACACAGCCTTGGTAAAGTTGGCCGAAAGAAGGGAAACACTGTGTAGGGAGGAACTGCAGATGCTGGTTTACACAGAGATAAGACACAAAATGCTGGACTAACTCAGCGGGACAGGCAGCATCTCCGGAGAGAAAGAATGGGTGACGTTTCGGGTCAATTGTATCAATGATCTCAGTCTGGCCCCATAGCAGAAGGGTCCACGTCGCAGGGCTGAAAACTGGAAGTACAAGTGATGGCATTCTGTGTCTCATCTTCTTTTATTGATATATTCATCTTGTCAAAAAGTTTTCTTTAGCCTGAGTTTGGCAAGTTTTCCAATAGTGTTACTTTCAGTTTTTACGTCCCCATTATTTTATGCCTATCAACTAATTAAATCAGTTTTGCTCCCACTTGATTGTCACCGGAAGCTTGCACCCTTTTCAGGACAGACGATGACAGTGATGTCAACATTTGAAACGTGGACGATGGACACGAAAGAAAAAGACCTCAATCTCGACCCAAAACGTCACGAATTCCTTCTCTCCAGAGATGCTGCCTGACCCGCTGAATTACTCCAGCATTTTATGACACCTTCAGAATGATCAGCCATGATCACATTGAATGGCGGTGCTGGCTCGAAGGGCCGAATGGCCTCCTCCTGCACCTATTGTCTATGAGGGAAGAGTTTTGGAGGGATGAGTCTTGAACTCTCTGAATGCATTCAAGAGAGAGCTAGAAAGAGCTCTTAAGGATAGCGGAGTCAGGGGGTATGGGGAGAAGGCAGGACGGGGTACTGATTGAGAATAATCAGCCACGATCACATTGAATGGCGGTGCTGGCTCGAAGGGCCGAATGGCCTCCTCCTGCACCTATTGTCTAAGAGGGATGAGTTTTGGAGGGATGAGTTTTGGAGGGATGAGCCTTGAACTCTCTGAATGCATTCAAGAGAACTAGATAGAGATCTTAAGGATAGCGAAGTCAAGGGGTATGGGGAGAAGGCAGGAATGGGGTACTGATTGAGAATTATCTGCCACGATCACATTGAATGGCGGTGCTGGCTCAAAGGGCCGAATGGCCTCCTCCTGCACCTATTGTCTAAGAGGGATGAGTTTTGGAGGGATGAGTCTTGAACTCTCTGAATGCATTCAAGAGAGAGCTAGATAGAGCTCTTAAGGATAACGAAGTCTAGGGGGAATGGGGAGAAGGCAGGAACGGGGTCCTGATTGAGAATGATCAGCCACGATCACCGGTGCTGGCTCGAAGGGCCGAATGGCCTCTTCCTGCACCTATAGTCTATTGAACTGTAGAGCAGTGTGGAAAGGGAAAGAAAAAGGAGAGGAGAGGAGTGGAAAGTGGAGATAATGGTGGAAAAAAAGAAAATGATTGTATGGGGGTGATTGGGTTGAGTTGGTCAAGTTTGGTGCTCTTGTCTATTGATGCCCTGGGTGCGCGCGGTGCATTGTGGGGCTGTCGCCCCGCCGCCAGCCGCCATTTTGTCAGCCCCACAGACCGACGGCCCTTTGTCCGCGTCGGACCCCACTCGCTTGTCTGTGGCCTTTCCCTCCGACAAAGGTAAGCTTTTCACCGGGTCCGGGCCTGCCACGCTCCGCACCGGCACCCTCCGCTTACCTCTCGCGCTCCGCCTCTCCGACTTCGGCTGGAGAACCGTCGAGAAAATTCCAGAAATGAGCGAGGGAGAGGGAAAGAGAGAGGGGGGGAAAAAATCGCCTCAGTCGAACAAAAACAAGAGGCCTTCGGTTTCTGGATGTGGATGGGGGGGGGGGGGGGTGTGAATGAGTCGTCTAAACTGGCGGAATATTCTCCACATCGGCGTGGGGGCAGCCTTCGTCGACTTTAAAGCGTCTCTTGTGTTGTTTCTGAGGGGAACGGGCAGTTATTGTTGGGGTTGTGGGGTTTTATTCGCCGGTTCTTCCCCCTGTGCATGGCTTCGCTTTCGCGGCGCCTTCATGTTTCTCGTCGCTCGCCTGCGCGCCGGCCAACCGAACTTGAAAAGGACAGCAAGCTTCACCCCGCCCCCAGCCCGCGCAGGTCCCGCCCCATTCTCTCCCATTGGCTCACAACCGCGCCTTCCCTCCTCCCCATTGGAGGAGTGTTCCGTCCATCAGCGGCTCCCAGTGCCGTTGGTGTAGCCGCGCTGTCCATCAGCATGGGGGCCGCCCTGGAGCAAACGCGCATGCGCAGCTGCCGATGTGCACCATGGGAGTTGTAGTCCGGGCATCCTTGGTGCTTTGGGACATTGTCAAGAGTCAAGAGTTTTTTATTATATGTCCCAGATAGGACAAAGGAACTGAATTCTTGAATACAGCAACATAACAGAATATGTAAGATAGGCACAAAATGCTGGAGTAACTCAGTGGTATCTCTGAAGAGAAGGAATGCGTGATGTTTCAGGTCGAGACCCTTCTTCAGACTACGTAACATAATATGTAAACATAGTACACTATAAACAATATAATAAACGAGAAAAAAATGAGTGTGTGTATATATAGATATACACACATCTACATATGTCTGAAGAAGGTAGACACAAAATGAAGGGTCACCTGTTCCTTTTCTCCAGAGATGCTGTCTGACCCGCTGAGTTGTTCCAGCTTTTTGTGTCCATATACACAAACACACACACACACATCTCTTGATGTGTGTGTGTGTGTTTACAAATCGAAGGTATTTATTCACAAAATGCTGGAGTAACTCAGCAGGTCAGGCAGCATCTCAAGAGAGAAGGAATGCTTGATGTTTCGGGTCGAGACCCTTCTTTGTATATATATATATATATTATATATATATATACAAAGAAGGGTCTCGACCCGAAACATCAAGCATTCCTTCTCTCTTGAGATGCTGCCTGACCTGCTGAGTTACTCCAGCATTTTGTGAATAAATACCTTCGATTTGTACCAGCATCTGCAGTTATTTTCTTACACTTTATATACATACGCACACACACATAAGAAACAAACAAACAATAATCGTGCAAAAAGACAAAATCAATGCCCCCCACATGTATGTAGTTTATTTGGAGGTTGTGGCGTTTATTAGCCTGATGGCTGTAAAGAAGAAGCTGTTCCTGAACCTGGACGTTACAGTTTTCAGGCTCCTGTACCTTCCCGATGGCTGGGGTGAAATTAATGTTTGGCAAGGGTGGTATGGGTCTCTGATGACGCTGGCTGCCTCCAGTTCAGTCTAGTTTATTGTCAGGTGTACCGAGGTACAGTGAACAGGAGTGAAAAGCAACTCCTGTAAATCCCTTCGATGATGGGAAGGTCAGAACACGTGATGGACTGGGCAGTGTTCACCACTTTTTGCAGTCTTATATTTCAGATACAGCGCGGAAACAGGCCTTTTCGGCCCACCAAGTCCACACCGCCCAGCGATCCCCGCACATTAACACTATCCTACACACACTAGGGACAATTTTTACATTTACCCAGTCAAATTAACCTACATACCTGTACGTCTTTGGAGTGTGGGAGGAAACCGAAGATCTCGGAGAAAACCCACACAGGTCACGGGGAGAACGTACAAACTCCTTACAGTACAGCACCCTTAGTCAGGATCGAACCTGAGTCGCCGGCGCTGCATTCGCTGTAAAGCAGCAACTCTACCGTTGCGCCACGTCTTCTTCACTCCTGGGCATTCAAGTTGCCAAACTAGGCCGTGATGCAACCAGTCAGTGTGCTCTACTGTGCACCTGTAGAGGTTCAAGAGAGTCCTCTCTGACATACCGAATTTCCGCAATCTTCTCAGGAAGTAGAGGTATTGATGGGCTTTATAATTACAGCAGTGTACTGGGTCCAGGAGAGATCTTCAAAAATATGCACGTCCAGGAATTTGAAGCTTTTGACTCCGCCATCGGTTGAGGGTCCACAGGTTTGTGGGTCCTCGTCCTTCCTCTTCCAAAGACCACAATCAGTTCCTTGGTCTCACTGACATTGAGAGCCAGGTTGTTGTGCTGGCACCATTTGGTCAGTCGATTAATCTCACTTCTATACTCTTACTCATTGTCATCTGTAATTCGTCCAACAATGGGGGTGTCATCTGCGAACTTGAAGATGGAGTTCGCCCTGTATCCGGCTGTACTGTCATGAGCATAGATTTAGTAAAACGGGGCTGAGCACACAGCCTTGATGTGCTCCCATACTGATGGTTATTGAGGAAGAAGTGTCATTGCCAATTCAAACAGACTGTGGTTTGTTGAGGAAGTCGAGGATCCAGTAGCAGAGAGAGGAGCAGAGATCCAGTTCCATGAGGTTGATAACTCTTGGAGGGGGTGATGGTATTGAACGCCAAGCTGCAGTTTTTGAAGAACAGCCTGACGTTTGTGTTTTTATTGTACAAATGGTCCAGTGCAGAGTAGAGTGACAGTGAGATCGCATCCTCCGTTGATCTGTTGTGGCTGTAGGCAAATTGTAATGGGCTGAGGTTCTTGTTGAGGTAGTTGATATGTGCTATAACCAACCTCTCAAAGCACTATCTGAAGAAGGACCTCGACCCGAAATGTCACCCATTCCTTCTCTCCAGAGATGCTGCCTGTCCCACTGTTACTCCAGCAATTTGTGTCTATCTTCTCTCAAAGCACTTCATCACCATGGACGTTAGTGACACCGATTGAGATGGAGGGGTGGAGAGAGAGGGAAAGCAAGGGTTACTTGAAGTTAGAGAAATCAAAATCATGTCGCTGGGTTTTTAAGCTGCCCAAGCAAAATATGAGGTGCTGCTCTTCCAATTTGTGTTGGTTGCTTTGGGACATCGTAAGAATGCGCAGGGACTGACAACGCTATGTACTATGGAGGTTGTAGTTCGAATTGATCCTGCCATTTGGCAAATGCTTTAAAAGAACAACAAATCCCATTCGCAAGCTTCAGATTAGCTGTCAACTAATATAGATACTGAGAATTACCGCTATGGAATTGACTGAATAACAACAGCAATTATAAACATACATGTTTTATTGTATAGGAAGGAATTGCAGGTACTGGTTTAAACCGAAGGGAGACACAAAATGTTGGAGTAACTCAGCAGAACAGAAGAGAAGGAATGGGTGACGTTTCGGGTCGAGACTCTTCTTCAGTCTGAAGAACTGAAACGTTCAGACCCGAAACGTCACCCGTTCGTTCTCTCCAGTAATGCTGCCTGGCCCGCTGAGTTACTCCAGCATTGTGTGCCTATCTACATGTTTTATTATCAAGTTATTAATTAATAAGAACATTTAAAGTGTACAATAATGTAAAACGTGATTTTAATGTTATTGTAATATGCAAAATGCTATCAAGGTAGTTCTAGTAAAATTGGAAGGACATGCATGTGGTTAAAACTGGAGGATTATTCATCTACGAACTGAATGAATGATTTTGCATGCTCAGGTTTGATAAACAAATCAAGCTTTCCCAACGTGTTGGAGCAGATCTTTGACCTTGGGCCAGGTTTACATGCCATATCTGCCTGGTTTGGCAAGTAGCTGCTTGTAAACCATGACCAGCAAAAGGAACCCAGTTAATTTACATGAGATATTTTATATGCCCCATGCATGAATTTCTCCAGTGTAAGAAAATTTGGTAGGGGGATATTAAGAGGTATTTTAAAAGGTTTGCTTACAACTTTACAATCTCTTTACTTCCTTAAGGCAGTTAATTATTACAAATAAATCCCTAAATATAAAAGATTATCAACATTGTTGTGCGTTTAACCTTGGTGCACGTTGACCTATATAAATCGGGAGAACAGCGTGCCATCCCTCGATCTGGTTATTTTGTTTTGTAGGCGCGATAGATAAGTCTAATCACAATTAACCATTCATTTGGTGAATTTGTCTCCATTTTGAAACCCCTAAATTAGCTTCCTGAACTGGGCCCTCATCCCAATTTCTAATTTAATTGTTGAACACATTTCGGGTTAATTTCCTTTTGTTATAAATATTAAAACAATTGCAAGTTTGGTTGCAAGAATTGTAAGTGAAGATATTCATTTTTGTAAAATAGCGCTGTTGTTATTTTTTTGTATGTAAATATACACCAGAAAAGTTGCCAGGATTTTGTTTTGGTTATCAGACTCCGAAAGGACAAGGAAACCAATGTTTACTCAGGCAGCACAAATGATCAAACCCCAGGCAAATGATCTGCACAAAGCTTTCCTCGGCAGCACAAATATTGAACAAATTAACCAGTGCCAACGAGTCAAAGGGGAGGGCTGTTGATTTCATTCCAGAGGCCCCTAACGCCGTCTACTGGCGGCTTCAACAGTGGTTGAATCTGACACGATGCAAGTTTCCCTTTTTTCGGTGGGCTAAGCTTAACACGGAGTTTCAAGTTTCGGGTCAGTTTAATTTTTATGTCGCTTGTCTGCCATCAGTTCCCGACACAGAGACTTCCGGGACAACGGTGGTACTTCCTCGGCTTACCAGTGCTTTGTATTTACTAATTGATCGTGCATTTACCTTCCTCGCAGCAACTTGGTGTGAAAGTTCCTTGCAATGGCTCGTACAAAGCAGACAGCTCGTAAATCCACTGGAGGCAAGGCCCCGCGTAAGCAGCTTGCAACCAAAGCAGCCCGCAAGAGTGCGCCTTCTACTGGTGGAGTGAAGAAACCACATCGTTACAGGCAGGTTCTGGCATTATTTTTGGGGTGCCAAGCGAACGTGGCAATAGGGTGGGAGTGTGAACGAGCAAAAGGATCAGCTCTCCCACGGGAGTAACGTAATCCGGAGTAACTTTAGAGCAACAACTATAAAGCTTTAAACTTGGATATGGAAGCCAGATGTTTGTACATGGGTTGTCAGGACGCATTGCCCGTGATATCTCATTCATATGTTTAGATGTTAGATGTTTAAGGCAGAGATAGATCAATAGACGTGTCAGGGGTTATGGGGAGAAGGCAGGAGAATGGGGTTAGGAGGAAACGATAGATCAGCCATGATTGAATGGCATAGACTTGATGAGCCGAATGGCCTAATTCTGCTCCTAACACTTATGAACTTGTGTGTTCCATGGTCTGCTCCTGATTGCTAGATCCACAAATTGTTGACATTCTAAATTTCCTTGAGAGCAGAGAGTGAAAGACCCAAGCCGAGGATCTTCTGTATTGGGTCTTCCACAATGTGAAGACACGTGAAAACTTTGTTGTGAGTTCCATTCAGTTTTCCAAGCTTCATGGCCATGTCACCAAACTAGTTCTAACCAACTGTGAACACTGTCAGCCTTGGAGAGATGCAAGTGCTCAAGGTCAGAATTGCATTATGCTGGAGACAATGGGGGCAGTAATGTGTATCTCTGTATGATGGTTTTTAGCAAAATGCTCTATCAGTAATTATGATTTACAAGTGGAGTGATTTGTACTCCCTTTTAGAATCATAGTTATACAGCACGAAAAAGACCCTTCAGTCCAACCCATCCATATTAACAAGATGTCTATCTAATTGTTCCATTTGCTCTGCGGTGGCGCAGTGGTAGAGTTGCTGCCTTACAGCGAATGCAGCGCCTGAGACTCAGGTTCGATCCTGACTACGGGCGCCGTCTGTACGGAGTTTGTACGTTCTCTCCGTGACCTGCGTGGGTTTTCTCCGAGATCTTCGGTTTCCTCCCACACTCCAAAGACGTACAGGTATGTAGGTTAATTGACTGGGTAAAATGTAAAAATTGGCCCTAGTGTGTGTAGGATAGTGTTAATGTGCGGGGATCGCTGGGCGGCGCAGACTCGGTGGGCCGAAGGGCCTGTTTCCGCGCTGTATCTCTAAATAAATAAATCCTTCTAAATCGTTCCTATTCATGTACCTGTCCAAATGCCTTTTAAACTTTTAATTGTGCCTGCCGCTACAGCTTCCTCTGGTAACTCATTCCATCTTTGTGACACCCCTACCCTGGGGAAAAAGACTGGGACCGTATCTATGCCCTTCATGATAAAACAGTAGATCGGTGCAATACAGGAACGGCCCACAATGATTTTATACAGTCACCCCTCAACCTCCTGCGCTCCAGGGAAAAAAATTCCAGACGATCTAGCCTCTCCTCATATCTCAAGCCTCCAGTTCTGGTAATCATGAATCTTTTCTTCACCCTTTCCAGCTTAATGATATCCATCCTGTGGTTGGGGTTTCAAAACTGGACACAGTGTGGATTCCAACGTCTTATACAGTTATAACTTTGATTCGTACAGAAATTGGAACTTGACTTTAAAATTCCCAGTGGTAATTCTGAAAATCTTTTAGTGTTGGAGCATGGCTGGGAAAGCTTTGCAGGAGTCTCTTTAGTTATCATTTTTCTTTTTCACAAAGCATTGTTTAGTTTAGTGTAGAGATGCAGAATGGAAACAGGCCCTTCAGCCCACTGAGTCTACACCAACCAACAATCTCCAGTACTCTAGTTCTATCTTATCCCGATCTCACATCCTGCACATGAGGGGGAATTTATAGAAGCCAATTAACCTATAAACCTGTCTGTTTTTGGAATGTGGGAGGAAACCAGAACACACGGTGAAAACCCATGTGGTCACAGGGAGAACATACAAACTCTGTGCGGACAGCACCCGTTGTCAGAATCAAACCCAGGTCTCTGGTGCTGTAAGGCAGCAACTCTACCGCTGCGCCACTGTGCTGCTCCTCGTTGTTGAGTTATGATTCCAAGGCACTGGTTGTCTTTCGACGTTGATGAGTTTCCTCGGTTGACCTACCGGTAGGTACAGCTCAGGACTAATCTGCTGAAGGCAGATTTCCTGCAGGTGCCTTGTGATTAGCAGCAGAAACCCTGACTGACCTCAGCTGCTGGTGAAATCCTCAGCCGTGCTTATTAAGTCCCCATTAGCCGTTCTAACAGTGCTGGCCAGCAACTGGTTCTCCCCCCAGTAAACACAAGGTCATCCAAAACTTTGCCCCTCGGTCACCCCAAGTCACCTTCACCCATCACATCTGAATATGTTGATGTACATTGGCTCCCAGTCAAGCAATATCTCAGTTTCATATTTCTGATGCTTTATTCAAATTCCTCCTAGGATTCACCTGTCCCTACTTGTAACCTCATCCAGCTTTGCAAACCATCATGAAATTTCTCTGTTCCTTCAATTCTGTTTTTTCGAGCTTCTCTTAAATAATCCCTGCTTTTTGGTTGTCCATTTCTGGCCATATGCCTTAAACTTCCTCACGTGCCGTGTCTCTTGCCCTTAAAAGTTGCCGAGGCCAATTATATATCGAAAAATTAAGTTGTGAAAGACTTTTCCTGGCAAGAGACTAACAGATTGCAGAACCAACGAGGGCTGTGATAGGGATCAAGAATCATCCAGTGCAAAATTGAGATGAATATCCTTCAATTCCTGTCTGTTTGGAGAAGTCGAAAGTCCTTCTTGCTGACTGAATATCCATACAATTTTTTAAAAGTTATGAAGTAACATTTCTTTCTCTATTAGACCCGGTACCGTGGCTTTGCGTGAGATCCGGCGATACCAGAAGTCCACAGAATTGCTGATCAGGAAGCTGCCCTTCCAGCGCCTTGTGCGTGAAATCGCACAGGACTTCAAAACCGACCTGAGGTTCCAGAGTGCCGCCATCGGGGCCCTTCAGGTGAGCACCCCACCTCGCACCCCACCTCCCACCCGTCTCTGTCACACAGCCTGCTTTTCCCCATAACTTCCCACAATACAATACAATACAATACATCTTTATTGTCATTGTACAGGGGTACAACGAGATTGGGAATGCGCCTCCCATACGATGCAATAAATTAATTAGCTAGTCAGTATTAATTTAAACATCCCAATGAAACAAATTTGGAACAGTTTTAAAACAGAGTAAAGTGCAAGTGGATCTGTGCCGGATCACTGTGCGATGTGACCATCCGGCTCAGCAGGACCGGTTCATAGCAGCTATGGCCCTGGGGATGAAGCTGTTCCTGAGTATGGAGGTGCGGGCGTAGAAGGCCTTGTATCGTCTGCCCGATGGTAGAAGTTCGAACAGACTGTTGCAGGGGTGTGAAGAGTCTTTGTGGATGCTTGTGGCTTTTCTGAGGCATCGTGTGTTGTAGATGTCCTCCAAGGCTGGTAGCTGTGTTCCGATGGTCCTCTGAGCTCTATGGACTACCCGCTGAAGAGCTTTCCTCTCTGCCTCCGTGCAGCTGAGGTACCACACAGGGATGCCATGTGTTAGGATGCTCTCTATGCGGTAGAAGGTCGTCAGCAGCTGTTGGGGTAGACCAGACTTCTTCAGTGTTCTTAGGTGGAACAGTCGTTGCTGTGCCTTTTTGACCAGTGCAGCAGTGTTATTGGACCATGTTAGGTCCTCCGAAATGTGAGTGCCCAGAAACTTGAAGCTGGACACTGGCCTGGTTTGAAAATCTTTCCCTGTGACTTTGTGGTAAATAAGGTTCTGAGTTGCATTTAAGACTTGGTGGAGAAGGTATGCAGAGTGACCCTAAACTATGAAATTAATGTATGCTGGGTGAATTTGTTCCCGGTTCCCAGCTTTAACGTCAAAATATTGAACGTTGAAGCATAAGGATATGAATGGGAGGTAGACACAAAATGCTGGAGTAACTCAGCGGGTCAGGCAGCATCTCTGGATAGAAGGAATGGGCGACCCGAAACATCACCCATTCCTTCTCTCCAGAGATGCTGCCTGACCCGCTGAGTTATCATATCATATATCATATATATACAGCCGGAAACAGGCCTTTTCGGCCCACCAAGTCCGCGCCGCCCAGCGATCCCCGTACATTAACACTATCCTACACCCACTAGGGACAATATTTACATTTTACCCAGCCAATTAACCTACATACCTGTACGTCTTTGGAGTGTGGGAGGAAACCGAAGATCTCGGAGAAAACCCACGCAGGTCACGGGGAGAACGTACAAACTCCTTACAGTGCAGCACCCGTAGTCAGGATCGAACCTGTCTCCGGCGCTGCATTCGCTGTAAAGCAGCAACTCTACCGCTGCGCTACCGTGCCACCCTTACTCCAGCATTTTGTGTCTACCTTCGATTTAAACCAGCATCTGCAGTTCTTTCCTACACAGGATATGAATGGACTTGCTTGTTATGTCTCTGCAGTCAAGCAGTCTACCAACGTTTACAGATCTCAAAAGCAAGAACTCCTACTTTCACGTTGACAAATGTGGATGTGCTATCCAAAACTACAAAGGAGAAAAAAAATCATAATCCAAAATCAAATTCTGCAGATGCTGGAAATCCGAAACAAAAAATTGCAATTATTGGAAACATTAACAAGTCTTGCAGCATGGTACCTGTATTAGGTACCCTTGAGTACCCCTGTTTCAAGGCTGCAAATACTTTGCTACCCAACTGTGATGTAATAAGTTTTCAGTTTAGTTTATTGTCATGTGTACCAAGGTACAGTGAAAAGCTTTTGTTGCGTGCTAACCTGTCAGCAGAAAGACAAGACATGGTTAATATCTATCCATTTACAGGATAAGGGAATAACGTTTAGTGCAAGGTAAAGCCAGAAAAGTCAATAGACAATAGACAATAAGTGCAGGAGGAGGCCATTCGGCCCTTCGAGCCAGCACCGCCATTCAATGTGATAATGGCTGATCATTCTCAATCAGTACCCCGTTCCTGCCTTCTCCCCATACCCCCTGTCCGATCAAGGATAGTCCGAGGGTCACCAAAGTGGTGGATAGTAGTTCAGCACTGCTCTCTGGTTGTGGTGGGATGATTCAGTTGCCTGATAACAGCCGGGAAGAAACTGTCCCTGAATCTGGAGGTGTGCGTTTTCACAATTATGTACCTTTTGCATGAGGTGAGAAGAGGGAGTGGCCGGGGTGCGACTGGTCCCTGATCATGCTGCTGGCCTTGCCGAGGCAGCGTGAGGTATAAATGGAGTCAATGGAAGGAGGGGGGGGGGGGGTCGGCTTGTGTGATGGTCTGGGCTGCGTCAACAGGCACAGTGACGCGGCGGTGTTAGATCACGTGACAAGTTGCAAGAGCAACCGAGTGACTGTGTTCCTCTCTTTGCCTCTGCAGGAAGCCAGCGAGGCATATCTGGTTGGTCTGTTTGAAGACACCAACCTGTGTGCCATCCATGCCAAACGCGTCACCATCATGCCGAAGGACATACAGCTGGCCCGCCGTATCCGGGGGGAGCGTGCTTAAAAATGAAAGAGAAGAAAAGAAAAATCATGTTTTACCGTGGGTCTTCTGTATTATTAGTAAAGGCTATCTTTTTTTTTCCCCCTTATTCTTATTCATAGTGGGCTGTATCATCCGAGCATATAATCTTGATTGTTTCAAAAAGAGGTTTAGGTCTTCTGTATTTGTATGTCCCAAACAAGAGCAATCTTTGTTGAGATGTTAACTAACTTTCAGTGGTGTTTTTTGTAAAATTCGTTTTTCATACCAGCAAGCGATTTAAAAAAAAAGGGAAATTTATACAAGGTTTTGTAACAAAACCCAATTTACAACTCAGTACACCAAGCAGGGAACACATAGACCTGCTTCTATCAGGCAATCTGTAAGATATTCACACAGATCACTATGCATTTTTTTTGTGTGTGTTTTTTCACTTATATTTGATAATTCTGCATTCTAGGGGTAGGCATGATGATTTTTTTTTTCCTATTTCAATATTGCGTGTCACAAAATGTTTGATTCTGATCTTTGTAATTGCAAAATTTTCCCATGAAAAATAATATTAAATAGATACAGGAAAAAAAAAACCCAATTCGGTTGTGTACCTTAATGTGAGCCCTGCCTGCCCTCTTGTGTGCCTTCACGTCCCGTGTTTCCGGGTGTCAACTAGCCCAGTGTGTAATTATAAGAAAATAACTGCAGATGCTGGTACAAATCGAAGGTATCTATTCACAAAATGCTGGAGTAACTCAGCAGGTCAGGCAGCATCTCTGGAGAGAAGGAATGGGTGACGTTTCGGGTCGAGACCCTTCTTCAGATATAAAATTGACGTAGATGTACGAGTCAGAGTGATGGTGAAGGGTCGTCTTGGATGAGAATACAGTTGGCTAGTAAGTTTGGAGATGATACCATAACTGGTGGTGTAATGGGCAATGGAGACAGTTCATTGTAAGATCACAACAGGATCTTAACTGGGAAAGTGGGCCAAAAATTGGCAGATTAAATTTTAACTGACAAATGTGAGGCGTTACATTTTAGACCATAGACAATATACAATAGGTGCAGGAGTAGGCCATTCGGCCCTTCGAGCCAGCACCACCATTCAATGTGATCATGGCTGATCATTCTCAATCAGTACCCCGTTCCTGCCTTCTCCCCATACCCCCTGCATTTTGGTACATGGAAGAATTTGACACAGTAAATGGCAGGCCCGGGAGAGTGTTGTAGAGCAGAGAGACCATAGGACACTCGCACGTAGTATCCTGAAAGTGGCAAAAGTGGAAGGAGGTAGAAGACCAGATAGCGAAGAAGGCATTTGGTGCACCTGCCTTCATGGGTCAGGATACCGAGTCCAGGAGTCGGGAAGCCATGTTACAACCATACAAGTTGTTGATGAGCACGCTCTCTGAGAAGTATTAAGTATAGTTCTGGTCATCTCGTTAGAGGAAGGATGTCATTAATCTGGAAATGGAGTGGAAAAGGTTACACGGTTCTCACGAGGACTGGAGGGATGAAGTTACAAGGATAGAATGGCCTTTTTTTCCCCTGCAGCAAAGGAGGCTGAGGGGTGACCTCTAAGGGGTAATCATGGACTCCACTAAGAATCGGAAACTTGCCCGCTCCTACTCTACTGAGGGGTAACCTCATAGATGTATATAAAATCATGAGATAAGATGGATGGTGGATGGTCTTTTGCACAAAGTAGGGAATCCTTTAAAAATAGAGTGAAGGTGTGAGGGAAAAATTGTAAAAGAGATCTAAGGAACAACTTTTTCACACAAAGTGATGGGTATGTGGAATGAACTGCGAGAAAAACGGTTGAGGCAGGTACAATTGCAATGTTTAAAAGAAGTTTAGACAGATACATGGATAGGAAAGGTTTAGAGGGAGAGGATCAAAACACAGGCAAAAGGGTCTTGTTTAGGTGAGCAAGTTGGTTGGCACGGGGAGGGTGGGCTGAAGTGCCTGGTTTTGTGCTTGTGTCTTGTGGTGTTTGAGTGGCTCAGTGGTAGAGCTGCTGCCTCACTGTGCCCGCGACCCGGGTTTGATCCTGACCTCAGCTGCCGTCTACATGGAGTTTGTACGTTCTCCCTGTGACCGCGTGGATTTTCTCCGGGTGCTCCGGTTTCCTCCCACATCTCAAAGACGTGTGGGTTTTGCAGGTTGACACAAAATGCTGGAGTAACTCAGCGGTCTAGGCAGTATCTCTGGAGAGGAGGAATGGGTGACGTTTCGGGTCGAGACCTTTCTTCAGACGATGGGTTTGTAGGTTAATTGGCCTCTGTAAATTGCCTCTAGTGTGTAGGATGTGAAAGTGGGATAACATGGAACTAGTGTATGGGTGATCAATGATTGGCATTGAATGGGGCGAAGGGGGGCTTGTTATCTTGTGTAAGAAGGAACTGGAGATGCTGGCTTAAACCGAAGATAGACACAAAAAGCTGGAGTAACTCAGCCGGACAGGCAGCATCTCTGGAGAGAAGGAATGGGTGACGTTTCGGGTCGAGACCCTTCTACAGACTCATGACTTGTTTCCATGCTGCATCCCTAAACTAATTTTTTTTTTAAATTAAATAACCTTGCCTCTTAATAATGCATGGAAGTCAATGATTCAACTGCACCAGTAAAATAAAACTGGATGCAAAAATGAACAATCTAGCATGTCCTTGAATGTTGTCGGCATCTGTCAGTGAGCCATGCGTGTGTCACAGCTGTGTTGCTGGTAGCAGGTGTATTTTCTGTGGCAGACTGGTCTTACCACAGTCTTCCTATATGCCTGCAGAAACAACCATACTGACAGGCATCCCCCTTTATTCTCGTTCTTGTAACTCAACTCACAGCGTCTTGCTGTTTGATGTTGGACACCATGATTAGATTTTAGATTTATTTTTAGATTTAGAGACACAGGCCCTTCAGCCCACCGGGTCCGCTCCGCCCAGCGATCCCCGCACACTAACGCCATCCTACACACCCCAGGGACAATTTTTTACGTTTGCCCAGCTAATTAACCTACATACCTGTACGTCTTTGGAGTGTGGGAGGAAACCGAAGATCTCGGAGAAAACCCACGCAGGTCACGGGGAGAACGTACAAACTCCGTACAGACGGCGCCCGTAGTCAGGATCGAACCCAGGTCTCCGGCGCTGCATTCGCTGTAAGGCAGCAACTCTACCGCTGCGCCACCGTGCCGATTAAAGGAGGTCACTGTCTTTTCCCCTGCTGAAAATTATCCAAATATTTGAGCTGATATCTTTTGAGTTTGGTTTATTATCGTTACGTGTGAGTTACATTGAAAAACGTTGCATGCTATCTACTCAAATTAGACCTGGCGTGAAATGCACTGCAGTTTCTCCGTAGCTGAAACATATTCTGCACACATCGTCCTTCTCTTTCTTTTGCACTCCCTGTTGTACGTGTGTACAGTTTGATTGTATTCAGATATGGGATGATTTGCTTGGATAGAAAGCGAAACAAACTTATCGAAACGTATAAGATTATTAAGGGGTTGGACACGTTAGAGGCAGGAAACATGTTCCCGATGTTGGGGGAGTCCAGAACAAGGGGCCACAGTTTAAGAATAAGGGGTCTGAAGAAGGGTCTCGACCCGAAACGTCACCCATTCCTTCTCTCCTGAGATGCTGCCTGACCTGCTGAGTTACGCCAGCATTTTGTGAAAGAATAAGGGGCGGGCCATTTAGAACTGAGATGAGGAAAAACTTTTTCAGTCAGAGAGTTGTGAATCTGGAATTCTCTGCCTCAGAAGGCAGTGGGGGCCAATTCTCTGAATGCATTCAAGAGAGAGCTAGATAGAGCTCTTAAGGATAGCGGAGTCAGGGGGTATGGGGAGAAGGCAGGAACGGGGTACTGATTGAGAATGATCACATTGAATGGCGGTGCTGGCTCGAAGGGCCGAATGGCCTCCGCCAGCACCTATTGTCTATTGTCTATTGTCTAAACCTTTTTTTACCCGACAGTAATAAATCAATACCAAGACAACTGCCCATCCTCATGTAGGGTTTCAGCGTTATACTTCAACAGACCTTTACATCCTACACAAACACCCACGTCTGTTTTCGGTGAAGAATTGGAATAAATAAACATACCGACCACAAAAGACAAAGTGCTGGAGTATCTCAGTGGGTCGTACAACTTCTCTGGAGAACCTGGGTTTGGCGACGTTTCAGGTCGGGACCTTTCATCAGGCTCTTGAGCAAAAAACACAAAGTGCTGGAATAACCTAGCGGGTCAGACAGCATTCTTAAACAAAAAATACAGAGTGCTGGAGTAACTTTGAGTCAGCTGAGTGTTACGTTGAGTTAGCTGAGTGTCAGGTCGATGTGAAAAAGGATCCTGACCCATTCCTTCTCTCCTGAGATGCTGCCTGACCTGCTGAGTTACTCCAGCATTTTGTGAAATAAATACCTTCGATCCTGACCCAAAGCGTCGCCTCTCCACGTTCTCCTAACCCCGATGAAACACTTTGTGTTTCTTGTTCAAGATTCCAGCATCTGTAGTTCCAGCCTTGTGTCTACTAACATACTGAAAACATCCGCTTCATTCATCCGACTCTCCAGGAGAGGGCAGCAAGAGGATAACAGACGAGGGTGGATTGAAAGCTAAACACTGCAGGTGTTTCAAGTCCATGAAATGATCAGGAATGGCTGTAAATACACAGTGTGGAGGGTGGGCCAAAGTGGACGGTCTGCATCTAAATTAAAGCGATTTCCAAGAGGTTTAAATATTGCCTGCTTTTGGAAGGTGCATATGCTCTTAACATCATTTGGCACGAGGAAGCATTAGCATCTATGTTTAGATAGCCACGCTACCAAAGGAGGCGGTTGAGGCAGGTTCTATCACAACTGAGGCGAGAAGAAACCTATTTCACCCAGAGAGTTGTGAATTCGTGGAATTCTCTGCCACAGAGGGCAGTGGAGGCCGATTCACTGGATGGATTTAAAAGAGAGTTAGATAGAGCTCATGGGGCTAGCGGAATCAAGGGATATGGGGAGAAGGCAGGCACGGGTTACTGATTGTGGATGATCAGCCATGATCACAATGAATGGCGGTGCTGGCTCGAAGGGCCAAATGGCCTCCTCCTGCACCTATTTTCTATTAACATTTAAAAGGCATTTGGACAGCTATGGATAGGAAAGGTCAAAAACGGGCAAGGGGGACTAATGTCGATGGGGCAACTTGGGCAAGTAGGGCCGAAGGGCCTTGTTTCCATGCAGTACGACTATGGTTGGCAGAGACCTGTAAGGTTCCTTGCATTGAGCAGCAAAATCCCCATGAACACTAATAGTATTGACTAGATGCCCCTGAGTGTTTCTGACAAGTGGCTGGTCAGGGAAGATCGTGAAGTCTGCCTCTTTCAGTCATAACTCTTCATCGTCCCCTTGTCCCTGCACCAGCACTTAAGAGATTCGACTCATATAACACCATCCAGTTCTGAAGAAGAATCGCAGGCATGATAAAGCTGGAGTGTAATGGGATGGGCTGCCAGTAATGAGGAGGGAGACCCTTACACAGAATCAGTAATTAACCATTAAGTTACTGGGAAGTAGGGTTGCCAACTGTCCCGTATTAGCCGGGACATCCCGTATTTTGGGCTAAGTTAGTTCGTCCCACCCTTGTCCCGTATTAGTAGGGTTGCCAACTTCCTCACTCCCAAATAAGGGACAAAGAGTGACATCACCGCCCCGCGCCCCGCCCCGCCCAGCCAGCGGCCACGTGCTCCCGCTCCACCAATGGCAGCCGCTATGCCACCATTCGATGAGCTTGTGCCTGTTTATCGTAAGTGATAAGATCGTAAGTGATGGGAGTAGAATGGCCTCCTCTTGTCAAAGCTCCAGAGTTGTCCAGTGTCCTTCACTGTCCAGTCTGCCTGGGGTGAGTGGAATTAGGGCAGCATCCCTGCTGACATCCAACTCCTGTAATCCTCCTTAAGTAGAGCTAAAAACAGGCCTGCACTCTGGCAGTTCCACTCTCATGTAATACCCCATGTCAATAATAATCTATCGACCCGCTTAATCCTCTCTCAGTACTCCATAAAGCCTCTCTGTTCACATTGGACACACCACTAACCTTTAGGTAAGCGTGTGTGTGTGTGTGTGTGTGTGTGTGTGTGTATGTGTGCATTTCGTTTTTTTGCTAATAGATTGATGGAAATCTATTAAGGCTCCACACGTCAATTGGGGCAATTGTTGCCAAGGCAACTTTGACACTTCAAAGCGATGGGGCATTGCTTCGAACAGAATGGAAACTCACCACCGGCACTCTCTGTTAAATAAAAATGGAATTAATTAAAAACTTACAGGGAGCGTGGTGTCAATAGACAATAGACAATAGACAATAGGTGCAGGAGGAGGCCATTCGGCCCTTCGAGCCAGCACCACCATTCAATGTGATCATGGCTGATCATTCTCAATCAGTACCCCGTTCCTGCCTTCTCCCCATACCCCCTGACTCTGCTATCCTTAAGAGCTCGATCCAGCTCTCTCTTGAATGCATTCAGAGAATTGGCCTCCACTGCCTTCTGAGGCAGAGAATTTTTCCTCATCTCAGTTCTAAATGGCCTACCCCTTATTCTTAAACTGTGGCACCCGATGGGACCAGTGCTCCATCAGTTATTCTTCACACACTTGGACAGGGTCTTTGATAGGAATGGTTTACAGGGATATGGGGCAAACGCGGGCAAATGGGATAAACCCAGGTTGGCCATCTTGGTCGAGTTGGGCTGAATGGCCTTGTTCCGTGTTGCATGACCCCTGTGCAAAAACATGGAACTGCAGATGTAATAGCACACAAAATGGGCACAAAGTACCGGAGTAACTCAGTGGGTCAGAGAAGCTGCCTGACCCGCTGAGTTACTCCAGCACTCTGCATACCTGTATGGCCAGGTAGAATTTTGTGATCGGGGTCTGGAATTCTGTCATTGCCTTCTGTTCCACCTGCAGTGCTGCTGATTTACAGATCCTGTACTGTTCCTTACTGCGTAGGAAGGAACTGCAGATGCTGGTTTACACTGAAGATGGACACAAAATTCTGGAGTAACTCAGCGGGTCAGTCAGCATCGCTGGAGAGAAGGAATAGCTGAATGAATGAATAAGGTTTTTGGCCAAGTATGTGCACATACAAGGAATGTGCCTTGGTGCTCCGCTCACAAATGACAACACAAACATACAGTTAACAATTAAGAATAAAGCACAACCACATCAAAACAATAAGGAATACAACACTAAACATGTGGGTGAAAATAAACCAGAGCAAACAAGAGACTACAGACTTGTACACACTGGAATTTAGAAGGATGAGAGGGGATCTTATCGAAACGTATAAGATTATTAAGGGGTTGGACACGTTAGAGGCAGGAAACATGTTCCCAATGTTGGGGGAGTCCAGAACAAGGGGCCACAGTTTAAGAATAAGGGGTAGGCCATTTAGAACTGAGATGAGGAAAAACTTTTTCAGTCAGAGTTGTGAATCTGTGGAACTCTCTGCCTCAGAAGGCAGTGGAGGCCAATTCTCTGAACGCATTCAAGAGAGAGCTAGATAGAGCTCTTAAGGATAGCGGAGTCAAGGGGTATGGGGAGAAGGCAGGAACGGGGTACTGATTGAGAATGATCAGCCATGATCACATTGAATGGCGATGCTGGCTCGAAGGGCCGAATGGCCTCCTCCTGCACCTATTGTCTATTGTCTATTGTCTATTGACTTTGGTTATTGAGTAGAACTACCACTCGTGGAAAATAGCTATTCCTATTCTTCAGTCTGAAGAAGGGTCTCAACCCGAAACGTCACCCATTCCTTCTCTCCAGAGATGCTGCCTGACCCGCTGAGTTACTCCAGCATTTTGTGTCTGCCTTCGATTTAAACCAGCATCTGCGGTTCTTTCCTACACCTTAAACCCAAGCTGCCACTGACTGTGACAGGGTGATTATTTTATATTTGAATATTCCACTAATTTACTATCATGATTAATCAGATATTCAGTTAATGCAAATCATCATGAAAATTGGCACAATCTTTTGATTTAAATAAATTCTTGGCCTGAAACCAAATCTGTTTAAATATAAATTGGTGGCCTGAACATGTTATAGAAACATAGAAACATAGAAAATAGGTGCAGGAGTAGGCCATTCGGCCCTTCGAGCCTGTACGCACCGCCATTCAATATGATCATGGCTGATCATCCAACTCAGTATCCTGTACCTGCCTTCTCTCCATACCTCCTGATCCCTTTAGCCACAAGGGCCACATCTAACTCCCTCTTAAATATAGCCAATGAACTGGCCTCAACTACCTTCTGTGGCAGAGAATTCCACAGACTCACCACTATCTGTGTGAAGAAATGTTTTCTCATCTCAGTCCTAAAAGACTTCCCCCTTATCCTTAAGCTGTGACCCCTGGTTCTGGACTTCCCCAACATTGCTCATGGTCCAAAAAACGTAAGGGTGGCCTTTCCATAGCGCATTTCACAGTCCAAGTGTGCTTAGGAGCCGCTGAGACCGTGAGGAAGTGTATGGGTCTGGTCTACCAGGGACATTGTAGCAGCCACTCCCACAGCAAGATCCCACAAATGGCAGTGTGATCAGGTCCAGAGAGAGAATGGCGGTACACAGAACATAGGACAAAGTGCAGGCATCTGTAGTTCCCTCCCACACATAGTACAGGCCCTTCGGCCCACAATGTTTCTGCCGAACACAATGCCAAGATCGACTGTTACCTGCCTTCACATGATTTGGGGTGGCGCAACGGCAGAGTTGATGCATTACAGCGCCAGAGATCCTGTGCTGTCTGTGCGGAGTTTGTACTGTACGTTCTCCCCGGGAGGAAACCGGAGCACCCGGAGGAAACCCACGCGATCACAGAGAGAGCTCGTGCAAACTCCACACACCTGAACCTAGGTCTCTGGCGCTGAGAGATCGTGGGGAGCTAGGAGATCTGTTACACCCCTCCATACAGTCAGCAGACTGGACCTCTGTTCAACAACACTCCAGAAGATTGCGTGGTGTTCCCTCAGGACTCCGTTGGAGATGCGGCCTGGACCTTTGTGCTTACGACTAGGGTCTTCAACTGTCCCGTATTAGCCGGGACATCCCCTATTTTGGGCTAAATTAGCCTCTCCCGTACGGGACCGCCCTTGTCCCGTATTAGTAGGGTTGCCAACTTCATCAATGAGCGAGACGGTGTTGTGGCGCGTCGAGAGAGGCCCGAAATAAAGGCAAGGAGCCGGGTATTTTGGGGCGTTTGATTTATTACTCAGTTATCAGACGGGTCGAGTCTGCTGGGATAGCAGACCGGCCGGAGGCCGTGTCAATTGACCGCCTGAAGCCGGCCCACTTAGACATCGACCAACCGGTGCGGGTTGCCCAGCCTCGGCCACGAGGTCGCCCCCCTTTGCGGGTCCCACCACCTGTCCCTCCAACTGTGCCTCCAACTGTGCCTCCACCGGCCCCTCTTTCGACCGATTACTGGTCGGGTTGTGCGACCACCAGTGCGGTTCGTGCCTCCGGTTCTGGGGGGGGGTTCTGTGGCGGCTCCCAAGGGTTGGGCCATACCATACCACTACCGACCCCTCGGAACGGGAATGGACCAGTCCAGGGGGGCGGTCCTGTACTAGGTATATAAGACAATAGACAATAGACAATAGACAATAGGTGCAGGAGGAGGCCATTCAGCCCTTCGAGCCAGCACCGCCATTCAATGCCATCATGGCTGATCACTCTTAATCAGTACCCCGTTCCTGCCTTCTCCCCATACCCCCTCACTCCGCTATCCTTAAGAGCTCTATCCAGCTCTCTCTTGAAAGCATCCAACGAACTGGCCTCCACTGCCTTCTGAGGCAGAGAATTCCACACCTTCACCACTCTCTGACTGAAAAAGTTCTTCCTCATCTCCGTTCTAAATGGCCTACCCCTTATTCTTAAACTGTGGCCCCTTGTTCTGGACTCCCCCAACATTGGGAACATGTTTCCTGCCTCTAATGTGTCCAATCCCCTAATTATCTTATATGTTTCTTATTGTCTTATCAGGACAAGGTTTTGGGCGCAAAGCCATCCCAGCAGACTCGACCCGTCTGATAACTGAGTAATAAATCAAACGCCCCAAAATACCCGGCTCCTTGCCTTTATTTCGGGCCTCTCTCGACGCGCCACAGTGTAGACATTGTCTGTATCCCAATAGCTCGGGAACGGTGAGAGTTTGTAGGTAATTAGGTCACAGGGAGAACGTGCAAACTCCATACAGACATTCTCTTTGGAGTGTGGGAGGAAACCGGAGCACCCGAAGAAAACCCACGTGGTCACAGGGAGAACGTAGATTCAAGATTTCAAGATCAATTTATTGTCACACGTACCAATTAAGGTACCGTGAAATTTGAGTTACCATACAGCCATACTATGTAAAAAGCAACAAGACACACAGCCACATAAAGTAAAATTTGACATAAACATCCACCACAACGGATTACACATTCCTCACTGTGATGGAAGGTAATAAAGTCCAATCATCTTCCTCTTTGTTCACCCGCAGTAGGGGATGTTGAACCGTCTGCAGTCGCAGCTGCCGACTGTCCGAGCGTCGGGGCGATCGAAACTCCCCGCGTCGGGACGGTTGAAACTCTCTCCGCGGCACGGATCTCCCGACTCGGCCTCTTCCCACCAGAGACCGCGGGGCATCACGGTGTTAAAGTCCACAGGCCCCGCGGTTGGAGCTCTCCACAGTCGATCCTCGGCAAAGGATCGCAAGCTCCGCGATGTTAAAGACCGCGCCACGCCCGCGCGTTGAAGCGCCGGGCCGGTCTCCAGGAAAGGCTGCACCAATCCACGACGTTCGGCCGCAGTGGGGACGGAGATACGATACGGAGAAAAATCCCATCTCCGTCGAGGTAAGAGATTGAAGAGAGGTTTCCCCCAATTTCCCCCCCCCCCCCCACCCCCCACGTAAAACAAACCAAGGAACACTAAAACATAGTTTAACACAAACTTAAAATAATAAAAAACAGTAGGAAGGACAGACAGACTGTTGGCGAGGCAGCCGGTGATGGTGGCGCCATCTGCTGTATAAACTCCGTACAGACAGCAACCGTACTCAGGATCAAACCCGGTTCTCTACCGCTGTAAGGCAGCAGCTCTACCCGCTATGCTACCATGTTGCCCTGTGCTGCCTGTTTAAAATTTGTCATGGACCAAACATATTGATACAAGAGCCCAAAAGACACCAGCTCCTCTTTCGTAGAAACAAGGAACTGCAAGTGCTGGTTCACAACAAAAAAAAAGACATATAGTGCTGGAGTAACTCAGCTGGTCAGGCAGCATCTCTGGAGAACATGGATAGGTAACGTTTCGCTTTGGGACCCTTCTTCAGGCTGAAGAAACATCACCTGTCCATGTTCTCCACGGATGCTGTCTAACCCGCCGAGTTACTCCAGCACATTGTGTCTTTGTAGGGAATTATCACGAGCACATTCAGAATTTGGCTGCTTATGAGCAGTGTCACAAGAGATACAATAATTCTCTAAATTCCATCAGTCAATTGCTCCTTTGTTAAACGATACTAAATCCTGACTAACCCTGATTAACTCCGTTTTAGTTCAGTTTAGTTTAGCTTAGAGATACAGCTCGGAAACAGGCCCTTTCGACATACTGGGTCCGCACCGACCAGCAATCCCCTCTCATTAATACTATTCTATACCCACGAGGGACAATTTTTACATTTACCAAGCCAATTAACCCACATACCTGCACGTCTTTGGAGCGTGGGAGGAAACTGAAGATCTCGGAGAAAACCCACGCAGGTCAATAGACAATAGGTGCAGGAGGAGGCCATTCGGCCCTTCGAGCCAGCACCGCCATTCAATGTGATTGATCATGGCTGATCATTCTCAATCAGTTACCCGTTCCTGCCTTCTCCCCATACCCCCTGGGGAGAACGTACAAACTCCGTACAGACGGCGTCCGCAGTTGGGATCGAACCTGGGTCTCCGGCGTTGCATTCGCTGTGAGGCAGCAACTCTACCGCTGCGCCACCCTGCTGCCCTTCTGAGACGTTATCATGCAGATCTCTGTCCCAGACCCACGATGAAATCTAACGGCACAGTATGGGGCAGTGCAGTGGTTCAACTAGTAGCGTGGTGTGCATCTTAGAGCTCCAGCAACCCAGCGTCAAACGCATCCGTGTGATCTGCACATTCACACATGCATCTTCTCCAGGTGCTCAAATTTTCTCCCACATCCCAAACAACACAACACAGGGGTTCATTCCCTCTACAACCCTGCTCCCCCTTTTCCCCTTCCCCCTCCACCCAAATCTGACCCAAAGGGTCACCTGTATTCAAGAGAGAGTTAGATATAGCTCTTAGGGCTAACGGAATCAAGGGACATGGGGAGAAAGCAGGAATGGGGCACTGATTTTGGATGATCGGCCATGATCATATTGAATGACGGTGCTGGCTCGAAGGGCCAAATGGCCTACTCCTGCACCTATTATCATAATCATCATATCATATATATACAGCCGGAAACAGGCCTTTTCGGCCCTCCAAGTCCGTGCCGCCCAGCGATCCCTGTACATTAACACTATCCTACACCCACTAGGGACAATTTTTACATTTACCCAGCCAATTAACCTACATACCTGTACGTCTTTGGAGTGTGGGAGGAAACCGAAGATCTCGGAGAAAACCCACGCAGGTCACGGGGAGAACGTACAAACTCCTTACAGTGCAGCACCCGTAGTCAGGATCGAACCTGAGTCTCCGGCGCTGCATTCGCTGTAAAGCAGCAACTCTACCGCTGCGCCACCGTGCCGCTATTGTCTATGTTTCTATATTTCTATATGGCTTCAGATTTCACGCGTCTTTTCTGTTTGGCCTTTCATCTCATGGCTTTGTCCACCTATCTGCCAATCCCTTACCTGTATCCACCTATCACTTGCCAGGCTTTGCCCTGACTTCAGCACATTCTGTGCCTTCCATCACAGTGAGAAGGTGACTGGAGGAGACCCACTGTGATGGATGTTTATTTTTGTTTGGTGTTGGTTTAGGATTGTATGTGTTATTGCATATTTTTATTGCTTATTTTTATTGGTCTTATTGTTGGACTGTGGGTAATCTTTCATTTCACTGCACATTTCTGTGTGTGTGACAAATAAATTGACTACTGACTATTGACTATCTTCCAGCTTTCTATCCTACAATCAGTCTGAAGAAGAGTCCTGACCCAAAACATCGCTTATCCATGTTTTCCAGAAATGCTGCCTGACCTGCTGAGTTACTCAACACTTTGTGGGGGGGGGGGGTTTGTAAACCAGCACCTGCAGTTCCCTGTGTCTTGAAGTACTTTGCCCATTTAATTTGCTATAACCCTCGACCATTTTAAGCATCTCCAACCCAACTACACCTGCACTCATGAGAACAATGTTTGCAGCGCCATATCGCCTAAGTAACCTTCATTACAATACAATACAATACAATACAATATATCTTTATTGTCATTGTACCCAGGGGTACAACGAGATTGGGAATGCGCCTCCCATACGATGCAATAATTTAGGTAATTTAGGCAGCAGCAACCCAACGAAACGAAACAGTTGTAACAGTTTTGGACAGGGTAAAGTGCAAGTTGATCTATGCGTTGTGGCCATCCGGCTCAGCAGGACCGGTTCATAGCAGCTATGGCCCTGGGGATGAAGCTGTTCCTGAGTCTGGAGGTGCGGGCGTAGAAGGCCTTGTATCGTCTGCCCGATGGAAGGAGTTCGAACAGACTGTTGCAGGGGTGTGAAGAGTCTTTGTGGATGCTGGTGGCTTTTCTGAGGCATCTTGTGTTGTAGATGCCCTCCAAGTCTGGTAGCTGTGTTCCGATGGCCCTCTGAGCTCTATGGACTACCCGCTGTAGAGCTTTCCTTTCTGCCTCCGTGCAGCTGAGGTACCACACAGGGATGCCATGCGTTATGCATTAGGTTATTAGTGCAGAGTCAGAACCCAACTTTCCGAGATATTGATAGCTGAGTTTAGTTTAGTTTAGACACAGGCCCTTCAACCCACTGAATGTTGGCCTTCATAACAAGAGGAGTTGAGTATAGGAGCAAAGAGGTCCTTCTGCAGTTGTAGAGGGCCCTAGTGAGACCGCACCTGGAGTACTGTGTGCAGTTTTGGTCTCCAAATTTGAGGAAGGATATTCTTGCTATTGAGGGCGTGCAGCGTAGGTTTACTAGGTTAATTCCCGGAATGGCGGGACTATCATACGTTGAAAGACTGGAGCGACTAGGCTTGAATACACTGGAATTTAGAAGGATGAGAGGAGATCTTATCGAAACGTATAAGATTATTAAGGGGTTGGACACGTTAGAGGCAGGAAACATGTTCCCAATGTTGGGGGAGTCCAGAACAAGGGGCCACAGTTTAAGAATAAGGGGTAGGCCATTTAGAACGGAGATGAGGAAAAACGTTTTCAGTCAGAGAGTTGTGAATCTGTGGAATTCTCTGCCTCAGAAGGCAGTGGAGGCCAATTCTCTGAATGCATTCAAGAGAGAGCTGGATAGAGCTCTTAAGGATAGCAGAGTCAGGGGGTATGGGGAGAAGGCAGGAACGGGGTACTGATTGAGAATGATCAGCCATGATCACATTGAATGGCGGTGCTGGCTCGAAGGGCCGAATGTGCCTCCTCCTGCACCTATTGTCTATTGTCTATTGTCTATGCCGACCATCAATCTCCGTCCACACTAGTTCTATGTTATCCCACTTTCTCACCCACTCCCCTGCGCACTAGGGGCAATTTCCAAAGAGCCAATTAACCTACAAACCTGGGCACCTTTGGGATGTGGAAGCAAATTGAAGCACACGGAGGAAACCCACGCGGTTACAGAGAGAACGTGCAAACTCCACGCAGACAGTACCCGAGGTCAGGATTGAACCCAGGCCTCTGGTGCTGTGCTGTGAGGCAGCAGCTCTACCAGCTGAGCCACTGTGCCACCAATATGAGAAAGTGTCGAGCAAGACAACAAGTCAGGTGGGTTCTTATCGAATAACACAATGGAGTCAAGGGGCTAAACGGCCTCTTCATACGTTATAGGAGCAGAATTAGGCCATTCGGCCCACTGTGTCTATTCTACCACTCAATCGTGGCTGATCTGTTAAATGCAGGCCTTTTTACCTTCCTATCAAATTTACAGGGGTTATAGTAACAGCAGTCTACATCCCACCGAATGCTAACGCTAGCACAGCTTTAGGCTACCTGCTCGGTGCAATAAACTCACAACAGAGCACATATCCAGAAGCAGCCCACATCATAGCCGGGGACTTCAATCATGCAGACCTAAAGTCAGTTCTCCCGAAACTTGAACAACACATAAGATGTGCTACCAGGGGGAAAAACACACGAGACAAGGTTTATTCAAATATTAAGAAGGGTTTCAGGTCAGCACCACTACCACACCTGGGGCAGTCAGATCACCTGTCCATATTCCTAACTCCAGCATACACCCCACTCAGGAGGAAAGCTCCAGTCACCATAAAGACTGTTAAGACATGGCCTGAAGGAGCTTCCTCGCAGCTGCAGGATTGCTTCGAAAGGACCAACTGGGATATTTTTGAGGATCAGGACTTGGAGGAGTACACATCAACTGTACTTTGCTACATCCAAAACTGTGTTGACAATGTCACCGTCGACAAACGCATCCGGTTGTATCCCAATCAGAAACCCTGGATGACAAAGGATGTCAGGTCTCTCCTCAAGGACCGTAACACCGCCTTCAGGTCTAGTGATAGAGCTCTATACAGTGCTGCTAGAACCAACCTGAAGAGAGGCATCAAGGATGCCAAAGCGTCCTACAAGAGGAAGATTGAGGACCACTTTACCAACAATGACCCACGGCGGGTATGGCAAGGCATCCAGCACATCACCAACTACAAGACCAGCAACCGCACGACTGCCGACGGCGACGCCTCGCTGGCAGAGGAACTTAACTGTTTCTTTGCTCGTTTCGAGGTGAAAGCTACAGTGGCAGACATAACACCCTCTCCAGCACCTGACAGCAACACCTTCACTGTGCAGGAGTATGATGTTAAGCGCGTGCTCAGAGCAGTGAATCCCAGGAAAGCTGCAGGCCCCGATGGTGTGACGGGCAGAGTGCTGAAGGAATGTGCAGACCAATTATCTGAGGTCTTCACAAAAATCTTCAACCTGTCCCTTTTAAAATCCACCATCCCTCCCTGCCTGAAGTCCGCCACAATCATCCCACTGCCGAAAAAGTCTGTCATCAGCGGCCTTAACGACTACCGTCCGGTAGCACTCACACCGGTCATCACAAAGTGCTTCGAGAGACTGGTCCTGCAGCACATCAAAGCCAGCCTCCCACCCACCTTCGACCCACACCAGTTTGCCTACAGAGCAAATAGGTCTACAGGGGATGCCATCGACACTGCTCTTCACACTGCACTGGCCCACCTTGAACACCAGGGGAGCTATGTGAGGATGCTCTTCCTCGACTTCAGCTCTGCCTTTAACACGGTCATCCCGAGCAGACTGGTCACCAAACTTTCCGACCTTGGATTTTCCCAAACCATCTGCCAATGGATCAAGGACTTCCTGACCAACCGCCCCCAGACCGTCAAAATAGGCCCTCACCTCTCCTCCACCATTACACTGAGCACCGGCTCACCACAGGGCTGTGTGTTGAGCCCCATCCTTTACTCCCTCTACACTCACGACTGCGCCCCCACCCATCCCACCAACACCATCATCAAGTTCGTGGATGACACGACTGTCAAGTCAAGTCAAGTCAATTTTATTTGTATAGCACATTTAAAAACAACCCACGTTGACCAAAGTGCTGCACATCTGATTAGGAAAAAAAAAAAGAAACATACAGTGGCAGGCAGCCAAACACAACGGCGCGGCCATCATGAACAAAATGTTTAACTAAAGCAGAATGGTGTCCCGCGGCCGAGCCGCACCGGGCGATGGAAGGCCCCGCGGCCGAGCCGCGCCGGGCGATGGAAGGCCCCGCGGCCGAGCCGCACCGGGCGTTGGAAGGCCCCGCGGCCGAGCCGCACCGGGCGATGGAAGGCCCCGCGGCCGAGCCGCGCCGGGCGATGGAAGGCCCCGCGGCCGAGCCGCACTGGGCGTTGGAAGGCCCCGCGGCCGAGCCGCGCCGGGCGATGGAAGGCCCCGCGGCCGAGCCGCACTGGGCGTTGGAAGGCCCCGCGGCCGAGCCGCACCGGGCGCTGTGCAGTCCCGCGGCCGAGCCGCACCGGGCGATGGAAGGCCCCGCGGAAGAGACCTAAAAAAAAAAGAAAGAGGTTGGACTCATCTCAGGAGGAGATGAGACAGCCTATAGGGATGAAATCCAAAGGCTGGCAGCATGGTGTTCAGTGAACAATCTTGTCCTGAACTCCTCCAAAACAAAGGAACTTATAATTGTCTTTAGAAAAACCAGTGTAGAATACGACCCACTCTACATCAATGGGGTCTGTGTGGAAAGGGTACCCGCTTTCAGGTTCCTGGGTACGCACATCGCAGAGGATCTTACCTGGTCCACCAACACCATCACCACAGTAAAGAAGGCACAGCAGAGACTCCACTTCCTGAGGATCCTCAGGAAAACCAACCTGCAGGAGAAGCTCATGTTGTCCTTCTATCGCTGCTCCATCGAGAGTGTGCTGGCATACTGTATAACCACATGGTACGTCAGAGGGTCATCACGACGGCCCAGAAGATCATCGGCTGCTCACTGCCCTCCCTGGAGCACCTGTTCAGCCTACGCTGCCTCAGTAGAGCAGGCAAAATAATAAAAGATCCATCCCACCCCGGCCACCGTCTGTTTGTTCATCTGCCCTCTGGTCGACGTTTCAGGTCGATCAAATCCCGAACAAACAGACTTAAGAACAGTTTTTACCCCAGGGCCATACGAGAACTGAACACTACCTTTGCACTAGGCAACACCGTTAAAAAATCTTGTACTTAATATAATTGTATTTATGTATTTATTTGTTTTTGCATTTATTGCATATATGTTTGTACGCACCGTCAGGATTGGCTATTTTTTAATTTCGTTGTACTCGTTGCAATGACAATAAATGAATATTATTATTATTATTATTATCTATCTTTCCCTCTCAACCCGAGTCTCTTGGCTTCTCCCTGTAACTTGCACAGATTCTGCTACTTACACTTATTTACACTAGCAATCACTTAGTGTTCACCCATTTAATTGCAAAAACATCTCGGGCTGCCTCATGGAGTACTGGGCAAAATATATCGCAGTGAGGTATTAAAGCAGGTGACTAAAAGTGTGGGGAGGGAGCAAAGCTGTAAGGAACGTCTTAAATCGATGTTGCTCCTTAAGGGAGCTGTGCTGTGCAATCCAATTTGAAAACAATTACTGGTTTGTTCCCAGCCTAATCCCAATTTGCTGCTGACAATGTTCAGGTTTATTTTCAACTCACTCGGGGTCATTTTTAATCCCTTCAGAAGAGGATTTATGGGTAAGGGTTTGCAAGTGCCATATGGCAGTACTGATAGGGTTGCCAACTGTCCCGTATTAGCTTGGGACGTCCCGGATTTTGGGTTAAATTAGTTTGTCCCGTACGAGACCGCTCTTGTCCCGTATTAGTAGGGTTGCCAACTTCCTCACTCCCAAAGAAGGGACAAAGGGTGACGTCACCGCCCCGCGCCCAGCGTGACCTCACCCAGCCAGCGGCCACGTGCTCCCGCTCTACCAATGGCGGCCGCCATTGGTGGAGCGGGAGCACGTGGCTGCTGGCTTGGTGAGGTCACGCGGGGCGGTGACGTTACCTTGTCCCGCATTTGGGAGTGAGGAAGTTGGCAGTCTCAGGTACTGACCACTAACCTGGCCATGATTTGAGTCGCAGGGGCTCCTGGTTTAAACCCGTATCTCCGGCAACTTATTAAAATCGCTGGGGCTTCAGGAACTAGGCCCCAGGCTCTAGGTTGCCCCGGAGATGTGCCCTGAATGACCTCTCGGGTTGCAGATTCCTGTTGGTGGTGCGTGGTAACCAGGCCGGGCCGGGCCTGGTGGTGACCAGGTGGCGCGTGGTGACCCCGTTGCCAGGGGTGACCGGGCCGGGCACCGGTTGGAGCCTGCGGCCTAACCTTGGCGAACAACTGGTCGCCACGACAACCGGTCGGCATACAACCAGTCGCCGTGACAACCGGTCGCCGTGACAACCGGTCACCGCGACAAACGGTCACTACAACAACCACCGCCAAAGATGGTCACCAAAACAACGGGTCACCATGACAACCGGCCACCATCGGCCTGCCAGTACTGGGCGCTTGCTGTGCACAAATGGTGGCTGCGTTTCCCATATCACAACAGTGACCTCAGGTTGGTTTTGGGTCTAATTCATTACCCCTAGAACAATATCTCATTGGAGACCCTCGGACCATCTTTGATCGGACTTTACTGACTTTATCTTGTGATAAATGTTACTCACGTTTATCCTGTGTCTGTTCACTGTGGACGGCTCGATTGTAATCGTGTATTGTCTTTCCGCTGACCGGTTAGCACGCAACAAAAGCTTTTCACTGTACGTGACAATAAACTGAACTCAAACTAAACTCAGTGCAGCAGAAGGACAGTCCCTTCGGCCTACAATGTCAGTGATCATCATGATGCAAAGGCCAACTCTTTTCTGCCTGCACATGATCCATCTCCCTTCACTTGCCCTGCTCATTTCCCGATAAGTACTTAAAAATTCTCTGCCCTTTTGCCAAATCCTTTCTAATGACTTCTTCAACCCTAACACCTTGTTCAACTCCACTCCTTGCTTTCAATTACTCCACCACCGACATTCAGCTGGCTGGACCACAGGTTGAGAATATCATTTAAACCGCAGGGCGTCACAGTGGTGCAGCCTCACAGAGCCAGAGACCCGGGTTCGATCCTGACCACGGGTGCTGTCTGTGTGGAGTTTGCACATTCTCCTTGTGACCGCATGAGTTTTTTCCAGGTGCCCCAAGTCCTTCTCACTCCCCAAAGACATGCAGGTTTGTAGGTTAATTGGCCCTCTGTAGTTTAGTTGACACGACAGGCCCTTCGGCCTGCCGAGTCCGTGCTGACCAACGATCACCCACTCACTCGTTCTATGTTCCTCAATTTCACATCCGACACACTTGGGTCAATTTACAGAAGCCAATTAACTTACAAACCTGCACGTCTTTGAAATGTGTGAGGAAACCGGAGCACCCGGAGGAAACCCACACGGTCACAGGGAGAACTACAAACCCTATTCAGTCAGAACCTGTAGTCAGTATTGTACCCAGGTCTCTGGTACAGCAAGACAGCAACTCTACCGCTGTGCCACAGTGCTGTAAATTGCCTCTGGTGTTCAGGGTTAAGATGTGAAAGTGGAATAACATAGAACTAGTGTGAACGGGCGATCGATGGTCGGCGTGGACTCGGTGGGCCGAATGACCTGTTTCCATGCAGTATCTCTAAACTAAACTAAACTAAACTAGGGCGGCACGGTGGCGCAGCGGTAGAGTTGCTGCCTTACAGCGAATGCAGCGCCGGAGACTCAGGTTCGATCCTGACTACGGGCGCCGTCTGTACGGAGTTTGTACGTTCTCCCCGTGACCTGCGTGGGTTTTCTCCGAGATCTTCGGTTTCCTCCCACACTCCAAAGACGTGCAGGTATGTAGGTTAATTGACTGGGTAAATGTAAAAATTGTCCCTAATGTGTGTAGGATAGTGTTAATGTGCGGGGATCGCTGGGCGGCGCGGACTCGGTGGGCCGAAGGGCCTGTTTCCGCGCTGTATCTCTAAATCTGTGGTGGGAGGTAATAAAGTTCAATCATCCTCCTCATCAGAAGAGGGCAGAGCATTAAATATATTTAATTGAAAAGGGTCTCGACCCGAAACGCCACCCATTCCTTCTCTCCAGAGATGTTGCCTGACCCGCTGAGTTACTCCAGCATTTTGTGTCTATCTTCGGTGTAAACCAGCATCTGCAGTTCCTTCCTAAATATATTCATTCAGGTGTTCGTCAAATTATTCTCCTCCACAAGCCTAATTAGGGCATCTCATTAGACAGCCCGTCCTCCGCAAAACTCAGGCAACTTTTAGTAAGCCTGAATAACAAACAGCACTGAAAGAAAAAAACATATGCTTTGTGCTTTGCTAAATCCTCTTAAGAGTTGGGACCCATGTCTACAGAATGCTGGTCACCGCTGAGCTCTCTCGTGCTTCATTAGTCTTGCGGGCTGTTCTGGTCTTTAAAAAGCCAGCTCCTTTATGTGTCAGGAAACAGCTTTGGGTCCACACAGCCCCAACACCAAATCCCTTGCTTGCTTAACCGACCGCAGGATTAAAGTTGTCAGCCTTGAGATGAAATTGATTGTGAAATATTTTGCCACGTCCTATGACACACATGATGTGCCTTCCGTCAACAAGCTGGGCCGAGATCCGGATAGAACGGGAGAGAGGGGCTGAATGGCCTGCCGGGGGGGTTTGCCTTTCTAAAGCAGAAACATTTTTCCAATGGTACTTTGTAAGAGAGTAAGCAAACAAAATCTAATAGTTAAAACATAAAGACACAAAGTGCTAGAGTAACTGAGAAGGCCAGGCAGCATCCCAGGGGAACATTGATAGGTGGCGTTTTGGGTCGGGACTCTTCTTCAGAACACTGAACCCTATCAGAATGCTAGCACTATCGTACACACGCTAGGGACAATTTTACTGAAGCCAATTAACCCTCAAGCCTGTACGTCTTTGGAGTGCGGGAGGAAACCGAAGATCTTGGAGAAAACCCACGCAGGTCACGGGGAGAACGTACAAACTCCGTACAGACAGCGCCCGTAGTCGGGATCGAACCCGGGTCTCCGGCGCTGCGCAACTGTGTATTTATGCACAGTGTTATCTGATTTGACTGGATAGCATGCAGAACAAAGCTTCTCACTGTACCTCGGTGGACATGACAATAATAAACGTAAATGTAAACTTCGGTACCCAGCCTCTAACGCGGGTGGCTGTGTGTTGGGAATGGTTACTGGGGAGGACTATTGACTACATGTCCCACTGGACAGACCGGCATTCCACTCTGTTATCATTACTTGCTCGTTGAATAGAGATGTGTGTTTTGAAGTCAGGGGTAACTTGACCCATATCAACTATCAAACAGAAAGGATTAGGATAAATCTACCACAAATCCTGGGATTCTCAAAACAAACTAAACATTAGACTTTCAACACCGTCTCCACCTCTGCCCTCCATTTTATGTGTCCCATCGGTTTGATGTTTCTTCATGTTAGGTTATTTGCAAAGCAGGACAAGGCTTTAAACCCAGACTCGTCCTTCCTCAAGTTTAAAGGAGATGTGCTGGGCAAGTTTTATTACCAAGAGCGTGGTGGGTGCCTGGAATGTGCTGCCAAGGGGGCAGGTCCAATAGTGACATTTAAGAGGCTTTTACATAGGCACATGGATGTGCTAGGGATAGAGGGGTATGGATTGTGTGGAGGTAGATGGAATTAGTTTATTTTGGAATTATGGTCAGGATATATTTTGTGTGTCGAAGGGCCTGTTCCTGTGCTGTACTTTTCGATGTTGGAAAGAAAATTGCAGATGCTGGTTTAAATCGAAGGGAGACACAAAATGCTGGAGTAACTCAGCAGGTCAGGCAGCATCTCGGGAGAGAAGGAATTCCTTCTCTCCCGAGATGCTGCCTGACCCGCTGAGTTACTCCAGCATTTTGTGTCTCCCTTCAAAATGCTCCCGAGATGCTCCCTGACCTGCTGAGTTACTCCAGCATTTTGTGTCTACTTCCCTGTACTTTTCTATGTTCTCAGTCGTAGTGAGGTGGTTCGATCCCGGCCACGGGCACTGTCTGAATGAAGTTTGTACGTTCTCACTGTGAACGCGTGGGTTTTCTCCGGGTGCTCCGGTTTCCTCCCACGCCCCAAAGACGTGCAGGTTTGTAGGTTAATTGGCTTCTGTAAATTATCCCTAGTGTGTAGGATAGAACTAGTGTGCAGGTGATCGATGGTCGGTGTGGACTCGGTGGGCCAAAGGATCTGTTTCCATGCTGTATCTCTAAAAAACAAAATCTGCCCGATTCACCTCTACCCCATTGCGGACATTGGACTTAGTCTATGGAACTGATGCGCTACAATGTTGAGAACTATATTCTGCTCTCTGTATCTTCCCCTTTGCCCTAAACAGAGTCATAGAGTCATAGGCATACAGCATGGCAACAGGCCCAACAAGAAAAAGGTCAATGGAGACACAAGGAACTGCAGATGCTGGAATCTTGAACAAAGTGCTGGAGGAACTCAATGAATAGGGCAGAATCTGTGGTGGACATGCATAGGAAACATTTCAGGTCGGGAACCTTCTTCAGACTGGTATATATAATTTAGTTTCCAGAGTGGCTGGATGTTGAATACTAGATGGACCATCCACCATCATGAGTTGGAAGGAATCTGAAGAAGGGTCTCGACCCGAAACGTCACCCATTCCTTCTCTCCAGAGATGCTGCCTGTCCCGCTGAGTTACTCCAGGTTTTTGTGTCTATCCACCATCTTAAAGTGCTTCAAGAGGCTGGATATGGCTCACATTAAATCCAGCCTGCCCAGGCAACCTTGATCTTCATTGCAAAGTATCTAGATGATGGTGTTGCTCTGGTCCCCAGACACTGTCAGCCGGAGGTAGGAATGTGGTCACTGCTAATGGACCCGGGCAGAGAATCTACTGAGCTGTCTTCTTGTATACTGAACAATGGCCAAGGTACTTGCATCTTACCCAAGGCTGGGTGTTGTGGGTTGTCACTAATCCCACCTCAACACCTGCCCGTGCTGTGTGCCGATTCACCAGGTCGGGCTGCTCATTGTGCCTTGAAGCGGCAGAGCATCGATAACCACTTGGGAACATTGTCCCTTTGTGTGTCAGTTGTGGCTCCGTGGCCATCTCTGGACCTTAGAGCCGACCGTGGGCTCAGGTTGCCGAGACCGCACGTCATCCCTGCGACCGCGTGGGTTTTCTCCGGGTGCTTCGGTCTCCCCCCACATCCCAAAGACGTGCGGGTTTGTAGGTGAGTGCGCAGGAAGGGATACATCTCCAGAGTCAGAGAGTCAACGAGTCATACAGTGCGGAAACAGGCCCTTAGACCCAACGCCCACACCGGCCAACATGTCCCATCTACACCAGTCCCACCTGCCTGCGTTTGGCCCATATCCCTCCAAACCTTCCCTATCCATGTACCTGCCTAAATGTTTGTTAAACATTGCGATAATACCTCAACTACCTACTCCTGCAACTTGTTCCATACACCCACCACCCTTTGCGTGACAAAGTTACCCCTCAGATTTTTATTAAATCATTCCCCTCTCACCTTAAACCTATGTCCTCTGGTTCTCGATTCCCCTAACCATTCCCCTACATTCAAAACTCCGCTGCCCGTCTACTCACCCACACCCCGATCCGTGACCATATCACCCCCGTCCTCTACAAGCTCCACTGGCTCCCCATCCCCCAGAGAATCCAGTACAAAATCCTCCTCATGACCTACAAAGCCCTCCATAACCTGGCCCCATCCTACCTGACTGACCTCCTCCACAGATACACTCCCACCTCCACCCTCCGCTCTGCTGCTGCCAACCTCCTGTCCCCCCCCATCCGGACCAAACTCAGATCCTGGGGGGACAGGGCTTTCTCCATCGCTGCTCCCACCCTCTGGAACTCACTACCCCAAACCGTCAGAGACTCCTCCTCGCTCACCACATTCAAAACATCACTGAAGTCTCACCTGTTCAGCACTGCCTTCAACCACTGACCGTCACCTCACCTTCTGTCTCCTTTTTCTGTTCGTTTACTTATTTATCTATTTATTTTCTTCTCTATGTTCTAGTAATCCCTGTACAGCGTCTTTGAGTGTTTGAAAAGCGCTATATAAATGTAATGCATTATTATTATTATCCATGTACCTGCCTAAATGTTTGTTAAACATTGCGATAATACCTGCCTCAACTACCTCCTCTTGCAGCTTGTTCCATACACCCACCACCCTTTGCGTGACAAAGTTACCCCTCAGGTTCCTATTAAATCATTCCCCCCTCACCTTAAACTTATGTCCTCTGGTTCTCGATTCCCCTAATCTGGGCAAGTGATCTGTTCCTCTCATGATTTTCTACCCCTCTATAAGATCACCCCTCATCCTCCTGCACTCCAAGGAATAGAGTCCTAGTCTGCTCAACCTCTCCCCCGAGCTTAGGCCCTCGAGTCCAGGTTACATCCTCGTAAGCATGGTTAAACGACTAGGGTGGGGGAAGGGGGCAAGGGAGCGGAGTGTGGAGTGTGGAGTGTGGAGTGTGGAGTGTGGAGTGTGGAGTGTGGAATCTACACTAGAAGTTAGAGACTTCAAATTAGACAATTCAACGTTCAAACCTTTGGGTTGTAAACAAACCAAGCGAAACATGAGTTACTGTACCTCCAATATGCATGCAGCCTAACTCTGCCAATGGAGGCAGGCCCAGGACTGAAATGAATTGAATATTGAATTGAATTGAATTGAATAATGAATTGAATTGAATATTGAACTGAATTGAATATTAAATTGAATTGAATTGAATATTAAATTGAATTGAATTGAATATTGAATTGAATAATGAATTGAATTGAATTGAATATTAAATTGAATTGAAAATTGAATTGAATTGAATTGAATTGAATTGTATTGAATTGAATATTGAATTGAATATTGAATTGAATTGAATTAAATTGAATATTGAATTGAATTGAATTGAATAATGAATTGAATTGAATATTGAATTGAATTGAATTGAATAAATTTTGAAAGGAATAATTGAATTCGATTGAATACATTTAATTAGCCAAGTATGTACACATACAAGGAACTTGCCTTGGTGCTTTGCTCGCAAGTTTATGATTGTGTGTGTTATTGCTCTTATTGTTGGACTGTGGGTAATCTTTCAATTCACTGCACATTTATGTGTATGTGACAAATAAACTTGACTATTGATTATTGAGCAGCACTGAATTGGTCAGTGTGGGAATGGGAATGGGAATGGGAAGGGGAGTGGGAATGGTTAGCAGCCGGGAGATCGGGTCGGCCGATGCGGATCGCGCATTTCCCATCCGGACCACCTCAGAGGCGGCATTAAACACGCGACACAGTTTAAATACAACCCTGTCTCAATGAGTAAACATTGCAACTACGCTGTAGACAGATTACCCCATGCGCAGTAAGATGCACATTAACAGCGCCAGCAATAATCAGCAGCTGATTATCACTCAGTAAGCCTACATTGGCTGTGTTAGAGTCCTTGATTTATCAGTGGGCATGTTATTCAGTGTCACCATCTGTCGAAGTGGTTAACAAATTAACCTGAAATTAATAAAATGCCCTGCACTGGCCCTGCCCGCTGCCTTGTAAGCATAATTAAATAATAATCATAATACTTGGATCATGTCAAAACGCTTCCTAAATTGAATTACATGTGGCAATCAGCAAATGTTGCAGCCAATATTCACCCACTGATAATTAACAAACAGCTCAGGATGAATAGACATTTAATCTCTTTTATCTGACTGTGATCTAGTGGTCGGAAAACTCTCCTGGTTTTCAAAGAGCGGAACAGACTTTTCATTTCCCGGGTGGTCAGGTGGGATTTGTGCTTCAGATATCATCCATGGAATAAGATCAGAAAACGCAGGAAACATTCAGCAGGTCAGGCAACATGTATGTAATCAAGTAGTATAAGAAAATAACTGCAGATGCTGGTACAAATCAAAGGTATTTATTCACAAAATGCTGGAGTAACTCAGCAGGTCAGGCAGCATCTAGGAGAGAGGGAATGGGTGACGTTTCGGGTCGAGACCCTTCTTCAGTCTGAAGAAGGGTCTTGACCCGAAACGTCACCCATTCCTTCTCTCCCGAGATGCTGCCTGACCTGCTGAGTTACTCCAGCATTTTGTGAATAAATGTATGTAATCAAGGATGAGTCTCACTCCCTTTTCTCCCACTGGGCAAAAAGTACAGAAGTGTGAAAACGCACACCTCCAGATTCAGGGACTGTTTCTTCCCGGCTGTTATCAGGCAACTGAACCATCCTACCACAACCAGAGAGCAGTCCTGATCTACTATCTACCTCATTGGTGACCCTCGGACTATCCTTGATCGGACTTTACCAGCTTTATCTTGCACTAAACGTTATTCCCTTATCATGGAGATAGACACAAAAAGCTGGAGTAACAGCGGAACAGGGAGCATCTCTGGAGAGATGGAATGGGTGATGTTTCAGGTTGAGTCCCTTCTTTAGACCTTGTCATGTATCTGTGCACTGTGAATGGCTCAATTGTAATCATGTATTGTCTTTCCACTGACTGGTTAGCACGCAACAAAAGCTTTTCACTGTACAGGTGACAATACACTAAACTGAACTAAAACCTAAGGGAGAGCCCAACCTAGTCGCCCTGCCAGTTCCACTGCTTGCATCCCTATATCTCTTCGTTAACACCTCATCCACAGCCAACAATGGACCATTGTGGGCTCCACCTTTCCTGGGTCATCAGTGCCGGCTCTGGTTTGTTACGATCCTATTCATACACCTATAGTTTCCCTTTCCCCTCACTCTCAGTCTAAAGAAGGGTCTCGATCCAAAACGTCACCTATTACTTTTCTCCACAGATGCTGCCTGACCCGCTGAGTTACTCCAGCACTCTGTGAAACGTCACCTATCCATGTTCTCCAGAGATGCTGCCTGACCCGCTGAGTTACTCCAGCACACTGTGAAACGTCACCTATCCATGTTCTCCAGAGATGCTGCCTGTCCCACTGAGTTACTCCAGCACTCTGTGAAACGTCACCTATCCATGTTCTCCAGAGATGCTGCCTGACCCGCTGAGTTACTCCAGCACTCTGTGAAACGTCACCTATCCGTGTTCTCCAGAGGTGCTGCCTGACCCGCTGAGTTACTCCAGCACTTTTCATGTCTATCTCTGAAAGAGATACTGTTGACCTTTCAAGTTGACACAAAAACCAAGTGGAATCAAGGGATATGGGGAGAAGGCAGACACGGGTTACTGATTGTGGTTGATCAGCCATGATCACAATGAATGGCGGTACTGGCTCGAAGGGCCAAATGGCCTCCTCCTGCACCTATTTTCTATGTTTCTACGTTTAACTCAGCGGGTAAGGTATCAACTCTGGAGAACATGGATAGGTGATGTTTTGGGTCGGGACCCTTCTCGGTATGTCCATGTTGCCTGACCCATTGAGTTACTCCAGCCCTTTGTGCCTTTATTCGTGAACCAGTATCCGCAATTCCTTGTGTCTTAACCTTTCAAATCGAATTGTTCGGAGAAGCACAATCTTGTTCTTTTTTTAATATAGAGCACAACGTGCTGGAATTACTCAGCGGGTCAGGCAGCGTCTGTGGAGAACATGGATAGGTGACGTTTCACAGATTGCTGGAGTAACTGGAGTAACTCAGCGGGTCAGGCAGCATCTGTGGAGAACATGGACAGGTGACGTTTTGGGTCAGGACCCTCCCTACTCCAAACATGGGCAAATCATTGGGTATTTTTAAAGCGGAGATTGATAGATTCTTGATTAGTAAGGGTGTCAAATGTTACAGGAAGAAGGCAGGAGAATGGGTTGGGAGGGAAAGATAGAGCAGCCATGATTGAATGTCGCAGTGGACCCGATGGGCCGAATGGCCTCATTCTGCCCTGATGACTTATGAACGTATGGAACGTATGAAGGAGAAGGTTTAGGCTTATCATTGACGTGTGTACTGAGGGTCACTGAAAAGCTTTGCTTTGCATGCTATCCAATTAGATCAGATATACTAATACATAAATACAGTCAAGTCAAACACAGGTACAATAGGTAGAGTAAAGGGGGAAGACACAGAGTGCAGAATATAGTTCTCAGCATTGTAGTGTACCAGTTTCAGAGACAAAGTCCAATGTCCGCAAAGGGGTAGAGGTGAATCGGAGAGTACCCTATCTTATAGAAGGGCCATCTGCAAGGAAAGACTTCTTGAGGGCAGGACAGTGGCGTAGCGGTAGAGTTGCTGCCATACAGCACACCGACCAGCGTTGATCCTGACTAAGGGTAGTGTCTCTACGGAGGTTTTCCTGTGACCACGTGGGTTTCTAGTTTAATTGTCTTCTGCAAATTGTCCCCACTGTGTAGGATAGAACTAGTGTCCAAGCGATCGCTGGTTGGCACGGAGTCGATGGGCTGAAGGGCCAGTTTCCACACCGTCTCTAAGTTTGGGGATTCAGCATGGAAACAGGCCCCTTGGCCCACTTAGTCCACGCCAATAGACAATAGACAATAGACAATAGGTGCAGGAGTAGGCCATTCAGCCCTTCGAGCCAGCACCGCCATTCAATGCGATCATGGCTGATCATTCTCAATCAGTACCCCGTTCCTGCCTTCTCCCCATACCCCCTCACTCCGCTATCCTTAAAGCTCTATCCAGCTCTCTCTTGAAAGCATCCAACGAACTGGCCTCCACTGCCTTCTGAGGCAGAGAATTCTACACCTTCACCACTCTCTGACTGAAAAAGTTCTTCCTCATCTCCGTTCTAAATGGCCTACCCCTTATTCTTAAACTGTGGCCCCTTGTTCTGGACTCCCCCAACATTGGGAACATGTTTCCTGCCCCTAATGTGTCCAATCCCCTAATTATCTTATATGTTTCAATAAGATCCCCCCTCATCCTTCTACGCCGACCTACGACCACCCATACAATACACACAAGCAGTAATTTTACAGATTCTTGTGTCTATTTACAGAAGCCCATTAACCCACAAAGCTGCACGTCTTTGGAATGTGGGAGGAAACCGGAGCACCCGGAGAAAGCCCACGCGGTCAGAGGGAGAACGTGCAAACTCCGCACGGTCAGGATCGAACCCGGATCTCTGATGCTGTGAGGCAGCCGTCCTACCCGCTGCGCCACAGTGCTCCTGAATCTCCAAATGAAACTGAACCACTGTCCTTTGAAAGACAGACTGACATGGAGCTGGCTTCAACTCATGACCGGGGCTGGTGCAGAGGGCTCTAGTGTCCAAATTCCCACAAGTTTCCCCTGAGTGTTAACGGTCGTTTACGTCAGCGTTACTAGATGGGGCAATTCTGCTTGTCAGTGGTCATGACATGAGGCATTCTCTGGTCGGGCAAGGCACCGATCCAGGTGCAGAGCCAGCCATTGTTTGACCTGACAGCACAACTCTTGACAAACTCAATTGTGAGGCGGAAAACGCATTGAGCCAAAAAAGAAAACGCTGCTAAATGCAACCTGAAACTGCCAAGCCGCTCCAGTACAATTAGCACAAGGTCTTACAAAAGAGAATGGGAAGAACTTTCATTTACAGAGACAGACACAGAAAGCTGGAGTAACTCGACGGGTCAGACAGCATCTCTGGAGAAAAGGAATAGGTGACGATTTGGGTCGAGACCCTGGGAGCCTCTTTAAAGTAGGAGAGTTTCCCAAGTTGTCTTGTAAAAGTGCTTGAATCAAAATGTGCTCCTCGAGCTTAGACTTTAGAGACATAGCGAGTAAACAGGCCCTTCGGCCCACTGAGTCTGCAACGGCCAGCAATCTCCCCGTACACTAGCACTATCCTACACACACTAGGGACAACTTACAATTTTTACCATAGCATACACGTTAGAGGCAGGAAACATGTTCCCAATGTTCGGTAGAGTTGCTGCTTTACAGCGAATGCAGCACCGGAGACTCAGGTTCGATCCTGACTACGTGTGCTGCACTGTAAGGAGTTTGTACGTTCTCCCCGTGACCTGCGTGGGTTTTCTCTGAGATCTTCGGTTTCCTCCCACACTCCAAAGACGTACAGGTATGTAGGTTAATTGGCTGGGTAAATGTAAAAATTGTCCCTAGTGGTTGTAGGATAGTGTTAATGTACGGGGATCGCTGGGCGGCACGGACTTGGAGGACCGAAAAGGCCTGTTTCTGGCTGTATATATATGATATGATATGATATGATATGATATGATAACAAGGGGCCACAGTTTAAGAATAAGGGGTAGGCCATTTAGAACTGAGATGAGGAAAAACCTTTTCAGTCAGAGAGTTGTGAATCTGTGGAATTCTCTGCCTCAGAAGGCAGTGGAGGCCAATTCTCTGAATGCATTCAAGTGAGAGCTAGATAGAGCTCTTAAGGATAGCGGAGTCAGGGGGTACGGGGAGAAGGCAGGAACGGGGTACTGATTGAGAATGATCAGCCATGATCACGTTGAATGGCGGTGCGTACAGGCTCGAAGGGCCGAATGGCCTCCTCCTGCACCTATTGTCAATATTGTCTATATTACCTACAAGCCTGTACATCCTTGGAGTGTGGGAGGAAACTGGAGCACCCGGGGAAAACAGGGAGAACGTAGAAACTCCATACGGACAGTACCCGAGGTCAGGATTGAACCCGGGTCTCTGGCGCTGTAAGGTAACAACTCTACCACTGCGCCACCACGCCACCCTAAAGGTTAATGGTCAGAAGTTTGGTTAAGGAGGAATGTTTTCTGAGTTTCTGAAAGGAGGAGAGGGTTGGAGAGGGTTACGGAGGGAATTCAGGCAGAGGATGCCACGCCCAATGAAGGCAAATGGTTTGTTAATGAACCCAGGGTATTCACAAAATGCTGGAGTAACTCAGCGGGTCAGGCAGCATCTCAGGAGAGAAGGAATGGGTGACCTTTCGGGTCGTAGCCAGACTGGCGTTTCAGTCTGAAGAAGGGTCTCGACCCGAAACGTCACCCATTCCTTCTCTCCCGAGATGCTGCCTGACCCGCTGAGTTACTCCAGCATTTTGAGATACCGTCGAATTGTACCAGCATCTGCAGTTGTTTTCCCGCGTTAATTAACCCAGCGTAATGTTCCCAGTGTAATGTGCAAGGAAGTGGTTCAGCATTGTAGAAGGCAAGTTCAGAACAATACACAGATGCCTTGTCTGGCACCATCGAAAAAGAGCACCAGCACTTACGGACCCCCCCGTTAAGCGGGTCAATATTTATCCCCTGGCATCCCCTCTCCCTCTATCCCTCCCCCACCCAAGTCGCACCAGCTTCTCGTTATCACCCTACAAACAGCTTACAATGGCCTGTTTCCTTTATCATCATCACTGTTTTGCATATCTATCATTTATTGTTCTTTATCTCTCCACGTCATCGTCCATATCTCTCGTTTCCCTTATTCCTAACCAGTCCGAAGAAACGTCACCCATTCCTTCTCTCCAGAGATGCTGCCTGTCCCGTTGAGTTACTCCAGCATTTTGTGTCGATCGCTCAGGAAGGGTCTTTGGCCACATGTGAGGCATTGCAGCGCATAAATGATTGCCAAATCACAACAATGGCAGCACGGTGGCGCAGCGTTAAAGCTGTTGCCTCACAGCGCCAGAGACCCAGGTTCGATCCTGACTATGGGCGCTGTCTGTGCGGAGTTTCCACGTTCCACCTGTCAAGTCAAGTCAAGTTTATTTGTCACATACACATACACGATGTGCAGTGAAATGAAAGTGGCAATGCCTGCGGATTGTGCACAAAAAAGAATTACAGTTACAGCATATAAATAAAGTTAATAAGTTACTATAGTGTAGACAAAAATGTAGTCTCTGGAGTTATAAAAGTTGACAGTCCTGATGGCCTGTGGGAAGAAACTCCATCCTGTGGGTTCCCTCCTTGCCCTCCGGACTCCTTCCACGTTGCAAAGACGTGTGGGTTTGGCAAACAACCACCTCCCCTCCCTCACCTGCATCCACCTATCACTCCATTGTCTAATTACAACAACCTCTGTAAATTGCCCCCCGAGTGTGTTGGGAATGTATACAAAAGTGGAATAACATAGATATAGTGTGAACGGGTGGTCGTTGCTCATCATGGACTAGATGGGCCAAAGGGCCTGCTTCCATGCTATATCTCTAAACTAAACGTAGAAACATAGAAAATAGGTGCAGGAGTAGGCCATTCAGCCCTTCGAGCCTGCACCGCCATTCAATATGATCATGGCTGATCATCCAACTCAGTATCCCATACCTGCCTTCTCTCCATACCCCCTGATCCCTTTAGCCACAAGGGCCACATCTAACTCCCTCTTAAATATATCCAATGAACTGGCCTCAACTACCTTCTGTGGCAGAGAATTCCACAGATTCACCACTCTCTGTGTGAAAAACAACGTTCTCATCTCGATCCTAAAAGACTTCCCCCTTATCCTTAAACTGTGACCCCTTGTTCTGGACTTCCATTAAACATTAAAAGAAAATCATTGACTTTGATGTCCTGAAGTCGTGAAAGATGCGGCAGAAATGCAAGTTCAGTTCAGTCAAGATCAGCTCAGTTCAGTTTATTGTCACGTGTACCGAGGTACAGTGAAAAGCTTTTGTTGCGTGCGATCTAGTCAGCAGAAAGACAATGCATGATTGCAATCGAGCCATTTACAGTGTGCAGATGCATGATAAGGGAACAACGTTTAGTGCAAGGTAAAGTCTCATCCTTTGACACTGAAGGAAGTTTAAACGAAAGACTAGTTCAAAGTGAGGGTTCTTTGAGATCCCCGCAATGAATAGAGCATAATTAATTAGAGTTTATTACATGCCTTGATAGATTCTTTAGCGTTTGAAATCCAGTCTATTCAGCTAGTCAGTAGGGAAACCTTTGCCCTTTTTCTCCCCTTTCACGGTGAATTGGAATAGGTAGAACCTGATACTAGAGGAGCCTGCATTTTACAATTAAAGCCTTTTATATTTCTGAATGCAACCCGCACCTATTAATTAGTAGTTTTAACTTTCATCCATTCTTGAGCAAAGTTCCTTTTCATTTGCCATTTGCTTGTTGTTTGAGGAGGGGCTGGGGCAGTGTGTGTAGCAGGTAGGTAGAAGAGGGGTGGGGTGGTGGTGGGGGGGGGGGGTGGGATGATACATTGGCTGCAAATTTACAGCGTTTAGTCGGTAGGATGGTTTAGTGGTTCACTTAATTGTCTCGGCTCCCCAGAGGCGAGGATTAGAAAACTCTGCCTCTATTCAAGTGCCTTGACTTGAAAGAGAACCAGGGAAAATATCTTCTGTGGTCAATCTCCCCTCCTCAGTGCACCCACTCCTCCTGTCAGCCTAATTAAGATCCTTGGACATGGCTCCTGGAAACAAAAACTGGTTCTTGCGTCACATCGAGCAGTGCTTCACTCCAATCTGATCGTTCACCTTGTGTCGAAACAAGACACGGCAGATGCTGGTTAAAACCAAGAAAAGACACGACGTGATCGAGTAAATGTTCCCCATGTTGGGGGGAGTCCAGAACCAGGGCTCACACAGTTTCAGAATAAGGGCTAGGCCATCTAGGACTGAGATGAGGAAAAACTTTTGCTCACCCAGACAGTTGTGAATCTGTGGAATTCTCGGCCACAGAAGGCAGTGGAGGCCAATTCACTGGATGTTTTCAAGAGAGAGTTAGATGTAGCTCTCAGGGCTAACAGAATCAAGGGATATGGGGAGAAAGCAGGAACAAGGTACTGATTTTGGATGATCAGCCATGATCAAAATGCTGGAGTAACTCAGCAGGTCAGGCAGCATCTCGGGAGAGAAGGAATGGGTGATGTTTCGGGTCGAGACCCTTCTTCAGACTGAACTTAAGTCTTCTTCAGTCTCGACCCGAAACGTCACCCATTCCTTCTCTCCCGAGATGCTGCCTGACCTGCTGAGTTACTCCAACATTTTGTGAATAAAAGATAGTATTTCAGGACTGCTCTCTAGTTGTTGGCTGGTAGTTGCCTAATAACAGCTGGGAAGAAACTGTTGGAAAGAACTGCAGATGCTAGTTTAAATCGAAGGTAGACACAAACTGCTGGAGTAACTCAGCGGGACAGGCAGCATTTCTGGAGAGAAGGAATGGGTGATGTTTCGGGTCGAGAAACCTTTTTCAGTCTCAAGTCTGAAGAAGGCTCTCGACCCGAAACATTGCCTATTCATTCTCTCCTGGGAAGAAACTGTCCCTGAATTTGGAGGTTTTAACTGTATCCCAAAAGTCTCTCCGTTCTACAACACTCTCCAGGGCCCTGCCATTTACTGAGTAAGTCCTGCCCGAGTATAAATTCCTAAAATGCAACACTTAACACTGGTCCGGATTAAATTTCATCTTCTACCTTACGTAACGAAGGGAAATGTTTACCTGCCATTTCTTTGTTCTCTGCAGATATGTCGATTGTCTCATTCTCCAGTGGCTAGAATGCTTTCAATACCTGGACCCCTCCACCTTTGTATGTACTTCAAGAACTCTTGTTTTTCTTTTGTCCTCTATAGTTTGACCACATAGTTCATTTCCCCTCTCTTTACTGTCTTCTTTGTGTCCAGCTTTACTGGATTCTGAATGTAGTTCGTTTATTATTGCCATGTGTACAGTGAATAGCTTTTGTTTGCTATCCAGTCAACAAAAAAGACCATACATGATTACATTAGACTTTAGTTTAGAGTTACAATGCGGAAAAAGGCCCTTCGGTCCTCCAAGTCCGTGCCAACCAGTGATCACCCCGTACACTATCGATAGTCAATAGTCAATTTATTCAATAGTCAATTTATTTGTCACATTATAGACAATAGACAATGGACAATAGGTGCAGGAGTAGGCCATTCAGCCCTTCGAGCCAGCACCGCCATTCAATGCAATCATGGCTGATCACTCTCAATCAGTACCCCGTTCCTGCCTTCTCCCCATACCCCCTCACTCCGCTATCCTTAAGAGCTCTATCCAGCTCTCTCTTGAAAGCATCCAACGAACTGGCCTCCACTGCCTTCTGAGGCAAAGAATTCCACACCTTCACCACCCTCTGACATTCATTTGTGAAATGAAACACTGGCTCCATCTTACACAGTAGGGACAATTTGCAAATTACAGACCTCTATAAACCTCTATGTCTTTGGAGTGTGGGAGGAACCAGGAGCACTCGGAGAAAACCCACGTTGTCACGGGGAAAACGTACAAACTCCGTACAGACAGCGCCCGTAGTCAGGATGGAACCCGGGTCTCTGGTGCTGTGAGGCAGCAAGTCTACCGCTGTGCCACCCTCTTTACACCTCTAACCTTTGTCACTCACTGCAACCATCTGGCGAACACCCACCTCCCCTCCCTCTTCGGTATCCACCTATCACTCCATTGTCTAATTACAATCACTTAAGCAGTGCGAAGAATGGTCCCGACCCAAAAACGCTGTCTATCGATTCTCTACTCAGATGCTGCCTGACCAGCTGCATTCCTCCAGCACTTTGTGTTTTGCACGAGATTCCAGCAACAGCAGTTTCTTGTGTCTCTGCCTAATCCTAACTATGTCTGGGCGATGTGACCTCTCCAGCGAACAGCAGTCACACAAGCCCAAGTTCACTTCAAGTGGAGTCTCATTATCTGTAAGCCTCTTACAAAAAGAATGGAAATCAAATGGTTTGTAGCCTGAGGCAGTATCTTCACTCTGGTCTTGTCCCTTGTAAGGGCTGAATTTCATGCTTAGAATTTCCCTGTCCGACTTCTTTCCATTATTCCATTATTTCACAGTAATTATTCCATTATTATTTCAGGAACAATCTTAATACCATTTAGTTTTAGTTTCGGAGATACAGGCACTTCGTCCCACCGAGTCCAAGCCGACCCGACCCGTGATCACCAAACACTAACACACACACACACACACACACACAGGGGACAATTCACAATTTTACCGAAGCCATTTAACAAACAAACCTGTACGTCTTTGGAGGAAACCCGAGCACCCAGAGAAAACCCACGCAGGTCACAGGGTGAATGTGCGAACTCTACCACCATTTAAAGGACATTTGGACAGGCACATGGATGGGAAAGGTTTAGAGGGATACTAGACAAAGTGGACCCATTGGGCTCAAACCTCTCCTGCATTGGTGCAGCACCCTCTCCTCCACCCCTCCCCTTCCCCTCTTTCCCCTCCCCTCCCCACTCCCCCTCCCTTGTCCCCCTCCCAACCTCCCTCCCTGGGAGATAGATTTAGGCTTGGCGGCGCCTACTCTACAATTCAGAACTGAGATGAGGAAAAACTTTTTCAGTCAGAGAGTTGTGAATCTGTGGAATTCTCTGCCTCAGAAGGCAGTGGAGGCCAATTCTCTGAATGCATTCAAGAGAGAGCTGGATAGAGCTCTTAAGGATAGTGGAGTCAGGGGGTACGGGGAGAGGGCAGGAACTGGGTACTGATTGAGAATGATAAGCCATGATCACATTGAATGGCAGTGCTGGCTCGTAGGGCCGAATGACCTCCTCCTGCACCTATTGTCTATTGTCTATTGTCAATGATGGATCAGCCATGATATTATCTCTTTGCAACTCGCCCTCACTAACTCTATATCGTTCATTTGCTCCAAGTTAAATTTTGCAAGTGCTGAATTCTGTTCACGAACTTAAAATGTAGTGGCCAGTTAGAGTCACAAGAGACTGTGGGTGATGTAATTTAGAGAGAGAAAAACAGACTATTGTAGGAATTCAGCATCTGTTGCACCTCATCAGAATTGATTGGCTAGGGTTTTTTGTGCTACATGTGTTCTTTGCAGAAAGTTTGTATTTGCATTCTTGGGCACCTGTTCATCTATACATTTGTAACATTGGGCAGTTTTTCAAAATTATTTCTGTTGGAATTAGCAATGTTCTGAGATTTGGTTTGTTTAAAAAAGTACTGATGCAAACTGATGAAAATGCTCCCTTTAGACACCACCTGATAATTGCCACACTTTGGGACGGTTTCGTGGTATTAGATTAAACCTTTATAACAATACTAAAAGTATAAACAATAATAAGTGTAATCTTATAAGAGTTGTATTCTTTAAAAAAAACTTTTCAGTTATTCAAAGTTCAATAGTTAGCAAAAAATATAATTTAAAAATATTTTAAAAAATCAAAAATAAACGTAAACCAAATTTTAACTTTTAGTGTAAATGCCTGGCCAAATGTTTCTGGTTTTATGTATTTCCTTTTTTTCATTCCACCCCTTCCCTTGTTAGCACCTATCCTTGTGCTTTAACTCTTTCCTATATTTCTTAAATTCACTGACTAAACAACTGACAAAACCTCTGTTCTCAAGGCAGACAACTGCACATTTCCACTGTCATAAAGAGAAATGTGCTTACTGACATCATCCACAGACAGATAAAACGCTATCAAAAGATAGGTCCAATATTCTTTGCTCTTCCATGACAGAGCAGATAGCTTCTCTTTGTTCGTTCTTCAATCAGTTTTAATGCTGAATAAAGATAATATCTAAAGTTTCAGGAATACAGGCCTAGCCGACACAACTACCCACTATAGTCCCAAATCATCGTTGCTAATTATCATTTTATGCCACTCCAAGGTCATCTTGGCTTCAATCAAACTTCCTCAAACTAAATTGCAACAAATCTGAAATCATCATCATTGGTCCAAAAACGCTCACCAAATCCACCCAAAACTTCATCCTCAACATTGATGGTCTCCCAGTATCCACCTCACCTCACATCCGGAATCTTGGAATCATCCTTGATCAAACCCTCTCCTTCGACAAACACATCAAACACATCACAAAGACAGCCTTCTTCCACCTCAAAAACATTGCCCGTCTCCGTCCATCCCTCTCCTCCACAGCTGCAGAAACCCTCATCCACACCTTCATCACCTCCCGTCTGGACTACTGCAACAGCCTCCTCTATGGCGCACCCTCAAAAATCATCAATAAACTTCAATACATTCAAAACTCCGCTGCCCGTCTACTCACACACACCTCGATCCATGACCATATCACCCCCGTCCTTTATAAACTCCACTGGCTCCCCATCCCCCAGAGAATCCAGTACAAAATCCTCCTCATAACCTACAAAGCCCTCCATAACCTGGCCCCATCCTACCTGACCGACCTCCTCCACAGGCACACTCCCACCTGCACCCTCCGCTCTGCCGCTGCCAATCTCCTATCCCCCCACATCCGGACCAAACTCAGATCCTGGGGGGACAGGGCTTTCTCCATCGCTGCTCCCACCCTATGGAACTCACTACCCCAAACCGTTAGAGACTCCTCCACACTCACCACATTCAAAACATCGCTGAAGTCTCACCTGTTCAGTACTGCCTTCAACCACTGAAGGTCACCTCACCTTCTGTCTCCTTTCTCTGTTCATTTATTTATTTACTTATTTATCTATTTATTCATTTCCCTATGTTCTCAAAATCTCTGTAAAGCGTCTTTGAGTATATGAAAAGCGCTATATAAATAAAATGCATTATTATTATTATTATTATATTTCCTTCCTGGTTTATTTACCGGCACTGAACAGAATAATCTAGAAGAGAGTGCACGCATTAACTTTAGAGTTGTATCCTTGATGTTATGGCTAAAATCCATTTGACCTTTTTATATATTTTGCCTTTCCACAAAGGGTTCTTCAGTTAGATTCTTGCTCGTCCAGTTCTTGTCTTCTTGGGAAAAAAAATCTGTGGTGTTTAATTAGATTCCAAAATGGATGACTCCACATTCAATGCTGAACTCCATTGTCATCGTTTTCATCACTCCCAATTTGTTAATGCCGTTTCTCAATTTTCTGTTTCTATCTACACTATTTACTGCATGAGGGTGTTGATCTGAAAAGTCACCTATCCATATTCTCTTGAGATGCTTGGCTCACTGGGTTACTTCAGCATTTTTTAGAAATCTTTCTTTGGTAAATCAGCATCTGCAGTTACTTGTTATTACACTATTTACTGTTAGCAATGTCATTAAAAAGTTTTACTGGTTTGGGAAGTATCCAAGTCTGCAAGAAATTGCTGTGAGGTGGGGATATAGCCCAGTCCGTCACGCAAACCAGGCTTTCCGCCTCTGACTCCATGAGCACTTCACGGAAAAGCAGCCAACGTAATCAGAGACTTCTCTCACCCTGGTCATTCCTTCTTCTCCCTGCTCTTTTTGGGCAGATCCCCATCTGTTATCAGGATTCTGAATAGTCCTTCCATAAGCTAGGGCACTGTCCGATTCACCTCTACTACTTGAGATGTGACCTCTACTACTTGAGACTGCTTCTCCATCACGTAAAAGGGCCAATATCCTTCGATTCATCGAGAACACACGGCGGACATATTCTTCCTTCCTTCAAAGACGTCTGCATAGAAAGAGGTTTGTTGCAAACTGACGACCATTGGCAACAGACGATGAAAGATGCTGAACGGACAAGACTCCCCGAAGCAATGAGAGATTTGTTTGTTTTGCTGACGATTGCTGAGATCAACACTTCTCGACAATTATGGGATCGCTTCAAGAATTCAATGTCTGAAGATTACCTTCAAAGAGAACGGAGAACAATCGATGATCCAAATATCATGATTGATGAGAGGCATCATGATCAGGCTCTGTTGTATATACAAGACAAGCTTGTGAATTACAACAAGACACTGGGATACTTTCATGTGCCACTACCAAGACATGGAAGGAAGAACCTTGATGGTGACAATCCAGGGAACTGCAGTACAATAGACCTGAACAACAGTGATTTGTTGAAGAGAAGGAGCCTCTGCTGAATGCTGAGCAAAGAGCAGTGTATGACCATGTGTGCAGCTGCTTGGAAAGGAATGTTCCTTCAATGTTTTTCATTGATACACCAGCATGAATGGCCAAAACAATTCTCACCAATTTGATCCTCTCCAAAGTTCGAGGTCAAGTTGATGTTGCTTTTGCTGTAGCATCTTCTGGTATAGCAGCTACATTGATGCCTGGTGGAAGAACTGCACATTCTCGATTCAAGATACCCATCGAAGTGACCGCTAATACAATGTGCAACATTGAGAAGAACTCCAACATGGTTCATTTGATCAGGAGTGTGAGACTGATTGTTCGGGATGAGTGCCCGATGATTAGGAGGGAGAGCTTTGGAGTGGTGGACAGAACTCTTCCACATCTATGCAAAAAGAACGATGAGCTTTTTGGCGGCATTCTGACCTTTTGTTGTGGCGATTTTCGCCAACTCCTTCCTGTTGTGAAAAGGGGAAATGATGCTGATGTTGAAAATTCCTGCATCAAGAAATCCTATTGACGTTCAAATTGCTATATTTTGTTATTCACATTTTAAACTTTAATAAATCCCTTTTCTACTTGCTGTGCCTGTCAGCCGCCCATGCGCAGTAATACCTCCATGTTCCACGTCACCATGGAAACCCGACAGGCGGGAATGGCGGCGCCGCCAGAGAGCCCCAAAGAATGGAGGGAGGGAGATAAGGGGGGATGGAGTGGGTGACTGGGGTGTGGGAGGGGAAGGGGGGGAGTGTGTGGGGACGAAGAGGGGTTGAGGGGATGCAGAAAAAAAAAACATTTTAAAGAAAAATCGCGATTTTCATTGAGATTTTTTTTTTAAATGGCATTTATTTTAAAGAAAAAAGTGTGATTTTTCCCAACATCACAATGGCAACCCAATGATTTATGGGCCCAATTGGTCCACTTGGTCTAGTTATATTTAAACTTACGCGCTGCTTTTCAGGAACAACAAATTGCTGACTAGAACGGGTGTCAAGGGTTATGGGGAGAAGGCAGGAAAATGGGATTAGGAGGCAGAGATCAGCCATGATTGAATGGTGGAGTAGACTCGATGGGCCGAATGGCCTAATTCTACTATAACCTGTGAACTTGTCAGCGTGAGCCCCGTGTAGAACGCGGACTTTATCAACCACACTCCCACCCTTTGGTAACCCAGTATGTTTGAAACAGCGATAACACTACTGACTTACAGAGACCAACGTTAGATCCTGACAGCGGGTGCTGTCTGGATTACCATCCTCGCTCAAGTCGAGCACGAGTAGGTTGATTGGCTTGGCATAATTGTAAATTGTCTCTAGTGTGTGTAGGATAGTACGAGGGTGCGGGGATCGCTGGACGGTGCGGACTCAGTGGGCCGAAGGGCCTGTTTTCGCGCTGTTAGTAGAACCATAAAACCATAGCGGGAGTTTGTGTGAGGGAGATGAGGGAGGAAGAAGGGAAAGAGAGACAGAGGGGAAGAGAAAGGGAGAGAGAGAGAAAGCGGGATGTGGAGAGAGAGAGAGAGGGAGAGAATATTCTGATGGAATGTGGCTGGGGAGACTGTAACACTGGGAAATATTTCTCATCAATTACTATAACATAAGCCTGGCTGAAGTGACAGGAAGCTCATTCAAGGATAAGGGACTGATTACTCAGCACCTGATGCGGACACGTGGCCACCTTAATCCCCTAAATCCTCTGGTCTGCAGGCTCCCCCCTCCATTGGATCCAACAGCCATGTGACGTTGGCTCATGTGCCCGGGATCGCAGGGCTGGGTGGTACCAGGCCCAACGCCGGCGAACAAAGAACAAAGGCCTCACTTTATCAGCGGCGTGGAACAGGACACAGGAGGGGACCAGGGCTTGTCGAGCAACAGAGATCTCCTCCCTCTCGCCAGGGCTGGTGGGCCCCCTCACATGATCTGATGAGCTCTCAAAGAAAAATAATTCTGTTAATCTCCATCTCAGCACAGCAGCAAGGCTACGAAACTCCGGCCTGTATTCTGGAAGTATTGCTGGAACTCTTCATTTTCAGGTAGACGCAAAATGCTGGAGTAACTCAGCGGGTCAGGCAGCATCTCGGGAGAGAAGGAATGGGTGACGTTTCGGGTCGAGACCCTTCTTCAGACCCGAAGGGTCTCGACCCGAAACGTCACCCATTCCTTCGGGTCTTCAGAAAGGTCTCAGAAGGCAGTGGAGGCCAGTTCGTTGGATGCTTTCAAGAGAGAGCTGGATAGAGCTCTTAAGGATAGCGGAGTGAGGGGGTATGGGGAGAAGGCAGGAACGGGGTACTGATTGATAGTGATCAGCCATGATCGCATTGAATGGCGGTGCTGGCTCGAAGGGCTGAATGGCCTACTCCTGCACCTATTGTCTATTGTCTATTGTCTATTGACCCGAAACATCACCCATTCCTTCGGGTCTTCAGAAGGGTCTCGACCCGAAACGCCACCCATTCCTTCTCTCCCGAGATGCTGCCTGACCCGCTGAGTTACTCCAGCATTTTGTGCCCAGCCTGGATGAAAAATAAGTCTGCATTGATACACTCGTGCCCGACTTGAATGAGGATGGTAATCCAGACCACACACACTGTCAGGATCTAATATTGGTCTCTGGCACTGTAAGGCAGTAGTTTTATCGCTGTTTCAAAAAAAATACTGGATTACCATCCTCGTTCAAGTCGGGCATCTTGGTGGGCATGGGCAAGTTGGGCGGAAGGACCTGTTTCCATGCTGCACGACTCCATGACTCGAAGTGAAGACGAAAATATTTGTGGGTAGAAGTTACTCTTCAATCCTATGCCTCAAAGCAGCAGTGGAGGTGGATTGGTAGGAATGCTGATGCAGAAAACTGGTTAAATATGTAGTGAGGGAGGGAGGGAGGGAGGGAGGGAGGGAGTGAGGGAGGGAGGGAGGGAGGGAGCAACAAACAATGGTTTCATAACTCCCACTGGACACAGCAATGCTATCATTCTGTACCAGCAACATTCCACATAGATCAATGGGACAGGCATCCGGTTAGTCTAGTTTCTCGCTTTTGTTGGTTAATGGGAGAATGTTGGCTTACAATCCGGGAGAACAGCCTGATCTCCCTCTGACCACTAGGGGAGTACCAGCCTCGGTCTACAGACTAGTCACTAGGCCCTCAATATGATGCTGATAAGAGATACAGCACGGAAACAGGCCCTTCGGCCCACCAAGTCCACGCTGACCAGCAATCACCACGTACACCAACACTATGCTACACACAAGTCAAAGAGTCATAGAGTGATACAGTGTGGAAACAGGCCCTTCAGCCCTATTCAGCGGCACGGTGGCGCAGCGGTAGAGTTGCTGCCTTACAACGAATGCAGCGCCGGAGACTCAGGTTCGATCCTGACTACGGGCGCCGTCTGTACGGAGTTTGTACGTTCTCCCCGTGACCTGCGTGGGTTTTCTCCGAGATCTTCGTTTTCCTCCCACACTCCAAAGACGTACAGGTACGTAGGTTAATTGAATGGGTAAATGTAAAAATTGTCCCTAGTGTAAGTAGGATAGTGTTAATGTGCGGGGATCGCTGGGCGGTGCGGACTCAGTGGGCCGAAGGGCCTGTTTCCGCGCTGTATCTCAAAATCAAAAATCAACTCGCCCACACTGTCCAACATGTCCCAGCTACACTAGTCCCACCTGCCGCGCTTGGCCCATAACCCTCCGAACCTGTCCTATCCATGTACCTGTCTAACTGTTTCTCAAACGTTGGGATAGTCCCAGCATTAACCACCTCCTCTGGCAGCTTGTTCCATACACCCACCACCCTTTGTGTGAAAACGTTACTCCTCAGATTCCTATTAAATTTTTTCCCCTTCACCTTGAACCTATGTCCTCTGGTCCTCGATTCCCCTGCCCTGGGTAAAAGACTCTGTGCATCTACCCGGTCTATTCCTCTGATTTTGTACACCTCTAGAAGATCTCCCCTCATCCTCCTACACTCCATGGAATAGAGACCCAGCCTACTCAACCTCTCCCTGTAGCTCGCACCCTCTAGTCCTGGCTACGTCCTTGTAAAACACACTCGAGGGACAATTAACAATTATGCCAAGCCAACTGGCCTACAAACCTGTAGGTCTTTGGAGTGTGGAAGGAAGCCACAGGACCCAAAGAAAACCCACGCAGGTCACAGGATAACGTATAAACTTCTTACAGACAGCGCCCTTTGTCAGGATGGAACCTGGGTCTCTGGCGCTGTAAGGCAGCAGCTCTATGAAGCCACGGCCTGGTGGCGCAGTGGTAGAGTTGCTGTCTCACAGCGCCAGAGACACGAGTAGCTTTTGGTTTCACTCTCCTTATGAGAAGTTTTACTTGTGATCCAGGGAGCAGAATAATTCACCTCATGAGGATATTAAGGACCAGTGTGCAGTTTTGGTCTCCAAATTTGAGGAAGGATATTCTTGCTATTGAGGGCGTGCAGCGTAGGTTTACTAGGTTAATTCCCGGAATGACGGGACTATCATATGTTGAAAGACTGGAGCAACTAGGCTTGTATACACTGGAATTTAGAAGGATGAGAGGAGATCTTATCGAAACGTATAAGATTATTAAGGGGTTGGACACGTTAGAGGCAGGAAACATGTTCCCAATGTTGGGGGAGTCCAGAACAAGGGGCCACGGTTTAAGAATAAGGGGTAGGCCATTTAGAACGGAGATGAGGAAAAACGTTTTCAGTCAGAGAGTTGTGAATCTGTGGAATTCTCTGCCTTAGAAGGCAGTGGAGGCCAATTCTCTGAATGCATTCAAGAGAGAGCTGGATAGAGCTCTTAAGGATAACGGAGTCAGGGGGTATGGGGAGAAGGCAGGAACGGGGTATTGATTGAGAATGATCAGCCATGATCACATTGAATGGCAGCGCTGGCTCGAAGGGCCGAATGGCCTCCTCCTGCACCTATTGTCTATTGTCTATGTCGCGATGAACCTATCACCAGGACAACATCTCCTTTCTAAAACCTACCTAAATCACGTTGGTAGAGTTTGGTGAGATGAGCAGAGTTGTATTAGTTATTATTATTTATTTGTTGTGTGTTACTGCGTTAATAATGGGCCTGTTAAGCTTCAGTAAGTAAGAATGGCCAACCCGAAACATTACCCATCCTTTTTCTCCGGAGATGCTGCCTGACCCGCTGAGTTACTCCCACACTGTGTTTCCATCTAAGAATGGCATTGTTCCATCGCCGGTACATGTGACAATTAGACATTCTTGACTTGATACTCTTGAACCTTGATGCCGACAGGATTGAAGGACAGAGAGAGAGAGAGAGACAATAGACAATAGACATTAGGTGCAGGAGTAGGCCATTCAGCCCTTCGAGCCAGCACCGCCATTCAATGCGATCATGGGTGATCACTCTCAATCAGTACCCCGTTCCTGCCTTCTCCCCATACCCCCTCACTCCGCTATCCTTAAGAGCTCTATCCAGCTCTCTCTTGAAAGCATCCAAAGAACTGGCCTCCACTGCCTTCTGAGGCAGAGAATTCCACACCTTCACCACTCTCTGACTGAAAAAGTTCTTCCTCATCTCCGTTCTAAATGGCCTACCCCTTATTCTTAAACTGTGGCCCCTTGTTCTGGACTCCCCCAACATTGGGAACATGTTTCCTGCCTCTAATGTGTCCAATCCCCTAATTATCTTATATGTTTCAATAAGATCCCCCCTCATCCTTCTAAATTCCAGTGTATACAAGCCCAATCGCTCCAGCCTTTCAACATACGACAGTCCCGCCATTCCGGGAATTAACCTAGTGAACCTACGCTGCACGCCCTCAATAGCAAGAATATCCTTCCTCAAATTTGGAGACCAAAACTGCACACAGTACTCCAGGTGCGGTCTCACCAGGGCCCTGTACAACTGTAGAAGGACCTCTTTGCTCCTATACTCAACTCCTCTTGTTACGAAGAGAGAGATGCTTGAGGTCACCTCTGTTGGTGAGGCACTTCCTTTCTCTGTGCATGTGGAATTGCTAGGAAGCCTTTCTCTTACGCTGATTGGGAAGGGTATCAAAGGTTACGGGAAGAAGATGGGAGAATGGGGTTGAGAGGGAAAGATAGATCAGCCATGCTTGAATGGCAGCGTAGGCTAGATTGTCCTTCTCCGTGGATTGTCACCTTGTCGTGGTGGAGAAGCTTGTGTGGTCCTGAGATCCTGAGAGCGATGCCGTCTGGAGCTATGCCCCTGGTAGGGTCACCCATGGCAGTAAGGTCAAGGGGGAGGTCCCTGACAAAGAGCAATCCAACCAAGACCTCAACGGTGCAACAGGCGGAGGATGACGGCTGACTTTAGTGGAGCGTCACAACGGCTGGGAAGGCGGATGGATGAAGGCTGCAGCAGAAAAGGGTCCCCAGTCGTCTTGGACTCCACGCCACTGGATCGTGACCCAGACCTGTCAAGGACCGTGTGGTGGCTTCCTGTGCACCAGTCTCCCCACGTTAAACAAAGTCACGCACAGGCGTCCTCCATAAAGGCAATTAGAGGACAGTCATAATAAGAAGATAACTGCAGATGCTGGTACAAATCGAAGGTATTTATTCACAAAATGCTGGCGTAACTCAGCAGGTCAGGCAGCATCTCGGGAGAGAAGGAATGGGTGACGTTTCGGGTCGAGACCCTTCAGACTGAAGAAGGGGATCAAAAGTTACGGGAAGAAGATGGGAGAATGGGGTTGAGAGGGAAAGATAGATCAGCCATGATTGAATGGCAGCGTAGGCTTGATGGTCCTTCTCCGTGGATTGTCACTGTGTCACCGTGTCAGACTGAAGAAGGGTCTCGACCCGAAACGTCACCCATTCCTTCTCTCCCGAGATGCTGCCTGACCTGCTGAGTTACTCCAGCATTTTGTGAATAAATACCTTCGATAGAGGACAGTCACACTCGCTTCGAGTGACCGCCGATGATGATGATGAGACTTGATGGGCTGAATGGCCTAATTCTGCTCCTATGTCTTATGGTCTTATGGTCTTGCTCATGTCCAGCTGCCAAACTCAATGAAAAATTCAGCTCAGGCACTGAAGTGTTAACATTCCCAACTAACCCGTTGGAGATTACAGGGAACTTAATCTCCAATTGTTTACTGAGAAATAACAGTAATTTCTACTTTATAGAATACCACTGCAGAATATTTATTTAGTATTGCTACAAAGGAACAGTATCATAGTGAAGGTACATTTCACAGGTATTAGGAGGAATTTTAAGGCTTAAATATGTTGAGGATTTGCATGTCATTTATTTTTGCCAAGGGTTTACAGTTTGTTTTACCTCAGGAATAATTTATCCCATTAGCTGTTGGATGTTTTGATTTAGCAACAAATAGCGCACAAATGTTTTCCTGAAGGTATTATTTTATTTTAACTCTGGAACGGAACCAATCTGTACGCCCGAGGACCTATGTAATGATTTTGGAATTAATTATATGGAAATGCTGAAAAATAAATAAGTGAGATCAGACACAATAACGCAGAACAGGGTCTGTCTCTGTTTGTTTCTTATAACGAGTGGCAAATTAACTCAATTTGTTTCTATTTTTCCTCCCCTCTTCCCCCCTTCCCAACGAGAAAATGAGAGACTCCAAGTAGAAACAAGGAATTGCAGATGATGGTTTACAACAGAAAAAAGACACAATGTGCTGGAGTAACTCAGCGGGCCAGGCAGCATCTCTGGAGAACGTGGATAGGTGAAGTTTCGGACTAGGACCCTTTATCTCCAACCCGCAACGTCACCTGTCCATGTTCTCCAAAGATGCTGCCTGACCCCGCTGAGTTACTCCAGCATTTTGTGTCTTAAAGTGAGAATCTGGTTGATTGTGGCATGTCTGATGGTCCCACCATTATGGGCGGCACAGTGGGTAGAGCAGCAGCCTCACAGCACCAGTGATCCAGATTCGATCCTGACCTCCAGCGCTGTCTGTGTGGAGTTCGCACGTTCTCCCGATGACTGCGTGGGTTTACATTAGTTGTTCCAGTGTGACGAGTTTGGCAGGTTCATTGGCCACTGTAAATTTGCCCCTCTTTAGACTTTAGACTTTAGAGATACTGCACAGTGTGGAAACAAGCTCTTCGACCCACTGAGTCCGCACAGACCAGCCACTACCAACATGCCCCCATCAACACTAGTCCCACCTGCCTGCATTTGGCCCATATCCATCTAAACCTTTCCTATCTCTGTACCCAGCCAAATGTCTTTTAATTTTTGACTGAAGGATAACTATTGACCAAAACATTGGAGAGAACTCCTGTGGACATCTTTGAGATACGTGCCTCATGATCTTTTTTCACCTCCAGACCAATTCCACCCTGACTTGAGTAGAACACAAAGTGTTGGAGTAACTCAGCGGGTCGGGCATCATCTCTGAGTCTGAAGAAGGATGCCGACCCAAAATGAGTGGACGTAATGGGCTGAAAAGCCTCCGATATCATGAGGTATCATACAACAACCCAACCTTGGAAGCAGGAAAAATGGTTGGGGGAGTCCAGAACCAGGGGCCACACAGTCTAAGAATAAAGGGGAGGCCATTTAAAACTGAGGTAAGAAAAAACTTTCTCACCCAGAGAGTCGTGAAATTGTGGAATTCTCTGCCACAGAGGGCAGTGGAGGCCAATTCACTGAATGAATTTAAAAGAGAGTTAGATAGAGCTATAGAGGCTAGCGGAATCAAGGGATATGGGAGGAAGGCAGGCACAGGTTACTGATTGTGGATGATCAGTCATGATCGCAATGAACGGCGGTGCTGGCTCGAAGGGCCAAATAGCCTCCTCCTGCACCTATTTTCTATGTTTCTATGTTTCTATAAGTAGGGTCAGACTTAGTCTGAACCAAGCAAAGAGCTTGGGTGACATTTTTTTTGCCCAAAACGGAAGATGCTGAAAAACTGTGATAAAATAGAAGGAAAAAAATCATGTTCATAAGTTCTAGGAACAGAATTAGGCCAATCGGTCCATCAAGTCTACTCCACCGTTCAATCATGGCTGATTTATCTCTCCCTCTCAACCCCATTTTCCTGCCTTCTCCCCATAACTCCTGACACCCGTGCTAATCAAAGCAGACCTGCTGTGTGGAAACACACAGCAGGTCAGGCAGCATCTGTGGGGAGGGAAGCAGAGTTGAAGTTTCAAGTTGAAGACCCTTATTCAGAAGTAGCAAAGAGAGAAAGCAAGTTGGTTCTAAGTTGAAACATGACTGAGCATTAACATCAGTTGGACAATTAGTCACTTCGTAGAAGAACCTGTTTTCACTTGTCATCAAGATGGAATGACAATCGCAAAATACCAGAACAGGATTTGAATATCAGTAACAGTCCTATTATATTACCTAGTCGAATAAAGTTTGGCATCTTACCGGGCAGAGATTAATTGGGTGAAGGCAGGTAGTTGTAATTCAGGACAAAGGTTATAATACTGCAAACGCTGAAATTCTGAGACAAAGCAGAAAATGCTTTCGAACACTTGGCAAGTCAAGCAGCATCTGTGGAGCGAGAACACTTTCTGTCAATAAAACAACAACAGTACACACTGGCACGGAAGGATGCCGACCCAAAATGAGTAGACGTAATGGGCTGAAAAGCTTCCGATATCATGAGATATCATACAACAACTCAACCTTGGAACAGAATTTCCTGCTAGATGCAGGAAAAATGGTGCAAATGTTAGGGGAGTCCAGAACCAGGGGCCACACAGTCTAAGAATAAAGGGGAGGCCATTTAAAACAAGTGAGAAAAACTTTTAGATTAGAGCAGTAGAGCCTGTGAGCAATTTTGGGCCCCATATCTGAGGAAGGATGTGCTGGCTCTGGAGAGGGTCCAGAGGAGGTTTACAAGAACGATCCCAGGAATGAGTGGGTTAGCATATGATGAGCGTTTGACAGAACTGGGCCTTTAAGATACAGAGTGCAGAATATAGTTCTCGGCATCGGAGCGCACCAGTTTCAGAGACACAGTCCAATGTCCGCAATGGGGTAGAGGTACCCAAGCTCAGTGCTTCTTAAACTGGTGAATGGTTCACCCAAGAGTGAATAAAACTAGAGGGGTGAATGAAGGGTGAATGACTTAATATTCAATTGACTTAATAAAATTATACACAAGGGAGAATAAGATGAAAATTACCACAAAAAAATCATAAGAAAATTTAGTCGAGGGTGAATGAAATTTTGTGATAAAGACTCAAGGGTGAATGACACTGAAATAGTTTAAGAGGCACTGCCCTAGCTTGTGGAAGGACTGTTCAGAAGCCTGATATCAGAGGGGAAGAAGGTTTATAATGGCTGCATGGGAGCGCAGCATGTAGAGCCGCTGCATTACTGCGCCAGAAACCCGGGTTCGATTCTTCCCACGGGTGCTGTCTGTGTGGAGTTTGCACGTTCTCCCCGTGACCGCGTGGGTTCCCTCCGGGTGCTCCGGTTTCCTCCCACACTCCAGCGACGTGCAGGTGTGTCGGTTAATTGGCTTCTGCAAATTGTTCTTGGGGGGGGGGGGGGAGTAGGATAGAGGTTCTACTGCAGTTGTACAGGGCCTTGGTGAGACCGCACCTGGAGTATTGTGTACAGTTTTGGTCTCCTAATCTGAGGAAAGACATTCTAGCCTTAGAGGGAGTACAGAGAAGGTTCACCAGATTGATCCCTGGGATGGCAGGACTTTCATATGAAGAAAGACTGGATAGACTCGGCTTATACTCGCTGGAATTTAGAAGACTGAGGGGGGATCTTATAGAAACATATAAAAATTTTAAGGGGTTGGAGAGGCTAGATGCGGGAAGATTGTTCCCGATGTTGGGGAAGTCCAGAACCAGGGGTCACAGCTTAAGGATAAGGGGGAAGTCTTTTAGGATCGAGATGAGAAAGGTTTTTTTCACACAGAGTGGTGAGTCTGTGGAATTCTCTGCCACAGAAGGTAGTTGAGGCCAATTCATTGGCTACATTTAAGAGGGAGTTAGATGTGGCCCTTGTGGCTAAAGGGGTCAGGGGGTATGGAGAGAAGGCAGGTACAGGATACTGAGCTGGATGATTGGCCATGATCATATTGAATGGCGGTGCAGGCTCAAAGGGCCGAATGGCCTACTCCTGCACCTATTTTCTATGTTTCTATGTAACTAGTGTACGGGTCATTGCAGACTCGATGGGCCGAAGGGTCTGACTCCATGCTGTATCCCTCTAAACTAAAGTAACGAAACTAAAGCTGTGTAGGAAGGAACTGCTGGTTTAAACCGAAGATAGACACACAAAAAAAGCTGGAGTAACTCCGAGGGTCAGATTGAAGTCCGAAGAAGGGCCTCGACCCGAAACGTCACCTATTCCCTTTTCTCCAGAGATGCTGATAAACTAAAGTTGTTCCTGAGTCTGGTGGTGCGCACACTTTCGAGCTCTAAATCTTCAAGCTCTATCTCTAAATCTAAATCTAAATCTAAAGCTTCTGTACCTGTTGCTGGACAGGAGAAGGGGAGAAGGCGAAATGACCGGGGTGGGACAAGTCTCCACTTTGGCTGCGAGCTCTGTATCCTAAATTGTCTGCTCTGTAAAATGCAGCAGGAATGAAATGGAACGGTTTGGCAAATGCGCCCTGCAGCGTGCGGTTCTGTGGCGCTGTGAAGATTGTCGGGGACGGGGATTAGATTCGAAAATCAATTTCCATCAGTGCTTAATACCTCAAGACTGCAACCTGGTCTCGTCTGGTTCTCATTTGGCACCCCTTGCACTAATTGTGTGTGTGTGTCTGTCTCTGTGTGTACATGTGTGTGTGTGTGTGCGTGGATCATGATATAATCCCCCCCCCTGTATTTCAATACTGGGGGATTTTAATTAAGAGCATTTGAGAGAGAACTCCATTTTCCTAATGAAGATGAGCCAAAGGTAAATTAATTGTAATAGCAAATTCAATTTAATCCCTCGGTGTTATAATTAAGAAAAGGGCTGTTATTTTCAGCCTGACTGCAATGTAATTAAGTGGCACGTGTGTGTCGCCCCAGCCTCAACCAAGCTCCAACTACAGTGAGTGTTGATTAAAGCACATGGCATTACTTTAAAGAACGTGCCTTTTTGTTTCGAAGGGAAGGCATGTTAATATTTTCCCCCTCCTTCTTTGCCCCTCTATGTTGATTGCAAGCTTATCTCTATAAATTATTTGTGTTTTGTTGACCAGGCAGTTCATAGTGTTATGGAACACACAGCATGGAAACAGGCCCTTCAGCCCAACAAAAAATAGACACAAAACGCTGGAGTAGCTCAGCGGGTCAGGCAGCATCTCTGGAGAGAAGGAATGGGTGACGTTTTGGGTCGAGACCCTTCTTCAGCCATAGAGACACACAGCATGGAAACAGGCTCTCCAGCCCAACAAAAGGTAGACACAAAAAGCTGGAGTAACTCAGCGGGTCAGGCAGCATCTCGGGAGAGAAGGAATGGATGACGTTTCGGATCTCGACCTGAAACGTCACCCATTGTTTCTCTCCCAAGATGCTGCCTGACCCTGCTGAGTTACTCCAGCATTTTGTGTCTACCTTCGATTTTAACAAGCATCTGCAGTTTTTTCCCTGCACCTTCAGTCCAACATGTCCACACTATCAATCCTTCATTCACACTAATTCTATGTTAATCCCATTTTTAAAAATTCTTCACACATTCTGATTTGGTTTATTTATTGCCACATGTAGAGAAATATGGTGGAATATTAGAAAATAACTGCAGATGCTGGTACAAATCGATTTATTCACAAAATGCTGGAGTAACTCAGCAGGTCAGGCAGCATCTCGGGAGAGAAGGAATGGGTGACGTTTCGGGTCGAGACCCTTCTTCAGACTGATGGAATATGGTGGAATATTTGTTCTGTATTGAAATGCTATCCCAGTCAAGTCCATCTGTACGTAAGTATAATGAATATTGATTTGTCTCACTTCAGGTAGCCCTGGCATTCCCTCTCTCTACCCCTCCCCCACCCAAGTCTCACTAGCTTCTCGTTTTCACCCAACAAACATCTAACAATGGCCTGTTTCCTTTATCATTGTTACTTTTCTGCATATCTTTCATTCATTGTTCTTTATCTCTCCACATCACTGTCTATATCTCTCGTTTCCGTTATCCCTAACCAGTCTGAAGAAGGGTCTCGACGTGAAACGTCACCCATTCCTTCTCTCCAGAGATGCTGCCTGACCCGCTGAGTTACTCCAGCTTTTTGTGTCCACCTTCGTAAGTAGAATAGATTTGCTTCTGGAACAGATGCAGAGAGTCGCCATGTTTTTACTCAATCTTGTAACTCTCAAGTCTCTGAAAAGTCCAATCTTGGCCGATCAATGGACCCCATCAAAGCTAATCCCATTTTCCATAGTCCTCTGAATCCTTCCTATGCATATACCTGAATAAGTGTCTTTTAAATGTTGTTATTCCACCTGCCCCGACTACCTCCTCCGGTAGCTTATTCCATATACCCACCACCCCCTGAGTGACGAAACAGGAATTGGAGATGCTGGCTTACAATAAAAGGCACAAAGTGCTGGAGTAATTCAGCGGGTCAGACAGCATCGCTGGAGAACTTGGAGAGTTGACGTTTCAGATCAGGGCCATTCTTCACCTTCTGAGCAAGAATTGCTGAATCCTGAAAAAGAATTTAAAGAGAAATACCGCAGAGAGAGAGAGAGAGAGAGAGAGAGAGAGAGAGAGAGAGAGAGAGAGAGAGAGAGAGACACACACACACACACACACACACACACACACACACACACACACACACACACACACACACACACACACACACACACACACACACACACACACGCAGCACGGTGATGCAGCGGTAGAGTGGCTGCCTTACAGCACTAGATACCAGATGTCAGAGGTTATGGGGAGAAGGCAGGAGAATGGGCTTAGGAGGGAGAGACAGATCAGCCATGATTGAATGGCAGAGTAGACTTGATGGGCCAAACGGCCTAATTCTACTCCTATTCCTTCTGACCTTATATATGAACACACATGCAAAAAAATATATGTGTGTGTGTGTGCATGTATGTGTTTGTGTGTATATATACAGTATATCCACATGCACACACACAAATATACATATTTTCTGTGTGTGTGTATTTGTGTATATGTATAGATTTATGCATTTATATGAATAAATAAATAAATTTGAAATGCTCTTGTAAATACTTGCAAAATACTCTTGAAATATATATATATATATATATATATATATATATATATATATACAGATATATACAAAATGCTGGAGTAACTCAGCAGGTCAGGCAGCATCTCAGGAGAGAAGGAATGGGCGACGTTTCAGGTCGAGACCCTTCTTCAGTCTGAAGAAGGGTCTTGACCCGAAACGTCGCCAATTCCTTCTCTCCTGAGATGCTGCCTGACCTGCTGAGTTACTCCAGCAGTTTGTGAATAAATACCTTCGATTTGTACCAGCATCTGCAGTTATTTTCTTACACAGATATATACAGATATATTTATATATATGAAATAACAAGGAACTGCAGTTCAGCAAAGAAAGACATAAAATGACAGAGTAACTCAGCGGGTCAGGCAGCATCCCGGGAGAACATGATGAGGCAATGGTTTGGGTTGGGTCTGAAGAAGGGTCTCGACCCTAAACATCACCTATCCATGTTCTCCAGAGATGCTGCCTGACCCGGTGAGTTACTCCAGCACTCTGTGTCTTTATTTTCCAGTTCTCCATGTAACACTTTATTTATTTCAACCACTGTTACTCAATCAGATTATCATATTGTCCGCACATTCATTTTAAAAATCTTCGATAAACGCAATGAAATTCAGACTTCTTTTGGAAAATGTTCCTCCCAAAACCATTAGGCAGTGTTGACCTATTTAAGGAAACTAATTTCAACCTGAGTCATCCAAGCAAGACACCAAGGTAAATGCATTCTAGCATTTTAAGTACATTGCAAAAGTGAAATACTCTTGGGAAAGGAGACTGAGGTTTTAGGTCAACAACCTTTCATGAAATGTACAATCTATCATGTAATAAAGACCATGTAGGAAAGAACTGCAGATACTGGTTTAAATCGAAGGTGGACACAAAATGCTGGAGTAACTCAGCGGGTCAGGCAGCATCTCTGGAGAGAAGGAATGGGTGACGTTTCGGGTCGAGATCCTTCTTGGTCTAGACCCAAAATGTCACCCATTCCTTCTCTCCAGAGATGCTGCCTGGCCCGCTGAGTTACTCCAGCATTTTGTGTCTACCTTATAATAAAGACCTCCAGTTACTAGCAGCTGAGTGTGTGGAATTTTCCTTTTTTAATTTAATTGGATTGGATTGAATTGAATCATAGAAACATAGAAACATAGAAAATAGGTGCAGGAGTAGGCCATTCGGCCCTTCGAGCCTGCACTGCCATTCAATATGATCATGGCTGATCATCCAACTCAGTATCCTGTACCTGCCTTCTCTCCATACCCCCTGATCCCTTTAGCCACAAGGGCCCCATCTAACTCCCTCTTAAATATAGCCAATGAACTGAACTCAACTACCTTCTGTGGCAGAGAATTCCACAGATTCACCACTCTCTGAGAATTCCACAGATTCACCACTCTCTGAATCAAAAGATACAGCATGAAAATAGGCCCTTCGGCCCTCCAGGGCCATGCCAACCATAGATCACCTGTTCGCTCTAGTTCCATGTTATCCCACTTTTGCAACCACTCCCTGCACACCAGAGGGCAATTTACAGAGGGCCAATTAACCTACAAACCAGCACGTCTTTGGGATGTGGGAGGAAACCGGAGCACCCGGAGGAAACCCACTTGGTCACAGGGAGAACGCGAGAACTCCACACAGACAGCACGATTGAAGGTCACGAGGTCACGATTGAACCCAGATCTCTGAGGCAGCAGCTCTACCCGCTGCACCACTGTGCTGGATTGAAGGCTTTTTCTGCTAGTTTGAGGAACAGTTCCAAAATTCAACAATTGGGAAGGATTTGCCACCCTCTGGGTGATGGAAGTTCTTCTGATTTCAATTCTGAATGACTGTCTGACCCCTTATTTTAAGTTCCAGACACCACAAACAGTCAAGACCAGATTTCCTTTACACTTTAGACTTTAAAGATACAGTGTAGAAACGGGTCCTTCGGCCGACCGAGTCCACGCCGACCATCGATCACCCTGATTACGAGTACTATCCCACACACCATGGACAACTTACAATTTACGAACCTACACACCTGCACGTCTTTGGAGCGTGAGAGGAAACTGGAACACATGGAGAAACCCCACGCTGTCACGGGGAGAACGTACAAACACTACACAGGCAGCACCTGTAGTCAGGATGGAACCCGGGTCTCTTGCGCTGTAATTTGGGGAATATGGAGAGAATAAAATAGAATTGGTGCCAATGGATGCTTGATTGCCAACATGGACAATAGACCCAAAAAGCTGAAGAAGGGTCTCGACCTGAAATGCCACCCATTCCATTTCTCTAAAGATGTTGTCTGACCCGCTGAATTACTCCAGCTCTTTGTGTCTATCTTCAGATTCAACCGGCATCTGCAGTTCCTTCCTGCAAATACCTTTCAAATGTCTAAGACATACACAACCTTATGAAATGGATAGTTGACCGTTTCGTCAAGTTAACAATATGAATGACAGCGGAGTCAAGGGATATGGAGAGAAGGCAGGAACTTGTCTTGTTACAATGGCACCTGTCAAGGGGTGGGATATATTAGGCAGCAAGTGAACAGTCAGTTCTTGAAGTTGACGTGTTGGATGCAGGAGCAATGGGCAGGAGTAAAGACCTGAGCGACTTTGACAAGGGCCAAATTGTTATGGCCAGACGACTGAGTCAGAGCATCTCTGAAACGGCAAGGCTTGTGGGGTGCTCCCGGTCAGCAGTGGTGAGTACCGACCGACAGTGGTCCGAGGAGGGACAAACCACAAACCGGCTACAGACAGGGTGTTGGGCGCCCAAGGCTCATCGATACTAGGCAGGTGGTCATATTGTTTTGGCTCATTAATGTATATATATACATTATATACAAATGTACAGGAGAAAAAGTTCAGCGTGTGTATACTGTATACAAATCACATACACACATACCCATTACATATATATATATAACCCATTCCTTCCCTCCTGAGATGCTCCCTGACCTGCTGAGTTACTCCAGCATTTTGTGAATAAATACCTTCTATATATATATATGTGTGTGTGTGTGTGTGTGTGTGATTTGTATACAGTTTACACACACACTGTACTTTAATTTATCGTTTATTATATTGTTTACAGTGCACTGTGTTTACATATTCTGTTGTGCTGTTGCAAGTAAAAATTTCATTGTTCTATCTGGGACATCTGACACAGAAGGTAGGCACAAAACGCTGGAGTAACTCAGCGGGACAGGCAGCATCTCTGGAGAGAAGGAATGGGTGACGTTTTGGGTCGAGACCCTTCTTCAGACCGAGAGACAGGGGAGGAGGAGACTAGAGAGTAAGTGGAAGGTTGAGGTGTGAAAATAACAGATCAAAGCAGACGTTGTCCAAGGAAATGTAAGATGTCCACAAAATGCTGGAGTAACTCAGCGGGTCAGGCAGCATCTCTGGAGTGAAGGTATACGTGACATTTCGGGTCGAGACCCTTCTTCAGACTGGGATTCAGGTGAAGCAGTGGAGGCCAATTCTCTGAATGCATTCAAGAGAGAGCCAGATCTTAAGGATAGCGGAGTCAGGGGGTATGGGGAGAAGGCAGGAACGGGGTACTGATTGAGAATGATCAGCCATGATCACATTGAATGGTGGTGCTGGCTCGAAGGGCCGAATGGCCTCCTCCTGCACCTGTTGTCTATTGAGATGGAGACACGGGGATAAGGAGGAGTAAGGTGTGAAAACAAGACAATAAAACACTCTTGTGTGAAGGAACTGCAGATGCTGGTTTAAACTAAAGATAGACATAAAAAGCTGGGGTAACTCAGCGGGTCAGGCAGCATCTCAGGATGGAGTACTGACCTGGAGTACTGTGTGCAGTTTTGGTCTCCAAATTTGAGGAAGGATATTCTTGCCATTGAGGGCGTGCAGCGGAGGTTTACTAGGTTAATTCCCGGAATGGCGGGACTGTCATCTGTTGAAAGACTGGAGCGACTAGGCTTGTATACACTGGAATTTAGAAGGATGAGAGGAGATCTTATCGAAACGTATAAGATTATTAAGGGGTTGGACACGTTAGAGGCAGGTAACATGTTCCCAATGTTGGGGGAGTCCAGAACAAGGGGCCACACAGTTTAAGAATAAGGGGTAGGCCATTTAGAACTGAGACTTTTTCAGTCAGAGAGTTGTGAATCTGTGGAATTCTCTGCCTCAGAAGGCAGTGGAGGCCAATTCTCTGAATGCATTCAAGAGAGAGCTGGATAGAGCCCTTAAGGATAGCGGAGTCAGGGGGTATGGGGAGAAGGCAGGAACGGGGTACTGATTGAGAATGATCAGCCATGATCACATTGAATGGCGGTGCTGGCTCGAAGGGCCGAGTGGCCTCCTCCTGCACCTGTTGTCTATTGAGAGAAGGAATGGGTGTCGATACCCTTCTTCAGACCAGCTTTTGACCGAGTCTGAAGAAGGGTCTCGACCCGAAACGTCACCCATTTCTTCTCTCCAGAGACGCTGCCTGACCCGCTGAGTTACTCCAGCATTTTGTGTTCTGCCCTTTAATGTCTCTATTGTTCCCCGACCCTGTCACCTCTCTCTCTCTCTCTCTCTCTCTCTCTCTCTCTCTCTCTCTCTCTCTCTCTCTCTCTCTCTCTCTCTCTCTCTCTCTTCTCTTTCTCTCTCTCTCTCTCTCTCTCTTCCTCTCTCTCTCTCTCTCTCTCTCCGCCTCGTGGGTTTAATCCCCTGCTTGCCAGCGTGGTTGGCTGTGACTGCAACAGCGACCGGGATAAATAAATCCTTGGGACATCTGTTCCCCGTGCTGACTCTGGTGACCGCCTGTCCCGTCCCCATCCCTCTTATTGCCCCTGCCACCAGCTCCCTCTGATCACAGGGCAGCCAACACTGAGAGGCAAAGCGACCATCCCTCGCCACCCACTCGCCCACCCTCCAGAGTCGCCGTTCCTTTCCTCTCCCCCCGCTACAAGATCTGATCTCTTCTGGTTTAAAGCCCAAGGTAAGATTTATCACCCTTAGCTCAAAGCACATTACGGACTGTAATTGACTTTTAAAACTCGGGCCACGGTTTATTTGGTATTGATCCTGGTTTAAAGGTTTAATAAGGCGGCTAAAATTATTTCTAATGACCTAACTCCTTAAATTTTAATGCGTTATATTGCAAGCTGACCGAGTTACTTCACCGGACAGCACCAAGACGCTGGGATTTATTCACAAAATGCTGGAGGACCTGCTGAGTTACTCCAGCATTTTGTGAATAAATCGATCTGTACCAGCATCTGCAGTTATTTTCTTATACCAAGACGCTTGGATTGGGAACTTAAAGAAGAGTTTAGTTTAGTTTTCACCGTTGTACGATTCACCGAGACCTCAGCAACCCTTCAACTCCAAAACAAAACACTCCTTACAAATAGTGTAAGAAAATAACTGCAGATGCTGGTACAAATCGAAGGTATTTATTCACAAAATGCTGGAGTAACTCAGTGGGTCAGGCAGCATCTCAGGAGAGAAGGAATGGGTTGCTAGTTAATCAGTCGTTCTAGTTTTTAATTATGGATTTACCTTGGCCTTTCGTGGTTAACTGGTTTCGGGTCGAGACCCTTCTTCACCCTCCTTACAAATACATAGATACAATAACGTAACAGCATCATTTTTATGGCGAGAATTGACTGAATCTGATTTTTGTTTTACAATAATACTTTGATAATCTGTTTCAATGGGGTTTTTTTAAATGAATTATATTACGCCTATTTGCTTTATTATATAACTTTTGAGCGATTCTCTTTCCCACTCGTAGGCAGAGGGGACTGCAGATCATCATATCATATCATATATATATTCAGCGCGGAAACAGGCCCTTCGGCCCACCAAGTCCGCGCCGCCCAGCGATCCCCGTACATTAACACTATCCTACACACACTAGGGACATTTTTTACATTTACCCAGCCAATTTACCTACATACCTGTACGTCTTTGGAGTGTGGGAGGAAACCGAAGATCTCGGAGAAAACCCACGCAGGTCACGGGGAGAACGTACAAACTCCGTACAGACAGCGCCCGTAGTCAGGATCGAACAGCATTCGCTGTAAGGCAGCAACTCTACCGCTGCGCTGGAGTGCTGGAGTAATTCAGCGGGCCAGGCAGCATCTCTGGAGAACATGGATTGATCAGTCTGAAGGAGGATGCCGACCCCCAAAGTCATCTATAATGTGCTCCGGGATTGCTGCCCGGCCCGCTGAGTTACTCCAGCATCTTATTTATTTCTCATTTCTAGTCGTTGGTTACTAGTTGCTAGTTAGTCAGTCGTTCTAGTTTTTAGTTGTGGATTTACCTTGGCCTTTCGTTGCTAACTGGTTTCTAGTCAGTACCTGAGTAACTGGAGGGAGAGGTGAAGGCAACGGCCTGTATATTAACATCGTCACACTTGCCTCCATCTCCTATTAATATCATCTATCTATCTATCTATCTATCTATCTATCTATCCATCTATCCATCTATCCATCTCTCCATCTCTCCATCTCTCCATCTCTCTATCTCTCTATCAAAGAACTGCAGATGCTGGTTTAAATCGAAGGTAGATACAAAATGCTGGAATAACTCAGCGGGTCAGGCAGCATCTCTGGAGAGATGGGTGACGTTTCGGGTCGAGACCCTTCTATCTGTCTATCTGTCTCTATTCCATTCCATCCCCATTCCTCTCTCTCTCTCTCTCTCTCTCTCTCTCTCTCTCTCTCTCTCTCTCTCTCTCTCTCTCTCTCTCTCTCTCTCTCTCTCTCTCTCTCTCTATCTGTCTATATTTCTCTCTCTCTCTCTCTCTCTCTCTCTCTCTCTCTCTATATATATATATATATATATATATATACTTTTTTTTAAAAATGTATATATATATTATACCTTTCTCCTCCCCCCTTCTCTCTCTCTCTCTCTCTCTCTCTCTCTCTCTCTCTCTCTCTCTCTCTCTCTCTCTCTCTCTCTCTCTCTCTCTCTCTCTCTCTCTCTCTCTCTATCTCTCTCTCTCTCTGCCGCTCGTTCTCATCGCCCCTTCGATACCTCGCGTACTGCCGCAGATCGAAGTCCCTTTCCCCCGCACAGCGACTACAATGAACAAAACAGGAACGCTTGCGTTATACTCAAATAAACACACCGCGCATTCCTAAACGCCTCCTTGAATGTTCTCCCGGGGACGGCATTTAGTTTCAGAAAACGCCCGGGTAAACCGATGAATGGTGATTTCCAAACGAGTGTATCTTCAAGAGTCAAGCCTGTTTAATTGTGTTTATGCGGCAATAAGAGAGCAGCGAAATTTTACCTTACAGGCTCGTAAACGTAACACACAAACAGATAATATTTAATCATCGAAAATTTAATGAATTAATAACTACAACGCTTGTGTTAAACGATGTCCTTGGTTAAACTAAAGCCAGCCTAGTCTGAATGAACAGCACCTTCAGCACCGTACAGCCCAGCGGTATAAACATTGACTTCCCTAACTACCAGTAACCTTTGATTTCCCTCTCTCTCCATCCGCCCCCCTTAGTTCTCTGACCAGTCTGAGTGTCCTGGTTAAGTTGGGTCTCGACCCGAAACGTCACCCATCCCTTCTTTCCAGAGATGCTGCCTGACCCGCTGAGTTACTCCAGCATTTTGTGTCTTGTTGTTTCGTGGACGTTCAGAGTGTTATGTGGTGTTTTCAAGAGCCTGGTGGTTATGGGGGAGAAGCTACAGACAATAGACAATAGGTGCAGAAGGAGGCCACTCGGCCCTTCGAGCCAGCACCGCCATTCAATGTAATCATGGCTGATCATTCTCAATCAGTACCCCGTTCCTGCCTTCTCCCCGTACCCCCTGACTCCGCTATCCTTAAGAGCTCTATCTAGCTCTCTCTTGAATGCATTCAGAGAATTGGCCTCCACTGCCTTCTGAGGCAGAGAATTCCACAGATTCACAACTCTCTGACTGAAATAGTTTTTCCTCATCTCCGTTCTAAATGGCCTACCCCTTATTCTTAAACTGTGGCCCCTTGTTCTGGACTCCCCCAACATTGGGAACATGTTTCCTGCCTCTAACGTGTCCAACCCCTTAATAATCTATAGGAAAATAACTGCAGATGCTGGTACAAATCGAAGGTATTTATTCACAAAATGCTGGATTAACTCAGCAGGTCAGGCAGCATCTCAGGAGAGAAGGAATGGGTGACGTTTCGGGTCGAGACCCTTCTTCAGACTGATCTTAATAATCTTATACGTTTCGATAAGATCTCCTCTCATCCTTCTAAAGGATCCTTCCTATTAGTGGTGCTGGCTCGAAGGGCCAAATGGCCTCCTCCTGCACCTATTTTCTATGTTTCTACGTTTCTATTGAATTTGACCTGGTAATGCACCGATTGCATCCAACCCCATTCCTAATTCCTTTTGCTTTAAAGACAACTCGTGTTTTGTTTGGTTTAGACAGACACAAAATGCTGGAGTAACTCAGCAGGTCAGGCAGCATCTCTGGAGAGAAGGAATGGGTGACGTTTCGGGTCGAGACCCCTCTTCAGACTCAGATTTCAGTTTAGTTTAATTTAGTTTCGTTTAGAGATACAGCGCGGAAACAGGCCCTTCGGCCCACTGGGTCCTCACCGACCAACGATCCCCGCGCATTAACATTACCCCACACACACCAGGGACAACTTATATTTATACCGAGCCAATTAACCTACAAAACCTGTCTGAAGAAGGGTCTCGACCCGAAACGTCACCCATTCCTTTTCTCCTGAGATGCTGCCTGACCCGCTGAGTTACTCCAGCATTTTGTGAATAAATACCTTCGATTTGTACCAGCATCTGCAGTTATTGTCTTATACTACAAACCTGCAGGTCTTTGGGAGTGTGGGAGGAAACCGGAGCGCCCGGAGAAAACCCTCTGACACCCTGACTTATAACTTAGTCCTTCTCTCCAGAGATGCTGCCTGTCCCGCTGAGTTACCCCAGCATTTTGTGCCTATTACCGGGGTGGCGACCTTTCAGTTCTACATCCAAGCGCTGTTTAATCGCGGGGGGGATTCTTTCTGACTCTACGCCCTGACAGACAGCGAATTTCAGACTCCCACCGCCATCTGGGTGGGAAAAAAACATAATCCTTCCAGCCCTTCCACCAATTACTTTAAATGTAACCCTTCTGCTAAGGTAAATAGCTCCCTCTTATTTATTTTGTCTAAACCCCACCTGAGTTCATACCCTGTAATTATATCTCTCATCGCCGGCCTATCCAATCTTTCCTTATTGTGTATGCATTCAAGAGAGAGCTAGATAGAGCTCTCAAGGATAGTGGAGTCAGGGGGTATGGGGAGAAGGCAGGAACGGGGTACTGATTGAGAATGATCAGCCATGATCACATTGAATGGCGGTCGGTGCGGGCTCGAAGGGCCGAATGGCCTCCTCCTGCACCTATTGTCTATTGTCTACATATTTAACTAATCGCATTAGCTATAAGCGCGGTAGAAACACGCCATGTGCGAGGTGGTCGGTTCTATGGAAAACTGAGTGAAGTACCTCGGCGGGTCAAGCAGCATCTGGGGAGGGAAATGGTCAGAAGATGTTTCGGGTCGGAACCCTTCTTCAGACTGATTCCTAGCGTGGTCGAAGAACTGCAGGAATCACAGACGGGCTGGGAGCAGCCATAAGTGATAGGAGAAGAATTAGGCCATTCGGCCCATTAAGTCTACTCCGCCATTCAATCCTGGCTGATTTATCTCTCTCCCTCTCAACCCCATTCTCCTGCCTTCTCCCCATAACCCCTGACACCCGAAACTTATCAAGAATCTATCTCTGCCTTAAAAATATTCATTGCCTTGGCCTCCACAGCCTTCTGTGGTAAAGAATCCCACAGATTCACCACCCTCTGACTAAAGAAATTCCTCCTCATCTCCTTCCCAAAGGAACGTCTAATTCTGAGGCTGTGCCCTCTAGTCCTAGACTCTCTCACTAGTGGAAACATCCTCTCCACATCCACTCTATCCAGGCCGCTCACTGTTCGGCAAGTTTCAATCAGGTCCCCCCCTGTTAGAGTGTGTCTCCCAGGGTCGGAGATAGGATAGACACACCTTGAGGAGATTTCACAACGAAGCAAGAAAACGGAGACTCGAGAAACTACAGATGTTGGAATCTTGGGCAAAAGTGCTGGAGGAACTCGGTCTGAAGAAGGATCTCGACCCGAAACATCGTCTGTCCATCCCCTCCACAGATGCTGCCTGACCCGTTGACTTCCCCCAGCACCTTGTGTTTTGTTCAAGATTTCAACACCTGCAGATCATTTGTGCTCTAAGGACCAGTTTTACTCTGCAATGTATATAATCAGAAAAGATAGTCCCGGGATGGAGAGAGGGGCCACGGTTTAAGAATAAGGGGTCGGCCATTTAGAACTGAGATGAGGAAAAACTTTTTCAGTCAGAGAGTTGTGAATCTGTGGAATTCTCTGCCTCAGAAGGCAGTGGAGGCCAATTCTCTGAATGCATTCAAGAGAGAGCTGGATAGAGCTCTTAAGGACAGCGGAGTCAGGGGGTATGGGGAGAAGGCAGGAACGGGGTACTGATTGAGAATGATCAGCCATGATCACATTGAATGGCGGTGCTGGCTCGAAGGGCCGAATGGCCTCCTCCTGCACCTATTGTCTATTGAATGGGTGACGTTTCGGGTCGAGACTCTTCGGACTGAGAGGGATGGGAGAGGGGGAGAGAGGGAGAGACGGGGAGAGGGGTGTAGAGAGAGGGGGCGATGAGATAGAGAGAGAGAGAGAGAGAGAGTGACGGCGAGTGGGGGAGAGAGGGGGTTGAAAGAGACCGACACAGAGAGGGGGAGAGGGAGAAAGAGAGATTAAGCGAGGGGAGGGGAGGGGGGGTAGAGAGGAGAGAGTGGAGAGTGGCAGAGAGGGAGAGGGCGAGAGAGAGGGAGGGAGTGAGAAAGAGAAAGACAGAGATGGGGGAGATAGATTGAGAGGAAGAGGGGAGAGGGGGAGAGAGACAGAGAGAGACAGAGAGTGGGAAATTGAGATGGGAGAGAGAGAGGGGTGAAGGGGGGGGGAGGGAGGGAGAGAGAGGGGGAGAGGGGGAAATGGAGATGGATAGAGAGAGAGGGTAGAAGGGGAGAGAGGGAGAAAGAGGAACACAGAGAGAGAGAGAGAGAGAGAGAGCAGTTGGTTAGACGATGGAGAGAGGGTGCTGTCGGGAGCAGGGATTGGTCAGGGAACACATGGCAGGGCAAGTGGACGAGTCGCGGCATAACCCGCTCTCCGCTCTCACTTCCAGTGAGCTCGCCTCTAACAAGGTTAAGCCATATTTTAGTTGGGGCTTAAAGTTCTCCAATATCCATTTAACATATTTCTCCCCCTCCCCTCGGTAATTACACTGAATTCATATATCCCAGGGCTTGTCGCGGCCGGTTGGGAAAGTACTTTGCAAATTCTAAACCCTCTTGTTATGATTCCTTTGCAGTCCAGCGAGGAGATCTCGTTCGTCCGCTTGCCGCCTCTCCCGGCTAATCTAAACTTCTACAAACGCGGGTAAGCTCCAAATGTCATTTTACAGCAGTCAGCTTAGTTGGAAGCAGCGTCCCCACCATCCAAGATACCATTGGGAACGTTTCTCGAATGGTGTATGTGTGTGCGGGGGAGAAAAAAAAGTTGATTTCGGCTAGAAATTGGTCACATTCACCCCCTTCGTTCAATGTATTCATTTCGGTAAATTTCTTGACGGTGTTAAATATAATGGCGTTGTTGGATTGTTCAAAGTTATACTTCTTATACTATTGGATTGTTCAAATCTGGCGTGTGTTTTAGAACAAAATTATATAATGGCAGAAGGTGAGATTTGGTAAATGTCCGTTTGAATCCTGCGTTCAGGGAATGCCTGAATTCTATAATAACTATTATTTTAACAAGCTTACAAGATTTGAGAATTTCCTTTCAACGCCGCGGTGTGAGACAGAAAATCCTCTTTTTATGAGTTTAACACGAATTAATCCCAAGCAACATTTTCCAACCTTTTAAGCCCTGGAAATAAACCTGATATTAACCTCGACCGCTGAAGTGATTTACATTTCGATATTTTATTTATAGATTCGTTTTTTTTTTTGCTGGCTGGATTTTATTTTTAAATGTAGGCGCTTGTCGTGATGTAAATACCGGTTTGATTTTGTAGATGTTGTTAAACATAGTTGTACGCAATTCCGACTTATTTGGAGAGCTCTTCTGCCAATCGCCGGGGATAGATAGTCTGTGCGAAATAGAAAGTAAAATATAATTCTACTTTTTACAATCCTAAGGCCTACAAAAACGTCGCCCATTCCTTCTCTCCAGAGAGTTACTCCAGTGTTTCGTGTCTATCTATGGTTCTGAACTTCTTACAATCTTTACAACGAAAATGTCATTAATATTTGCATTGAATTATGCTCTTTTTAAATATATGTGATATTATAAATAGAGAATGATATTGGAAAGAAAGAAATAACGTCTGAACCATAAACAGCGACGAAAATGGGATTTTTTTCGTTGGGTTTTTGCTGTGGTTATTGAAATCTGCCAGACTTCGTTAACATTGTCCACACGACAATAATTTCTACTGTATCTTTACTTCTTTAAAAATTGAATTTAGAAATTGAGATTAAATAGAAATTGAAAATTTGACCTAAATTTCTTTAACCTAAAACGCATTAAAATTCGTTGGCCAAAATGTTCCGATCGGAGTATGATTAGATTGTGAAATATCGTTCCATATTATATCTTTCTATGTTTCTATATTCGTGTTTAACGCGAGTCTTGCACAGGTAGCTGGAAGTGTCTCTGTACTTTCTGTGTACGATGGGGAACTTAGAAAGCAGAAGCCTCGCTGTTTACAATTAATTTAGACATGTAACCAAACGCAGGTCAATATATTATAAGAAAATAACTGCAGATGCTGATACAAATCGAAGGTATTTATTCACAAAAAGTTGGAGTAACTCAGCAGGTCAGGCAGCACCTCGGGAGAGAAGGAATGGGTGACGATTCGGGTCGAGACCCTTCTTCAGACTGAACACGAATATATTAATCAGTTGTTATTTGTGACTGTTGTTAGCTTAGAATAGTTTCCCTGCCCACACCCTAGACACCAAAATCCTTATGAATGTATATTTTGCATTACTGAAGGGTAAAAACACAAGTTTGTTTGCGTTCTAGACTTAATGTACCGTGTAAATCCCACAGTCACAATTACTGTTGTTGTCAGACACTCGTTTCAGAGTAAGACCGAGATATATTTATTAACTATCTTGGATTACTAAATGTCCAATGTGGTTTCTGCACTAACTTTACACACACTCGCCTGCACATCTTACACAAATGTCAGCATTTTATATTTACGTGACGTTTGGATTGTTGAGGGTTTAGGGATTATCAGTTTCCACATCCATTCTTTATTGTGCAGGGGGAATGAACTGCATACGCAGTTTGGTCTGAAGAAGGGTCTCGACCCCAAACGTCGCCCATTCCTTCTCTCCAGTTGCTGAGTTACTCCAGCTTCTTGTGTCTAACTTCCATAATCCACACACGCATGTTCGCCTACAAACCGCGCATATTCTCTATCAACACGTGTAATAAATGGATCACTGTAAACTATTTGTGGAAAGGCGATGTCGGGTAGAGATTCGGCGGTGGAAAGATTCAGCAGATGGGAGAAGTTATCAAGGCCAGCGAAGTTCTTAACGTGGAATCTATCTCCTGTATTTATTCACAAAATGCTGGGGTAACTCAGCAGGTCAGGCAGCATCTCAGGAGAGAAGGAATGGGTGACGTTTCGGGTCGAGACCCTTCTTCAGACTGATGTCAGGGGAGGGCCGGGACAAAGGAAGGATATCTCCATCATTTTGAGAACAAATACCTTCGATTTGTACCAGCATCTGCAGTTATTTTCTTACACTATCTATCTCCTGTAATATCCAATGCAATTGTCTGAAGAAGGGTCTCGACCCGAAACGTCACCCATTCCTTCTCTCCAGAGATGCCGCCTGACCTGCTGAGTTACTCCAGCGTTTTGTGTCTATCTTTGGTTTAAACCAGCACCTACACAATTGTGCACCGTCTACACTTCTAGAGACTGTTACCTAAACGGCGCGGCTAAAACAATGGAGAAACCACGAGAGCGCTACGTTAAATTGTTTTCCAGTGCTGTGGGGAAAGCAAATTTATTCCCCATTGCTGAAAAAATCCACCAGACTTCGTAGAGGGCGTAAATATATACTTTAAATCGGTCGTAGATAGACACAAAATGCTGGAGTAACTCAGCGGGTCAGGCAGCATCTCTGGAGAGAAGGAACGGGTTACACAAAACAATTGTACGAAAATTCAACTTTCCCTAAACTTCCAAAGTAACAAATTTATCAAATAACGATTTTAAAAAAATACAAAACACCCCGGATGCTGATAATTTAAACTAAAACTAGGAGATAGTGCTAATTCGACGGGTCCCGACTTGAAACATTAGTACCTATCCATGTTCTCCACAGATGCTGCCTGGCCCGTTGAGTTACTCCAGCACTCTGTGAAACGTCACCTATCCATGTTCTCCACAGATGCTGCCTGACCCGCTGAGTTACTCCAGCGTTTTTTGTGTATTTTTTGTTGGGTAAGATTTACATTCGTTTGAGAGTCCGATCGAATAAACAAATCCCAAACGCAAACTCTGATAATGGGCGTTAAATTCATAAATTACAGCTGTGGGATTCTAATTGAGTTTTTCGAAATGGAAAGTAACATGAAGTTATTATTCTTGTTTTCACAAAGAATTGTGAGAATAAAATATAAGAAAATAACTGCAGATGCTGGTACAAATCGAAGGTATTTATTCTCACAAAATGCTGGAGTAACTCAGCAGGTCAGGCAGCATCTCAGGAGAGAAGGAATGGGTGACGATTCGAGACCCGAATCGTCACCCATTCCTTCTCTCCTGAGATGCTGCCTGACCTGCTGAGTTACTCCAGCATTTTGTGAGAACAAAATAGTTGTTTTTCGTGAAGTTGAAAGGGAATTGGCCATAATGGGCTACGGAGGTATTTTCGACATGATTTCACACTTTGACTTCCGCGGTCGGCTTTGATAAATGCACGCTAGACTTCCCAAATTGTTCCAATAAACAACTCGAAAAGAATTGGATATACAAGCGACCGGTTTACAAAAAGAAAAGCCACCAAGCGGAGAAAGAAGTCTGGAGAAGGGTCTCGACCCGAAACGTCGCCCATTCCTTCTCTCCTGAGATGCTGCCTGACCTGCTGAGTTACTCCAGCATTTTGTGAATAAATACCGCGGAGTTAAGGAGTGTCTTAATTCAAAAACAATTACTGCTAAAAGTGTGCATTTACCCCCCGAGTTGGTGTAAGTGTGGGATCTTTAACACCTTATATTTACCCACATTTCCGCCACCAATTTCGCAGCCAACAATAATAATTAATCTTAGATAGACACGAAAAGCTGGGCTAACTAACTCAGCGGGGCAGTTACTCCGGCGTTTTTGTGCCTGTCTTCGGTTTAAACCAGCATCTGCAGTTCCTTCCAACACATTCATTGATCTTAGATCTGGTTTTCAGATTGTGGCACGGTTTATTTAGTGCGACGGATCGGCGGGGGTTCTCGACGCGGTGTAAATGTGGTCCACAGGGCTTGTTAATGAACGGACAATAGAAATAATTGAAGAGGTGGTCTCTATATTTACCCCGCAGTCAAGTAAACAAGGCGGCCATTAACTTGCGCCTCTGAGTTGATAACATCATTCCCTCAACGCCTGGCGCTGTATATTGGACTGATTGTTAATTCGCGCCTTCCTAATTACCACAACCTTCTTAATTACAAGTGGGGCGAGGGAGGTATTCCATTACAGATCATTCCTCAACCCTAAAATTCCTTAAACTAAAATGCATTAACAGGTAACCCAGGAAAAATCCAACTTTTTCCCCCCGATTGCTTCGAATTCAAACGCACAAGACTGTGATTAAGACTATAGACAATAGACAATAGGTGCAGGAGGAGGCCATGCGGCCCTTCGAGCCAGCACCGCCATTCAATGTGATCATTCTCAATCAGTACCCCGTTCCTGCCTTCTCCCCATACCCCCTGACTCCGCTATCCTTAATAGCTCTCTCTTGAGTGCATTCAGAGAATTGGCCTCCTGAGGCAGAGAATTCCATAGATTCACAACTCTCTGACTAAAAAAGTTTTTCCTCATCTCAGTTCTAAATGGCCTACCCCATATTCTTAAACTGTGGCCCCTGGTTCTGGACTCCCCCAACATTGGGAACATGTTTCCTGCCTCTAACGTGTCCAACCCCTTAATAATCTTATACGTTTCGATAAGATCCCCCCTCATCCTTCTAAATTCCAGTGTATACAAGCCCAGTCGCTCCTAGTCGTTTGGGACTAATCCAAAGATTAAACAGAAACTAATTAGAACAGTATCCCTCCCTACTAAGAGCAAGTCTTAAATTGAATAAAACTCAACTAGTTGTAACTTTTGCAGAGAAAAAAAAGTTTTAGTTTAACGCACGAAGTTTTTATTGATTGCAAATTTTCTAAAATATATATATATATATAATTTATGAATTAAACGCCCATTATCAGAGTTAACGTTTGGGATTTGTTTATTCGATCGGACTCTCAAACGAATGTAAATCTTACCCAACAAAAAATACACAAAAAGCGCTGGAGTAACTCAGCGGGTCGGGCAGCATCTGAGGAGAACATGGATAGATGACGTTTCACAGAGTGCTGGAGTAACTCAGTGGGTCAGGCAGCATCTGTGGAGAACATGGATAGGTACTAATGTTTCAGGTCGGGACCCGTCGAATTAGCACTATCTCTTAGTTTTAGTTTAATTTATCAGTATCCGGGGTGTTTTATATTTTTTTTAAATCGTTATTTGATAAATTTGTTACTTTGGAAGTTTAGGGAAAGCAGAGATGTTGCCTGACCCGCTAAGTTACTCCAGCTTTTTGTGTCTATCTTCGATTTTTTTTGGTGTGTTTCTTTTCTAAAATCAGCTGAGGTCTTACAAGGGTGCAAAGGGAGAGATTTCGGGCCAGACAGGAAATTGCAAATCACACGGGTCGTCGTCTATCGCTTGCGTCCTCTTTAGTGTGTGTGTGTGCGTGTGTGTGTGTGTGTGTGCGTGTGTGTGTGTGTGTGTGTATTTGTGTGTGTGTCTGTGTGTGTATGTATGTGTGCGTGCATGTATGTATGTGTGTGCATGTATGTATGTGTGTGTGTGTATATGTATTTGTGTGTGTGTGTGTGTGTGTGTATATATGTATTTGTGTGTGTGTGTGTATATATGTATTTGTGTGTGTGTGTGTGTGTGTGTGTGTGTGTGTGTATGTATGTATGTGTGTGTGCGTGCATGTATGTATGTATGTGTGTGTGTGTGTGTGTGTGTGCATGTGTGTGTGCGTGTGTGTATATATGTATTTGTGTGTGTGTGTGTGTGTGTGCGTGTGTGTGTGTGTGTGTATATATGTATTTGTGTGTGTGTGTGTGTGTGTGTGTGTGTGTGTGTGTGTGTGTGTGTGTGTGTGTGTGTGTGTGTGTGTGTGTGTGTGTGTGTGTGTGTGTGTGTGTGTGTGTGTGGCGCCGTCGCGTTAAAGCTGTTCCTTGTCTTGCACTTACAAGCCACTTCCCCACGCCAAGCGGGAGGAGGGGGGAATGGGACTGGAATACAATTAGACGCCCGTTTAAATTAGTGAACGCCATCGTGGTGATCTACAAGCACTGGCCGGAGGGGAGGGTCAGAAGAGCGGAATAAGCTCGGGCGGAAAGTGTGGGCAGCGTTGAGTTCGGGTTCGAAACCCACCGCCGCCAACTTGAAAAATCACAATTTAGTTTAATGTAATTGGAAAAAAAAATCTTCTTTGTTCTCGGTGAGTAATTGCGGTTCTCAGGGGAGTGGGGGGGGGAGGAGGGTGGGGAATGTGCGTCTTTCTGGTTTAAATTAATAATCCACGCTATCGAGGCGCGTTAGTGAAGAGAAAGAATGGGAGGAATTCAGGTACAGGGGGCGAGGAGGTCAAACGACCGACTTTGGGGGGGGGGGGGGGGGATATGGGGAGATTTAGCATGGGGGGGGTCCACAACTAGTGGACCCCGAGTGAGGGTGTGTTGCAGGCAGATACTGTGTACCCACTGATAATATAAGAAAATAACTGCAGATGCTGGTACAAATCGAAGGTATTTATTCACAAAATGCTGGAGTAACTCAGCAGGTCAGGTAGCATCTCGGGAGAGAATGAATGGACGACGTCGCCCATTCCTTCTCTCCCGAGATGCCGCCTGACCCGCTGTACGCACTGATAAAATTCCTCTCAGAGGCCTTGTTGGCAGCAGTCTAAGTGTCCATCTTAGATGTGTGAAAGGAACTGCAGGTGCTGGTTTAAACCGAAGACAGACACAAAGTGCTGGAGTAACTCAGCGGATCAGGCAGCGTCTCTGGAGAGAAGGAATGGGCGACGTTTCGGGTCGAGACCCTTCGTCAGACCTAGTCTGAAACGTCACCCATTCCTTCTCTCCCGAGATGCTGCCTGACCTGCTGAGTTACTCCAGTAGTTTGTGCACGCCTGAGATGATGATTCGGGGTTGTATCTTGTATCTTGTATCTTGTGTTCCGAAGAGCCCACCGGTGAGATTACTGGAAATATCCCATACCCATTAGATATCATAAAATGCTGGAGTTATGGATATCACAAAATGCTGGAGTAACTCAGCGGGACAGGCAGCATCCAGGAGAAAGGGAATGGGTGACGTTTCGGGTCGAGACCCTTCTTCAGACTGACCCACTAGGGATTATTTTTAACACTATCCTGCCCCACTAGGGACAATTTTTACATCTACCAAGCCAACTAACCTACAAAAGATTGGGACCCCTCTTCAGGTAATGAGTGTAAGATACGTTTAACCCTTCAAGTTCTCTATATAACAGAGGAACACCAATCTACCGGGTCAGTCTGAAGAAGGGTCTCGATCCGAAACGTCACCCATTCCTTCTCTCCTGAGATGCTGCCTGACCCGCTGAGTTACTCCAGCATTTTGTAAACAAATACCTTCGATTTGTACCAGCATCTGCAGTTATTTTCTTACACAACCCAATCTACTGGAGGATCTGATTTATTGTCGGTACATCTGACAATTGACACTTTCTACTGGACTGGATTCTTAATGTAGGGACTCGATTCAAAAGGTCGACAGTTCCTTTCCCCCTCCCGCTTCCTAGATTTAGTTTCGTTTTAGATAAAGAATAATAATTAACAACCTTTCCGTGTGAGATTGGTAGGGAAAAACACTGCAGATGCTGGTTAAAATCGAAGGTAGACACAAAATGCTGGAGTTACTCAGCGGGTCAGGCAGCATCTTTGGAGAGAAGGAATGGGTGACGTCTCGGGTCAATAATAGACAATAAACAATAGGTGCAGGAGGAGGCCATTCGGCCCTTCGAGCCAGCACCGCCATTCAATGTGATCATGGCTGATCATTCTCAATCAGTACCCCGTTCCTGCCTTCTCCCCATACCCCCCGACTCCGCTATCCTTAAGAGCTCTATCCAGCTCTCTCTTGAATGTATTCAGAGAATTGGCCTCCACTGCCTTCTGAGGCAGAGAATTCCACAGATTCACAACTCTCTGACTGAAACAGTTTTTCCTCATCTCAGTTCTAAATGGCCGACCCCTTATTGTTAAACTGTGTGGCCCCTTGTTCTGGACTCCCCCAACATTGGGAACATGTTTCCCGCCTCTAACGTGTCCAACCCCTTAATAATCTTATACATTTCGATAAGATCTCCTCTCATCATTCTAAATTCGAGGTCTCGACCCAAAACGTCACCCATTCCTTCTCTCCCCAGATGCCGCCTGACCCGCTGAGTTACTCCAGCATTTTGTGTCTACCTTATAAGATTTTATAGTCACTTAAGGCTGGAACATAAAAATCTAAAGTTTTCTCAAAGGCGCGGTGTTCGTAGCGGGAAACGTGAAGGGTTAAAATGCAAAGGGGCAGAATGTGGACATATGGAACTGCAAGCGCTGGTTTGTACAAAAAGGCACAAAGTGCTGGAGTAACTCGGCGGGTCAGGCAGCATCTCTGGAGAACGTTTCGGGTCGAGACCCTTTCTCAAACAGTTAACACAGCGTCAACAAGATACAGATAACACCGCTTGCGATGGATTGAGATTTTTGAAAAAAATATTTAATGACGTTTTAAATCTGAAATGAAACCAGAAAATGTTAGGCATATTTGTCGGGTCAGACGGCGTCTGTGGCCGGCTGTTTCCACGATTTTCAGTTTTTATTTCAATTAGTGTGGGCGATGTATTGAGCTTTCTGTGTCGTTTCAACTAAAGTTATTTAAACTGAATATCCCGAGAGTATGACAATAGACAATAGGCGCAGGAGGAGGCCAGTTGGCCCTTCAAGCCAGCACCACCATTCAATGTGATCATGTCTGATCATTCTCAATCAGTACCCCGTTCCTGCCTTCTCCCCATACCCCCTGACTCCGCTATCCTTAAGAGCTCTATCTAGCTCTCTCTTGAATGCATTCAGAGAATTGTCCTCCACTGCCTTCTGAGGCAGAGAATTCCACAGATTCACAACTCTCTGACTAAAAAAGTTTTTCCTCATCTCAGTTCTAAATGGCCTACCCCTTATTCTTAAACTGTGTGGCCCCTTGTTCTGGACTCCCCCAACATTGGGAACATGTTTCCTGCCTCTAACGTGTCCAACCCCTTAATAATCTTATACGTTTCGATAAGTATGCCTCTTCGCCCTGCAGTCCTTGTGAACTGTAAGAGGTGAATATTTTGGAGACGGAATTAGAACGGTCCCAACCAGTATCTCAGGCATAAAGGCCCCTCGGCCCATCGCTTCCGCCTCGACTATCATTTACACTTGTACTAAATGTTGTGCCCTTTATCCTGTGTACACCATGGACGGCTTGATTGTAATCAATGTGTCGTCTTTTCTTCGGGTTTCGGGTTTCAGAAGGGTCTCGACCCGAAATGTCACCCATTCCTTCTCTCCTGAGATGCTGCCCGACCCGCTGAGTTACTCCAGCATTTTGTGATACCTTCGATCTGTACCAGCATCTGCAGTTATTTTCCTACTAAACTAAAGATAGATACAAAATGCTGGAGTAACTCAGCGGATCCGGCAGGATCTCTGGAGAAAAGGAATGGACTATATTTCGGGTTGGGACCTTCTTTATTCTCCAGAGATGCTGCCTGACCCGCTGAGTTATTCCAGCGTTTCGTGTCTCTCTCTTCAGTGGAAAGCAGCATCTGAAGTTCCTTCCTAAACTAAACCAAACCAAACCAAACCAAACCAAACCAAACCAAACCAAACCAAACCAACCCAACCCAACCCAACCCAACCCAAACCAAACCAACCCAAACCAAACCAAACCAAACCAAACTAACCCAAACCAAACCAAACCAAACCAAACCAAACCAAACCAAACTAAACTAAATTAAACCAAACTAAACTAAACCAAACCAAACCAAACCAAACTAACCCAAACCAAACCAAACCAAACCAAACCAAACCAAACTAAACTAAATTAAACCAAACTAAACTAAACCAAACCAAACCAAACCAATCCAAACCAAACCAAACCAAACCAAACCAAACTAAACTAAACTAAACCAAACTAAAATAAACATTTGTAATGGTATGGATAGGAAAGGTTTCGAGAGATAATATAGACATTATTGTGTAAAAAGGTATATTCATATGATTGTAGGGGTGAGTGAGCATATATGCAGTTATGTATGTATTTTAGGTATTAGTTATTATAGATAATACTTGATAAATATTGATTAGGGAATGGGGGTCGGATTAAATAAGTCCACACTTCTTCCTACTCCTTTTCGCACATGTAAAGACGTTAAGTAATGGATGAAATTCTTTGTATTTCTTCTGTTTTTTTTTGTTTATTTTGTTTTTTAATTGATGTCTTTTAACATGTACGAAATAAAATGATAGAATTAGAATTAGATGTGCGGGCGAACGCGGGCAATTTAGGTGGGGCAAGCGTAGACGGGGCATCTTGGTTTAGTCATGGGCAAGTTGGGCCGAAGGGCCTGTTTCCGTGCTGTATAACTTCGGAGTCGGTCTCAACCTGAGAATGGGACAGGCTTTGTGTTGGAAGGAACTGCAGGTGCTGGTATAAACCGAAGATAGACACAAAAAGCTGGAGTAACTCAGCGGGTCAGGCAGCATCTCTGGAGAGAAGGGACGGGTGATGTTTAGCGGAGTGGCAGAGTTGTTAATCGGTGTGTATTGTGTATCGTTGTGTATTGTTTTAATTGGCGTGTGGTCGCTGTGTTTTGCCAACCTCGATACTGTAGTTTGCTGATCTTTTTCCTGATCGGTTTGTCCACAAATTACAGGCTCAGACGAAATAAATTGCAACAAGCTTAGTACATTTGTTCTTCCCCAAATATATTCCCAACCGTTTTCCAAATGTTATTTTCAAGTCGGGTAGAGCCGCTGCCTCACGGCGCCAGAGACCCAGGTTCGATCCCGACCTCGGGTGCTGCCTGTGTGGAGTTTGCACCTGGGTGACCGCACGGGTTTTCTCCGGGCGCTCCGGTTCCCGCCCCTCCCAAATCGTAGGTTAATTGGCCGTTGTAAATTGTCCCTAGTGTGCAGGGAGTGGATGAAAAAAAGTGGGATAACGTGGGACTAGTGTGAACGGGTCGGACAGTTTCCACACCGTGTCTTTCAATTAATTACAAAATAATTTCAAATTTGTGTTTTGGTTTTTTTAAATGGGACTATCTTAATGGAGCAACTTGGTTGTCATGTACGAGACGGGCCGAAGGGCCTGTTTTGTGCTGTATCTTCCAATCAATTTAAAAAAAACACACACATTTAAAAGACAGGAATGATTTATAGACATAGAAACATAGAAAATAGGTGCAGGAGTAGGCCATTCGGCCCTTCGAGCCTGTACGCACCGCCATTCAATGTGAACATGGCTGATCATCCAACTCAGTATCCCGTACTTGCCTTCTCTCTATACCCCCTGATCCCTTTAGCCACAAGGGCCACATCTAACTTCCTCTTAAATATAGCCAATGAACTGGCCTCAACTACTTTAGATGGATTTGGGCTAAACGGGACTAGCTGATGTCGGGCATGTTTGGTCAGCATGGGCGAGTTGGGCCGAATGGTCTGTTTCCGTGCTGCATGACTCCATAACTCCAGTTACAATCGAAACACAAACTGCTGGAGCAACTCAGCGGGTCAGACAGCATCTGTGGAGGGAAATGGAATGAAGACCTTTTTGGGTCAGGAGCATGAATTGTAGAGCAGTGAAACAGGCCATTCGGCCCGCCATCCCCGCCTGGACTATCACTAACACGAAAGAAGAGCTTAAGGCAGTCAGGAAATCGTGAGGGAAAGGGTTGATTTTAGAAGCCTCTTCTCCAGACGTTTTCACGTTTGTACCTTTCAATTATTATTATTTTTAAACGGTGTAGGAAGGAACTGCAGATGCTGGTTTACACCGAAGATAGACACAAAGTGCTGGAGTAACCCAGCGGGTCAGGCAGCATCTCTGGAGAACATGGATAGGTGACGTTTCCGAAGGAGACCCTTCTTCAGACAGTCTAAAGAAGGTGTCTCGACCCGAAACGTCACCCATTCCTTCTCTCCATTGATGGAGTGTCTAATCTTCCATCTTGTGTCTTGTATACACTGGAATTTAGAAGGATGAGAGGAGATCTTATCGAAACGTATAAGATTATTAAGGAGTTGGACACGTTAGAGGCAGGAAACATGTTCCCGATGTTGGGGGAGTCCAGAACCAGGGGCCACAGTTTAAGAATAAGGGGTAGGCCATTTAGAACTGAGACTTTTTCAGTCAGAGAGTTGTGAATCTGTGGAATTCTCTGCCTCAGAAGGCAGTGGAGGCCAATTCTCTGAATGCATTCAAGAGAGAGCTGGATAGAGCTCTTAAGGATAGCGGAGTCAGGGGGTACGGGGAGAAGGCAGGAACGGGGTACTGATTGAGAATGATCAGCCATGATCGCATTGAATGGCGGTGCGTACAGGCTCGAAGGGCCGAATGGCCTCCTCCTGCACCTATTGTCTATCTTCCCTTTTAAACCTTTTTCTTTGTAAACCGGCATCTGCATTTCCTCGCTTTCTACCTTCCAAACCTTTTCTATCCACGTGTTTGGCGTCTTATCTTCAATTTGAAAAAATAAACCCTCTCGCCAGACGTGCCGATTGTAACCGAGGTGTGATTCTGACGGGGGAAGGGGGAGAATCTTTGTTCTGGATTTGATTCCTTTGATCAATTAATCGTGTGGTGGGATGTTTGAGGTGGCGAGTCTTGTCTCTGGTTGAAATAGCATCCTAATCAGTCGCGTCGCGGTGTGTGTCTGCCCCTAGTGACCGCCGCACAGGAGTTGGCTAACGCCTCGTCCGACCTAGGAGCCACCTCGCAGGAGATCCAGAGGACCAGCTATGATGTCCTACATCAAACAACCACATTACGCCGTCAACGGACTCGCCCTCACCGGCTCGGGCATGGACCTCCTGCACTCGGCAGTCGGATACCAAAGTAAGTCCCTTGATAGCAACACCACCTCAAATTTCGCTTGGGCAGCTTGGACACAAGATTCTGGAGTAACTCAGCGGGTCGGGCAGCATCTCTGGACAGGAGGAATCGGCGACGTTTCGGGTCGAGACCCTTCTTCAGACTCGAGGGTCTCGACCCTAAACGTCACCCATTCCTTCTCTCCAGAGATGCTGTCTGACCCGCTGAGTTACTCCAGCTTTTTGGGTCTATCTTCGGTATGAATACTGATTTCTCTAACTTCAAGTAAGTAACCCATGTTCTCCAGAGAGTATAAGAAAATAACTGCAGATGCTGGTACAAATCGAAGGTGTTTATTCCCAAAATGCTGGAGTAACTCAGCGGGTCAGGCAGCATCTCAGGAGAGAAGGAATGGGTGACGTTTCAGGTCGAGACCCTTCTTCAGAATTACTCCAGCGTTTTGTGTCTACACTTTGTGTTTAAGATGAGGGGGAGGGGGGGGGGGGGAGAATTAATAGGAACCTGAGGGTTAACTTTTTAACACACAGGGTGGGTGGGTGGGTGTAAGGAACAAGGTGCCGGTGGTGGAGGTCGTTGAGGCTGGGACTATCTCAAAGTTTAAGAAACGTTTAGACAGGTACATGGATAGGACAGGTTTAGAGGGATATGGGCCAAACGCAGGCAGGTGGGACTAGTGTAAATTATTATTTATTAGCCGGTGTGGGTAGGTTGGGCTGAAAGGCCTGTTTCCATGTTATAAGACTGTATGACTATGACTATCAGTGACAAGGGTGCATGGTCTGAGCAATAAAAAAGAAACTGCAGTTAGTGGTTTATACCAAAGATAAGACACATTTCCCGGAATTAACTAGGTTAATTCCCAGAATTGCGGGACTATCATATGTTGAAAGACTGGAGTGACTAGGCTTGTATACACTGGAATTTAGAAGGATGAGAGGAGATCTTATCGAAACATATAAGATTATTAAGGGGTTGGACACTTTAGAGGCAGGAAACATGTTCCCAATGTTGGGGGAGTCCAGAACAAGGGGCCACAGTTTAAGAATAAGGGGTAGGCCATTTAGAACTGAGATGAGGAAAAACTTTTTCAGTCAGAGAGTTGTGAATCTGTGGAATTCTCTGCCTCAGAAGGCTGTGGAGGCCAATTCTCTGAATGCATTCAAGAGAGAGCTGGATAGAGCTCTTAAGGATAGCGGAGTCAGGGGGTATGGGGAGAAGGCAGGAACGGGGTACTGATTGAGAATGATCAGCCATGATCACATTGAATGGCGGTGCTGGCTCGAAGGGCCGAATGGCCTCCTCCTGCACCTATTGTCTATTGTCTATTGAATTTGGCCATTCGGCCCATCATGTCTACTCCGCCATTCAATCGTGGCTGATCTCTCTTTCCCTCCTAACCCCATTCTCCTGCCTTCTCCCCATAACCCCTGACACCCGCACTAATCGAGAATCAATCTATCTTTGCCTTAAAAATATCCACCGACTTGGCCTCCACAGCCGTCTGTGGCAAAGAATTCCACAGATTCACTGCCCTCTGACTAAAGAAATTCCTCCTCATCTCCTTCCTAAAGGAACGTCCTTCAATCCTAAGGCTGTGACCTCTGGTCCTAGACTCTCCCACTAGTGGAAACATCCTCTCCACACCTACTCTATCCGGGCCTTTCACTAATCGGTAATTTGTGCTTGATAATTGGCATAGATCCAGTGGGCCAAATTACCTATTTCCGTAAATACCTACTTATGCAATGGTGTGCCTTGGTATCATTAGGTTCTATCAATCAAGACAAGCGACAGGTATTTAAAAGTAAAATAGGAATCTCATGGTTCTTCATCTCCAGAAGGCTGGAGTACAATAAAATTCTTAAAGGATTGGACAGGTTAGATGCAGGAAAAATGTTCCCGATGTTGGGGGAGTCCAGAACCAGGGGGCCACAGTTTAAGAATAAGGGATCGGCCATTTAGAACTGAGATGAGGAAAATCTTTTTCACCCAGAGAGTTGCGAACCTGTGGAATTCTCTGCCGCAGAAGGCAGTGGAGGCCAATTCACTGGATGTTTTCACAGAGAGTTTGATTTAACTCTTAGGGCTAATGGAATCAAGGGATATGGGGAGAAAGCAGGAACGGGGTACTGATTTTGGATGACCAGCCATGATCATATTGAATGTCGGTCGGTGCTGGCTCGAAGGGCCGAATGGCCTCCTCCTGCAACTCTTTTTCTATGTTTCTAAGAGCGTAAGAATGCAGTTGTCTGATGTTTACCTGGACCTCTTCAGAGTGTCTTGTGTTTAACTATCAGCGTTCATTTGACAAGGGCAGTTGGACTTGGAGGGAGTGGGGATTATCCTGGGACTAGAAGGGTTAAATTGTAGACAGGTTGTTTGGACTGTTGAGTTTAGAAGATTAGGGTATTAAGTTATTTCTGTTCTTAAGATGGTTAGAGGACGAGAAGGAAGGAGAGAATGTGGTGGCTTAGCCTTAGCATCAGGTGTGATGCGTTCACACATAGAGCAGGGACTGGAACTAACTCTCCCAGAACACCTTGTACAGGTGGGTGCGCAGCGGTAGAGTTGCTGCCTCACAGCGCCAGAGACCCGGGTTCCATCCTGACTACGGGTGCTGTCTATAAAGAGTTTGTACGTTCTCCCCGCGTTCATTTTCTCCGGGTGCTCCGGTTTCCTCCCACGCACCATAGACATGCAGGTTAATTGGCTTCTGTAAATTGTCCCTAGTGTGTAGGATAGAAAAAAACTGCAGGTGCTGGTTAAATTCGAAGGTAGACACAAAATGCTGGAGTAACTCAGCGGGTCAGGCAGCATCTTTGGAGAGAAGGAATGGGTGACGTTTCGGGTCGAGACCCTTCTTTAGACACGAAGGAATGGGTGATGTTTTGGGTCAGGACCCTTCTTCAGACTGATTGTAGTTGGGGAGAGAAAGCTGGAAGAGAGGTGGGGGCAGGACAAAGCCTGGCAAGTGATAGGTGGATACAGGTGAAGGGGATCGGATCAGCAGGTGCCTGGACAAGGAGTCTTCTTGGGATCAGGGCAAATAGGTGATAGAGGGCTAGTAGGGATTCAGTGGGCTGATGGGCCTGTTCCAATGGTCTATCTCCGAATGATTCTAACTACAAATGAAGCCAACAAATCTATAAATAGACACAGGAAACTTCAGATGTTGGAATCTTGAAGAAAACACAAAGTGCTGGAGGAACTCAGCAGGTAAGGCAGCATCTGTGGAGGGAATGAACAGACAAAACTTTTGCGTCAGGATCTGTCTGAAGAAGGGTCCCGACCCAAAATGCCATCTGTCCGCTCCTTCCACAGATGCTGCCTGACCCACTGGGCCTTAGGGAATCCACAGATTCACCACCCTCTGACTAAACAAATTCAATAGACAATAGACAATAGGTGCAGGAGGAGGCCATTCGGCCCTTCGAGCCAGCACCGCCATTCAATGTGATCATGGCTGATCATTCTCAATCAGTACCCCGTTCCTGCCTTCTCCCCATACCCCCTGACTCCGCTCTCCTTAAGAGCTCTATCTAGCTCTCTCTTGAATGCATTCAGAGAATTGGCCTCCACTGCCTTCTGAGGCAGAGAATTCCACAGATTCACAACTCTCTGACTGAAAAAGTTTTTCCCCATCTCAGTTCTAAATGGCCCACCCCTTATTCTTAAACTGTGGCCCCTTGTTCTGGACTCCCCCAACATTGGGAACATGTTTCCTGCCTCTAACGTGTCCAACCCCTTAATAATCTTATGCGTTTCGATAAGATCTCCTCTCATCCTTCTAAATTCCAGTGTATACAAGCCTAGTTGCTCCAGTCTTTCAACATATGATAGTCCCGCCATTCCGGGAATTAACCTAGTAAACCTACGCTGCATGCCCTCAATAGCAAGAATATCCTTCCTCAAATTTGGAGACCAAAACTGCACACAGTATTCCAGGTGCAGTCTCACTAGGGCCCTGTACAACTGCAGAAGGACCTCTTTGCTCCTATACTCAACTCCTCTTGTTATGAAGGCCAACATTCCATTGGCTTTCTTCACTGCCTGCTGTACCTGCATGCTTCCTTTCAGCGACTGATGCACTAGGACACCCAGATCTCGTCGTACGTCCCCTTTTCATAACTTGACACCATTCAGATAATAATCTGCCTTCCTATTCTTGCCACCAAGGTGGATAACCTCACACTTATCCACATTAAACATATGGCTCCATCTTCTCCATATCCTTGTGCCTGTCTAAAAGTCGCTTAAATGCCACTAACGTACCTGTCCCCACCACTACCCCTGTGTTAAAAAAAACTGGCCCTGTATGCTCCTTTAAAATTTGTCCCTCTCACCTTAAAGCTCTGCCCTGTAGTCTTTGACATTTCCATTTCCAGAATAAAGTTCTGACTGTCGACACTATCCATGCCTCTCATAATTTTACACACTTCTATCAGGTCTCTCCTCATCCTCCAAAGCTTCAGAGAAGACAATCCAGGTTTGCCTAATCTCTCCTCATAGCTAATGCCCTCTAATGCAGACAGCATCCCGTGTAAGCCTCTTCTGCACCCTCTCCAAAGCCTCCACATCATTCCTCTCATGGGGCGACCGGAACTGCACGCAATACTCCAAGCGTGACCTGATCTAAGTCCTATAAAGAGTTGAAGAAGTGCGAAAACGCACACCTCCAGATTCAGGGACAGCTTCTTCCGACCAACGAGAGAGCAGTCCCATCTACCTCATTGGAGTCCATTGGACTATCGTTAATCGGACTTTATTGTCTGAAGAATAAATAATGAATTAGTCTGAAGAAAGGTCTCGACCCGAAACGTCACCCCTTCCTTCTCGCCCGAGATGCTGCCTGACCCGCTGAGTTATGCCAATATTTTGTGTCTACCTTTAATTGGGCTTTATTGGACATTATCTTGCACTAAATGTTATTCACGTTATTCCCTTTACCATGTATCTGTGGACGGCTCGATTGTGATCGTGTATTGTCTTTCCACTGACTGGTTAGCACGCAACAAAAGCCTTTCACTGTACCTCGGTACACGTGACAATAAACTAATCTGAACTAAATTAAATCCGTAACATGACTTCCTGACTCTTGTACTCAATGCCCTCTGACTGATGAAGGCAAGCATACCAAGCGCCTTCTTTACCACGGTATCTACTTGTGTTACCACTTTCATGGAGTTATGGACTTGGATCCCAATATCCCTCAATAGACTGTTACAGAGGCACAGCTAATGGAGATCTCCAATGGTTTTATGGGTTAATTGGTTGCTGGAGGTTGCTCCTTGTGTGACGATGAGGAGTAGACTCTGGGAGGTGTTGATGAGAGAGTGGGTTGGATAACATAAGGGATTGGTGAAGACAGGTGGCCAGTGGTTGGCATGGGCACGTTGGGCCGAAGGGCCTGTTTCTGTGCTGTATGACTCTAGCCTAGAAGTCTACTGTGTAAGGAAAGAACTGCAGATGCAGGTTTACACCGAAGACAGCCATAAAATGCTTGAGTAACTCAGCGGGTCAGGCAGCATCTCTTGAGAGATGGGTGACCCTTCATCTGAGGATGGGTCTCGACCCGAAACGTCACCCATTCCCTCTCCCCAGAGGTGCTGCCTGGCCCGCTGAGTTACTCCAGCATTTTGTGTCTATCTTAGAAGAACCTACTTCTCTTGACAGGGAGAGCAAGCTTGTGGGGTTAATAGCGCCAGAACTAGAGAGCAAGGGCTGGTATCTGTTTTTGGTCAGTTTGGACTAGATGGGTCAAATGGCCTCCTGTTAAGTTTGGGTCCTTCGCATCTGGAGCTCAAAACCCCCTCTTGTGGATAAAGCGCGGGGCTGCAGTTCACCTCCTCAAGGAAGAACTAGGAGCAAACATAGAAACATAGAAAATAGGTGCAGGAGTAGTCCATTCGGCCCTTCGAGCCTGCACCGCCGTTCAATATGATCATGGCTGATCATCCAGCTCAGTAACCTGTACCTGCCTTCTCTCCATACCCCGTGATCCCTTTAGCCACAAGGGCCACATCTAACTCCCTCTTAAATATAGCCAATGAACTGGCCTCAACTACCTTCTGTGGCAGAGAATTCCACAGACTCACCACTCTCTGTGTGAAGAAATGTTTTCTCATCTCGGTCCTAAAAGACTTCCCCCTTATCCTTATGCTGTGACCCCTGGTTCTGGACTTCCCCCACATCGGGAACAATCTTCCCGCATCTAACCTCTCCAACCCCTTAAGAATTTTATATGTTTCAATAAGATCCCGTCTCAGTCTTCTAAATTCCAGCGAGTATAAGCCTAGTCTATTCAGTCTTTCTTCATACTGGAGACAAAATACTCACCCAACTATTACCACACCAGTCAATGGTGCAGCCTGGAAACAGGCCATTCAGCCCAACTTAGTTTAGAGATACAGCGCGGGAACAGACCCTTCGGCCCACCGAGTCCGGGCTGACCAGCGGTCAACCAGTACACTAGCACTGTCCGACTGGGGACGATTTACAATGATACCATGCCGATTTAGCCAACAAACCTGTACGTCTTTGGAGCGTGGGAGGAAACTGGAGCACCCGGAGAAAACCCACGCGGGTTATGGGGAGAATGTGCAAACTCCACACAGACAGCACCCGTAGTCAGGATTGAACCCGGGTCTCTGGCGCTGTGAGAGTTGTGGCACTGTGGTGCAACTCTACCGCTGCGCCACCATGCCACCAGTACCTTGTCCATACTGACAGTGAACACAGAGTGCTGGAGTAACTCAGCGGGTCAGACAGCATCTCTGGAGAAAAAGGATGGGTGATGTTTCGGGTCGGGACCCTTCTTCAGACCAGTTCCAAAGAGGTCCCCCCTCATTCCTTCTAAACGCGTTAGGCCTTCCTAATTTCCTTTTTAAGCATCTCGCCGTGTGTTTTGTATTTAGTTTCGTTTAGAGATACAGCGCAGAAACAGGCTCTTCGGCCCACCGAGTCAGTACCGACCAACGGCTACCTTTCCATGTTAAATGGGTACCTTCCCATGGTGATCTACCTTGGTCCATAACCTTGTACACCTAAGCAATTCCACACTTTTTAAATGCTGTCTGAATCATCAGGCATCTCCTGTTTATCAATGGAGACCTGCACTAGACTCTCATCTGCCCCTTTACTGAAGGCTCCAATGACACAAGTCTGTGTCCATTGTGAACATTGATGAAACGTGATCATTTATGACAATAGACAATAGGTGCAGGAGGAGGCCATTCGGCCCTTCGAGCCAGCACCGCCATTCAATGTGATCATGGCTGATCATTCTCAATCAGTACCCCGTTCCTGCCTTCTCCCCATACCCCCTGACTCCGCTATCCTTAAGAGCTCTATCCAGCTCTCTCTTGAATGCATTCAGAGAATTGGCCTCCACTGCCTTCTGAGGCAAAGAATTCCACAACTCTCTGACTGAAAAAGTTTTTCCTCATCTCAGTTCTAAATGGCCTACCCCTTATTCTTAAACTGTGGCCCCTTGTTCTGGACTCCCCCAACATTGGGAACATGTTTCCTGCCTCTAACGTGTCCAACCCCTTAATAATCTTATACGTTTCGATAAGATCTCCTCTCATCCTTCTAAATTCCAGTGTATACAAGCCTAGTCGCTCCAGTCTTTCAACATATGATAGTCCCGCCATTCCGGGAATTAACCTAGTAAACCTACGCTGCACGCCCTCACGAGTCTTCTAGTTTCATGCACAGATTGCCTCTCCTGTCCCTAATGGCGTCCACTCTCACCCTAGTTGTTTTTTTGTCCTTAATATGCTTGTGGAATACCTTCAGATCTCTAAACTAAGTTGGGCTTAATCCCATCCGCCAGTGATTTCTCGTGACCCGTTAAGGATTCCTAATTTCCATTTTAAGCATCTCGCGGTATGTTTTGTATTTAGTGTAGTTTAGAGATACAGCACAGAAACAGGCCCTTCAGCCCACAGAGTCCGCACCGACCAGCGATCCCTGTACACTAACACTATCCTAGACACACGATGGACAATTTACATTTATACCAAGCCAATTAACCTACAAACCTGGTATTTATTTCACAAAATGCTGGAGTAACTCAGCGGGTCGGGCAGCATCTCTGGAGAGAAGGAATGGGTGACTTTTCGGGCCGAGACCCTTCTTCAGACTGATGTCAGGGGGGCGGGACAAAGGAAGGATATAGGTGGAGACAGGAAGATAGAGGGAGAACTGGGAAGAGGGAGGGAAAGAGAGGGACAGAGGAAATACAAACCTGTATGTCTTTGGAGTGAGGGAGGGAACCGGAGCACCCGGAGAAAACCCACGCGGTCGTAGGGGGGAATGTACAAACTCAGTAGGAAATAAAACTGCAGATACTGGATTAAATCGACGGTAGACACAAAATGCTGGAGTAACTCAGCGGGTCGGGCAGCATCTCTGGAGAGAAGGAATGGGTGACTTTTCGGGTCGAGACCCTTCTTCAGACTGATGTCAGGGGGGCGGGACAAAGGAAGGATATAGGGACAGAGGAACTATCTAAAGTTGGAGAAGTCGATGTTCATACTACTGGGTTGCAAACTGCCCAGGTGAAATATGAGGTGCTGTTCCTCCGATTTCCGGTGGGCCTCACTATGGCACTGGAGGAGGCCCATGACAGAAAGGTCAGATTAGGAATGGGAGGGGGAGTTGAAGTGCTCGGCCACCGGGTGATCAGTTTGGTCAATGCGGGCTGAAGAAGGGTCTCGACCCGAAACGTCACCCTTTCCTTCTCTCCAGAGATGCTGCCCGACCCGCTGAGTTACTCCAGCATTTTGTGTCTATGTACAAACTCAGTACAAACAGCACCCGTAGTCAGGATCGAACCGGGTCTCTGGCGCTGTAAGGAAGTAACTCTACAGCTGCGCCACCGTGCCGCCCTAAACTCTCTAAACTAAACTGAAAATTGTTCGTTTGAAGAAGGGTCTTGACCCGAAACATCACCAATCCCTCCTATCCAGAGATGCTGTTCGACCCGATGAGATACTCCAGCATTTTGGGTCTATCTTCGGTTTAAACCAGCATCTGCAGTTCCGAGCCACACAATTGTCCACCTTTTCGCCGGTTGATCCCCTCCTCTCTGTGTAGTTACTGAAACATAACCAGGGTGTGTTAGGTGGGCAGAAACCAAATACGCCCTGTGTCATTTTAGACAGTATCTTCAATTGGAATGTCCCACGGCACCAATCTTCCACAAATCCGATTAACGCATCAAAACATGGCAGAATTTCAATTAGGAATGCATAGGTGTGGTACATCAAGAACCTCAATCCTCAGACGTGGATCACAACAAGTAATAAAGAGTTTATTGGATGCAAATGGGATACTACCAATGAAATGTTACCACTTATTTGCCAAATGCAATGCTTACATTTATTTCGAGAGGACTAGAATATAAAACAGGGTTGTAATTAGGGTTGCCAACTTACTCACTCCCAAATACGGGACAAAGGTTGACGTCACCGCCCCGTGACCTCACCCAGCCAGCGGTCACGGGCTCCCGCTCCAGCACGTGGCTGCTGGCTGTGTCCCTTATTTTGGAGTGAGGAAGTTGGCAACCGTACTGATACGGGACAAGGGCGGTCCCGTACGGAACAAACTAATTTAGCCCCAAAATACGGGACACTTGGCGACCCTAGATGGAAATGCTGAGGCTTTATTAGGCACTGGTCAGACCCCATTTGGAGTATTGTGAGCAGTTTTGAGCCCCATATCTGAGGAAGTATGTGCTGGTGTCGGAGAGGGTCCAGATGAGGTTTTTTGAGACTGATCCCAGGAATGAGTGGGTTATCATATGATGAGCGTTTGTCGGCACTGGGCCTGTACTCGCTGGAGTTTAGAAGGATGAGGGGGGACCTCATTGAAACATATCGAATAGTGAAAGGCCTGGATAGAGTGGATGTGGAGAGGATGAGTCTAGAACCAGAGGCCACAGCCTCAGAATTAAAGGACGTATCTTTAGGATGCAAATGAGGAGGTACAGCAGGCAGTGAAGAAAGGCAATGGAATGTTGGCCTTCATAACAAGAGGAGTTGAGTATAGGAGCAAAGAGGTCCTTCTGCAGTTGTACAGGGCCCTAGTGAGACCGCACCTGGAGTACTGTGTGCAGTTTTGGTCTCCAAATTTGAGGAAGGATATTCTTGCTATTGAGGGCGTGCAGCGTAGGTTTACTAGGTTAATTCCCGGAATGGCGGGACTGTCATATGTTGAAAGACTGGAGCGACTAGGCTTGTATACACTGGAATTTAGAAGGATGAGAGGAGATCTTATCGAAACGTATAAGATTATTAAGGGGTTGGACACGTTAGAGGCAGGAAACATGTTCCCAATGTTGGGGGAGTCCAGAACAAGGGGCCACAGATTGCGAATAAGGGGTAGGCCATTTAGAACTGAGATGAGGAAGAACTTTTTCAGTCAGAGAGTTGTGAATCTGTGGAATTCTCTGCTTCAGAAGGCAGTGGAGGCCAATTCTCTGAATGCATTCAAGAGAGAGCTGGATAGAGCTCTTTAGGATAGCGGAGTCAGGGGGTATGGGGAGAAGGCAAGAACGGGGTACTGATTGAGAATGATCAGCCATGATCACATTGAATGGCGGTGCTGGCTCGAAGGGCCAAATGGCCTCCTCCTGCACCTATTGTCTATTGTCTATTGCAGTTCCTTGTGTCTACACTTTCAATTTCCTCATGACCTGATAGAAAGTTTAAAACCCACACCCTCCAGAGATAGGGAAACTAATCACATAATTATATTATTCACATGTTTTAATTTAGTTTAGAGAAACAGGTCCTTCGGCCCACTGAGTCCGCACCGACCAGCGATCCCCGCACATTAACACTGCCCAATACACAGTAGATGCATGTTTTTACATGTATTCCAAGCCTTGTTAACCTATAAACCTGCACGTCTTTGGAGAGTGGGAGGAAACCGAAGATCTCGGTTAAAAACCCACGCGGGGTGAATGAACAAAACTCCGTACAGACAGCACCCGTAGTCGGGATCGAACCCGGGTCTCTGGCGTTGTGAGGCAATTCCTCGACTATTACGCCACCATGCCCCGACATTAAAATGTAAATTAAAATTTCATTTTAATTCAACCAGATTGCCCAACGCTTAGAAGCGACACACGGTACACTGGCAACATAATGGTTAAGTAATTGGCGTCGTATGCAGAGGCTGAGATGATTGGTCTGGGAACATGGGTTCACATTCCACGACAACAATCACAGTTAATTAAATGTGTAATCAAAGAAGCTGGTTTCATGAGACTGCCAGGGTGTGCTTGCAGCCCCAGTTGGTTCATGGGAAGGAGATTCACTATTGTTACCTTTTCTTAAAGTTTATAGACAATAGACAATAGGTGCAGGAGGAGGCCATTCGGCCCTTCAAGCCAGCACCGCCATTCAATGTGATTATGGCTGATCACTCTCAATCAGTGCGCCGTTCCTGCTTTCTCCCCATACCCCCTGACTCCGCTATCCTTAAGAGCCCTATCTAACTCTCTCTTGAATGCATTCAGAGAATTGGCCTCCACTGCCTTCTGAGGCAGAGAATTCCACAGATTCACAACTCTGACTGAAAACGTTTTTCCTCATCTCAGTTCTAAATGGCCTACCCCTTATTCTTAAACTGTGGCCCCTTGTTTTGGACTCCCCCAACATTGGGAACATGTTTCCTGCCTCTAACGTGTCCAATCCCTTAATAATCTTATACGTTTCGATAAGATCCCCTCTCATCCTTCTAGTTCAGTTTAGTCCAGACATATAGCGCGGAAACATGCCCTTCGGCCCATCGAGTCCACGCCAACCAGCGGTCCCCATATACTACCACTATCCCACACACACTGGGGACATTTAACAACCAAAGCCAATTAACCTACAAACCTGGGGTTGACACAAAATGTTGGAGTAACTCAGCGGGTCAGGCAGCATCTCTGGAGAGAAGGAATGGGTGAGATCCTAAACGTCACCCATTCCTTCTCTCCAGAGATGCTGCCTGACCCGCTGAGTTACTCCAGCATTTTGTGTCTACCTTTGATTTTAACCAGCATCTGCAGTTTTTTTCCTGCACAACCTACAAACCTGTACGTCTTTGGAATTTGGGAGGAAACTGGAGCTCCCTTAAGGGAAACCCACGCGGTCACGGGGAGAACATACAAACTCCGTACAGACAGCACCCGTAGTGAATATAAGAAAATAACTGCAGATGCTGGTACAAATCGAAGGTATTTATTCACAAAATGCTGGAGTAACTCAGCAGGTCAGGCAGCATCTCAGGAGAGAAGGAATGGGTGACGTTTCGGGTCGAGACCCTTCTTCAGACTGTACCCGTAGTGAGGATCGAATCCAGGTCTCTGGTGCTGTAAGGCAGCAACTCTACCCCTGCGCCACCGTGCCGTACCTAATCATATCAGAGTCACAAAGCACTGAAACAGGCCCTCCGGCCCAACTCGCCCATACTGACCAAGATGCCTGGCTTAATCCAGTCCCATTTGCCTGTGTTTGGCCCCTATCCCTCTAAACCTTTCCCATCAATGTTGTCTTCAAGTCCACCGAGTCATCCAGCATGACCAGAGGCCCTTCGGCCCAACTGGTCCATGTTGACCTAGATGCCCCATCTAAGCCTCAATTGCCTGCATTTGACTCACATAATAGTACCTGCCTCAACCATTTCCTCTGGCAGCTCATTCCATATACCTACCACCCTCAGTGTGACAAAGGTACCCCTCAAGTTCCTATTAAATCTTTCCCCTCCCACCTGAAACCTATGCCTCTAGTTCTTGAATGCCTTAAAAAAATCACCCATTATCTCCCATTGTACTGTAAGCAGAAGCTCACAGTACACAGTACAACCCGTACATCCCTTCACAGACACACTTGAGTGTAAGACATTTATACACGCGTGCGCATTAGGGGCTGCACGGTGGCGCAGCGGTAGAGTTGCTGCCTCACAGCGCCAGAGTCACGGGTTCGATCCTGACCAGGGGGGTTATCTATACGGAGTTTGTACGTTCTCCCCGTGACCTGCGTGGGTTTTCTCCGAGATCCTCGGTTTCCTCCCACGCTCCAAAGACGTGCAGGTTTGTATGTTAATTGGCTTGGTATGAATGCAAAATTGTCCCTGGTGTGTGTAGGATAGTGTTAATGTGTGCGGGGATCGCTGGTTGGTGCGGACTCGGTGGGTCGAAGGGCCTGTTTCCGCGCTGTATTTCTAAACTAAACAAGACTTGTTCTATCTCTCTGACCTACCCGCATGTACACGACCTCACCTTCACACACCCTTACACTGCACTCCTACACACACAGTACCCGCAGTGACATTTACACCCACTATACAAGATTATTAAGGGGTTGGACACGTTAGAGGCAGGAAACATGTTCCCAATGTTGGGGGAGTCCAGAACCAGGGGCCACAGTTTAAGAATAAGGGGTAGGCCATTTAGAACGGAGATGAGGATTTTTTTTTTCAGTCAGAGAGTTGTGAATCTGTGGAATTCACTGCCTCAGAGGCCAATTCTCTGAATGCATTCAAGAGAGAGCTAGATAGAGCTCTTAAGGATAGCGGAGTCAGGGGGTATGGGGAGAAGGCAGGAACGGGGTACTGATTGAGAATGATCAGCTATGATCACATTGAATGGTGGTGCTGGCTCGAGGGGCCGAATGGCCTCCTCCTGCACCTATTGTCTATTGTCTAACCCCAGTCAAGCTTTCTACGTTTTTATTCATAAAACAACATTCCTCTCAACTAAGCTCTTAATCACTCAAACATTAAAAAGAAGGAAACTAGTAATTCATTGCCTATTATTAATTCTAATTGCAGATTAAACAATATTTGTATAAAGGGCAAAACCCGGGCGGCCGCCATTGGTGGAGCGGGAACACGTGGCCGCTGGCTGGGTGAGGTCACATGGGGCGCGAGGCGGTGACGTCACCTTGTCCTGTATTTGGGAGTGAGGAAGTTGGCAATCCTATAGAGCATGGACATTGTGGGCTGAAGGACCTGTTCTGTTCTGTACTGTACTGCTCCATGTTCTATGAGCCCCTGGAGTATATATTTTTTGGATTTTGGATTTGGATTTAGAGATACAGCGCGGAAACAGGCCCTTCAGCCCACCGAGTCAGCGCCGACCAGCGATCCCCGCACACTATTCTACACACACACTAGGGACAATGGGACAATTTTCACATTTACCCAGTCAATTAACCTACAAATCTGTACATTTTTGGAGTGTGGGAGGAAACCGAAGATCTCGGGGAAAACCCACGCAGGTCACGGGGAGAACGTACAAACTCCGTACAGACGGCGCCCGTAGTCAGGATCGAACCTGAGTCTCCGGCGCTGCATTCGCTGTAAGGCAGCAACTCTACCGCTGCGCCACCGTGCCGCCCATTTTAGTGGGTAACTCTACCGTTTAATGAAATTTAGCAATTCTATTAAGGAATGACTGGATTCACAAAACACTTTCCCAGGTAACGGTGTGTTTCGAAGTCTAGTTACTGCTGCAAAAGTGGAAAACACAACAGGCAAATGGTACACAGGAAGAGACGACAGACAAACTCTCGCACAGTGTTCAGATAATGGGCGACACGGTGGCGCAGCGGTAGAGTTGCTGCCTCACAGCGCCAGAGTCCCGGGTTCGATCCTGACTGTGGGTGCTGTCTGTACGGAGTTTGTACGTTCTCCCCGTGACCGTGTGGGCTTTCTCCAGGTGCTCCAGTTTCCTCCCACACTCCAAAGACAGAGGTTTGTCGGTGAATTGGCTTTGGTAAAATTGCAAACAGAGTGGAAACAGCCACTTCGACCCACCGAGTCCACGCCAACCAGCGATCCCCGCACATTTGCACTATCCTTCGTGCTCTAGAAACCTGTAAGACTTTGGAGTGTGGGAGGAGACCGGAGCACCCGGAGAAAACCCACATGGTCACAGGGAGAACATGCAGACAGCACCCGTAGTCAGGATTGAACCCAGGTCTCTGGCGCTGTAAGGCAGCAACTCTACCTGCCCCTGAGACAAGAAAGTATTAATCAATCAATCAATTAGTCAATAATTGGGATTGATGTGTGTTTTCCAAATCAGCAGTTCAGTTATTATCACGTGTACCAAGGTACAGTGAAAAGCTTTCGTTGCGTGCTACCCAGTCAGCAGAAAGACAATACACGATTACAATCGAGCCATTTACAGTGTACAGATACATGATAAGGAAATAACGTTTCATGCGAGATAAAGCCAGCAAAGTCCGATCCATTAAAGAGGTAGATAGTAGTTCAGGACCACTCTCTGGTTGCGGTGGGATGGTTCAGTTGCCTGATAACAGCTGGGAATAAACTGTAGTTAACTGTGAATGTAACGGAGCGCCCCGATTCTTGTCTCAGCCACTCCGCGGAAACAGCGCAGAGAGAGAACCACCTTCACCCGGGCTCAGCTGGACATCCTGGAGTCTCTCTTCGCCAAGACCCGCTACCCTGACATCTTCATGCGCGAGGAGGTGGCTCTGAAAATCAACCTGCCGGAGTCCAGAGTTCAGGTAAGACGTGACTTCAAAGCACACACCTGACTCGAGGGGATGACAATAGACAATAGACAATAGGTGCAGGAGGAGGACATTCGGCCCTTCGAGCCAGCACCGCCATTCAATGTGATCATGGCTGATCATTCTCAATCAGTACCCCGTCCCTGCCTTCTCCCCATACCCCCTGACTCAGTCTGAAGAAGGGTCTCGACCCAAAACGTCACCCATTCCTTCTCTCCCGAGATGCTGCCTGACCTGCTGAGTTACTACAGCATTTTGTGAATAAATCCGCTATCCTTAAGAGCTCTATCCAGCTCTCTCTTGAATGCATTCATTGAATTGGCCTCCACTGCCTTCTGAGGCAGAGAATTCCACAGATTCACAACTCTCTGACTGAAAAAGTTTTTCCTCATCTCCGTTCTAAATGGCCTACCCCTTATTCTTAAACTGTGGCCCCTTGTCCTGGACTCCCCCAACATTGGGAACATGTTTCCTGCCTCTAACGTGTCCAACCCCTTAATAATCTTATACGTTTCGATAAGATCTCCGCTCATCCTTCTAAATTCCAGTGTATACAAGCCTAGTCATTCAACATATGATAGTCCCGCCATTCCGAGAATTAACCTAGTAAACCTATGCTGCACGCCCTGTGTAGGAAGGAACAGCCGATGCTGGTTTAAATCAAAGGTAGACGACACAAAAGGCAGCATCTCTGGAGAGAAGGAATAGGTGACATTTCAGGTCATGACCCCTCTTCGGGACCCGTCTGAAGAAGAGTCTCGACTAGGGTTGCCAACTGTCCCGTATTAGCCGGGACATCCTGTAATTTGGGCTAAATTAGTTTGTCCCGCACGGGACCGCCCTTGACACGTATTAGTAGGGTTGCCAACTTCCTCACGCCCAAATACGGGACAAAGGGTGACGTCACCGCCCCGCGCCCCACGTGACCTCACCCAGCCAGTGGCCACGTGCTCCCGCTCCATCAATGGCGGCCGCCCGGGCGGGGTGAGGTCACGTGGGGCGCGGGGCGGTGACGTCACCTTGTCCCGTGTTTGGGAGTGAGGAAGTTGGCAACCCTAGTCTTGACCAGAAACGTCACCTATTCCATCTCTCCAGAGATGCTGCCTGTCCCGCTGAGTTACCCCAGCTTTCTGTGTCTATCTTACTCACAGGGATGTTCTCCATGTTAATACGGGGTAGAAGATAGAACAGTCACTTCCTTAGTCACCTCTTGCCAGTCCTGAATTGTTCTGGCCTTTTCCAACCTCTAGTTCCATCCCTCCCCCCTCTACTTTCAGTCTGAAGAAGGGTCTCGACCCAAAACGTCGCCCATTCCTTCTCTCCCGAGATGCTGCCTGACCTGCTGAGTTACTCCAGCATTTTGTGAATAAATACCTTCAATTTGTACCAGCATCTGCGGTTATTTTCTTCTACTACCTGTTCCTTTGCTCCAGAGTTGCTGTCTGACCCGCTGAGTTACTCCAGCATTTTGTGTCTATCCTCGGTATAAACCAGCATCTGCAGTTCCTTATACCGTCGGTCAAATCTGTCCGCTTAACCTTAGTAACACTGCCCTTCGGCCCACAATGTCTGTGGTGAACATGATGGCCAGTTAAACCAACCTCCTCCTGCAGGCCATCTATATCTCTCCGTTTTCTGCATATTCACCCAGAGGGTTGTGAATCTGTGGAACTCTCTGCCACAGAGGGCAGTGGAGGCCAATTCACTGGATGAATTTAACAGAGAGTTAGATAGAGCTCTAGGGGCTAGCGGAATCAAGGGATATGGGGAGAAGGCAGGCACGGGTTACTGATTGTGGATGATCAGCCATGATCACAATGAATGGCGGTGCTGGCTCGAAGGGCCAAA